>NC_142251.1:17779812-18093233 GCF_052056855.1 Sturnus vulgaris | reverse complement strand
ATGACTGGCCAGGAAAAGCATCTGCCTCTTCGGAGTCAGAATTCAAAGACAACCGTCTTTCTCCTCTCACCCTAACTAGTCACACAGCTTGATACTGAATGACATTAAAGGCAACATATTGGACAATTAAAAACTTTGCTGAATAGCTCAGAATTAACTGTCCTAAAGAAAATGGTCCCTAGGCTACACTAGTTCATGTTAAAGGAAAAATTATACAACATTTTAGAAAGCCCTTGGAGATGTGCTGGCTTTTTCAGGCCAGGCACACAGCAGCCACAGGCCCTGCTTTTTGAAGAGGACAAAACAGATAGAATTAATTGAAAAATGCAGGTTAGATGCTCTCTTAGGATCTTACAGTTCCTGTATTTTTAATTGCTTGTTCTGTCAGCGCTTGGCACCTGCACATTTCTAAAATATTTTTTGATTTACACTAAAGCAGCTGGATTATGCCATCAGACAGCATGAACTCAGTGCCAAACTCTTGCTATTGTTTGCATGTTCCTAGTGTGCAAGGCAGGAGAGGGGAGCATGAGTAGGATTGGAGGAGATAAACCCCATTCCAACTTCTTTCTGCTTAGACAGACTGCATCATGTACCTACACAACATCAGGGCCAGATCCAAATATCTGAGTGCCTAAAATAGGTTCCTAAACCAATGTCTGAGATGTCTAAAAAACAATCTCTTGTGAAATTTAAACTATGAAGAAGCTCTTTTGAGACCAGTCAAAGCTTCAGTATTTTTGAATCCACTTAGGTACCTAAGTCCCATTTTAAGAAATTCTGGACTAGAACCTGACCCACCTTGATATTTAAATGCACTAGAGAGCAGAAAAAGCTGAACAGGTCGGGACACCTGCACAAATGGGCAGGCAGCAGCCAGGCAGAGCAGTCATTCCACCCTGCTGACTTACTGCTGTGGAAGGAACCTCACTGCTGAGGATAAAGAGAGGCAAGGCACAGAATATTTGCAGCTTTTTACACACACTAAGCAAAAGGATTTAAAACACCATATAGAACAAAGATTTACAATAGATCAGCCACACAACACTGTGGAAGGAACAAAGGCTTCATAAAAGAATAAATGAAAAAAGAAAATTTCCCGAGACTATAGGCAGCCCTAGAGACTTTTAAGTATTAGTCAGACCAAAGGCTGCCAGATGCTTCCAGAGTCCTGACTGCTCACTGGGGAGCTCAGGCCTTTCCAATGGGACGAGGTAGGTCAGCTGGAGACTAAAGGGTACAGAGCTCCCCAGAGAAACACTTTTTTGTCATATTTGGGTTTAAGTGTACTTCCTTCACAAGATGGTCTGAGGCTCCATTATGTTTTCAACTTAGAGATTTTATTATGAGGAAAATAGTGACACTTTTTCTCTTTTGACTACTTCCCTCGCTTGAAGAGTTTTGCAAAAACCTGGTGTCTAGCAAAAAGTGGCCAGCTCCTGTTAACAAACAACACTCTGCAAGTTCTGTCTTTAACAAACTAACTCAGGCCATCCAGTCAGCAGAGTTTTCATCCACATCCTCCATAAATTCTTTCTTTTGCCCGACTCATTTCCCAAAGTAAAGGAAACTAACAGCTAAACTATTCTCTTTTTTTCACCTTTCTTCTAAATTCTTTACATCTTAGATTTTGCAATCTGAAGATTAAAGCTTATTCCCCATTTCCTTACAAAAGTAGAGTAAGGCAGAGCTCTTGTACAATAGATATACACAATAGACAATGTACAATAAATGCCTTTATCATGCCTTCCTTACCCCTGGCACAGTCCTTTCCCAGCCCCAAGAAGTTCTAAGCATGCATCACCTGCTCATCCCCATGACAATCCTGCAGCCATGGGAGCTGAGCTGCTCAGCAAAAAGTGCTTTGGCCACATTATATAATTTTACTTGCCTATGTTTTTCAGTCTCTCATAAATAACAGACAAAAATCCCCCAATAAAAAAGAACTGAAACAACATTCGAAGTGAAATTCTCCCACTTACTTCAGGCTGCTTGTTTGAAGCAAAAGCAATGGTTGTGTGGGCAGTGCATGGACTCAAGAATTGGATGTGATATGCAACCAGAAAACAGTTCACTTTTTCACCATCTATTCTCCAGGGAGCACTAGCAGGAGATGACAGAGATCTGTGGAAAAGAAAAGTTCATTACTTTAAAGCCTAAGCAAAAAAAAGTAAGAACATGTAACAAAATGCAAAGGCAGAAGGTAAGGCTGTCTCTCACTGGGACAAGGCCCACCACTGCACAAACACCCCTTATCTTCATGGGAATGCAGCCATGGAACATTCATGTGACTCCCAGCGAGGTCCAGACCTCTGTGTTGGAGGCACTGCTACCAGAAAAAACAGTTTATTCCCTACAATTTACTCAATTCAGGAAAAAAACTACTTTCTTCATTGCTCCATTTTTTCTTTAAAGTGATATAAACCTTCACAGGTCAGTGAGAAATTTAGTTAAAATATTATATAAGGTGCTCATATTTGGAAAAGCAAGTGTCTGGCCTCATGGAAGACCCAAGTGAGAAACAATGAAAACACATACCTGCCAGACTTGCACACAGCTTTCTTTAAAGATCTATCTAAATAAGAATCTACTCTCAATTACTATCAAATAATTCAGAATTGCTTGTTCTAAAACAATTCTTTTCAATTTTATTAAACAATGACAGCACAATAACCTGAATAATTCTTACCCTTTTAAGTTTATTTGATGAGATGGCAATATATAATACACACTGAAGAACATCAACAGTTGGCTTTGCAAGCTCCTGTTTTTTAGTTAATCCCAGGACCTCAGTTCAGGGTACTGTAGTCTTCATTCATTTACTTTAATTCTATTTCATATAAAGAAACCATAAGTCTTAGGACAGATTTTTCATGGTGAATTGCAACGTGATTGCTATATTTAAGGTCTTGTTGAGATAGAAAAGTTTTTTAATCATATGTGTTAACATATGTAATTCACTCTTTTTTTCTAGAAAGGGATGGTGATACACATATATCTATTCATGTATAAATTTACATACTTTTTATTTAAAAAAATAAAGTAAGAACTCCATTAAGGGCAATAATTTATTTACACCTCAAGATTCTAACAAACATTCCACCAGGGTGTCCCATTCATGCCCAAGACAGGGCACAAAAAGAATAAAAACAAGGGATGAGCAATTTAACAAAACTGAAGAATGACTCAATAGGAGGTAGATGATTCTCATTTTTTTTCTGAAAGATATGTTGCTTCTCTTTTCATACCTCTGACTCAAAAGAGGTGACTTCAGATATCTAGTTAATCATAGAAGACAAAAAATAGCATATTGTTGTCAGATGCAGCTAAGGTTTAGATACAAAATACTGAACGTGATACAACTAGATGATAATACCCTAACAGGGTAAATTACTAGAAGTTATTTTCCTGCAATTTAGAGAAGCTCTGTTGCTTCTTGCTAATTTTCCATGGAACATATATAGGAATATATACAAATGCATTTGCTGACACCATCTGAAGTGAGCAGTTCCAACCCCTTTCCCTACAGCCTCCTCCACACCAGATGACAAGAGTCCCCTCTCACTGTGACATATCCTCCTGCCTTCCCTTTTCCCAAGGGCACCTGTCACTTCCCAGACACACTGTGGAAGTGGAGGCTCAGCACGTGGGTCCAAGGACAGCTTCCCTTGTTTTGGGGTGAGTGCTGCCAGCCCCAGCACAGTCCAGCCTACACCATCCCGGGCCAGCAGCACTCTTGCAGTTGCTTGTTTTTTCTCCCACTCTATGGGAACATGCAGGAACGTTTCACACTGGACAACCTGATATTTGCAGCTGCTTGTTAATAATCAAATAAAAATTTAATGCATGGGAATAAATGAACACATATGTGCTCAGTGCAGATCCTGCTCACACACTACACACACTGATACCAAATGGAAAGGGACCAGTGTTCACCTGTGGTTCTAGGACCAAGCACTGCCATTGCCTAGTACAATTGAATGTAACTGCTCTGAGACACAAGACAGATGGGATAGAAAGATGTGAAGTGCTACAAATAAAATCTAAAACTGAACTTTTAAATATTCATTCTTAACTATAAAGAGAGCTGTGGCTTTTGTGTGCTACAGATGGCTTGGAAATGCAGTGCAAACAAAGGACCAATTTCTGAATACTCATAGCTTCTCTACTATAATAGCTGGAGGCCCAAAACTCCAGGGGTTTGAGATGATTCAACTAGATCCTCTTACCTGCCAAATTTCATCAAAGCAACATTGCTTTTACCATCTTACAAGGGATGAAAGAAATATGAATAGTGTGAGGTTTTTTAATGAAACATGGACTGCTTAAGCTTGAACAAAAAATTACAATATGAATGGAATGTGCAAGGTAAAGGGAAAGCCATCTTTTTATTATACATACTTAAAGCATCTTATAAGATGAAATCTGTACTTTTTATAGATTGAAAGATTAAATAGAAATATTTCCTAGATTTAGATAAATGAGGGAAACAAAACCAAAAATAAATGTCATAAAAATCCCTGCCAATCATAATCAATGAGAAACTGCTCATTGATTGCCAAGTGTGGCCTTATGTTTAAACCTAGGAAAGACACATGTGTTTCTTTGTAAGGTAGTGGGGCACGACCTCAATCAGAGATCATTCTCTGCATAATAGTTTATGGAAAGAAACCACTAACACCAGCTCCTCATCTGCCTTTCAGACAGAGGCCAGCTGATATGAATACAACTGGAAGGGGACTAAGCCCACACAGCACTGCTGCATGTACATAGCAGTAAATTAGCACTTTCTGATGCTATTAGCTACTAGCAAAGATTATAAAGTCTTTGGCTCTAGGGAGGGGATACCCTCACACCTTTTGCATGAATTTGAGCTTCTATAAGAATGGAACTGGACAACAAAACCCAAAAGAAGGATGGAGTGTCTGTGGGGGAGCAGAGAACACTCATGATGGAGAGAGGATCGCTGAACTGCCAGCAGTCCTCCAAAGATAGAAGCCACAGAAACAGTGCAGCACTGAATCACAGCTAGAAGCCTGGTTTATGGATAATTATGAGGTGCCACTGCCAACTGAAGGGAGAGAAAGTGCAGGAATAAGAGGAAAAAGTCATGAAGGTCTTGATAGAAAACGTAACCATCCTGTAATGACAGTGAGAGCCAAGAGATTTGCAGTCTGATACCAAGTGATGGGTGAAAGATGACAAGTGGGTTATGTTATCTGTGAAGTCAAGGGAATTAGCCAGAAGGGATGGGCAGAGGGAGGCAGCCTGGACAGCAAGAGCTGTTGGAGAAGGAATGGTTGAACTACTGCTGCATTTGCAAAGGTTAGAGAAAAGGGTTCTGTAAAAAATCAAGCTAAGATGATGGGAGTTGGATTATAAGTTTTAACTGCTTCTAGAAAAGACAGGAAGAATGGCAATTTATGGCAGGGAACCAGCCTGCTGGTTTGGGGAACAGCCCAGGTAACAAGTGTGAACTGAAGAGAAAATGAAACCTTGCTGCAGAGACACAGGATCCTTTACAGCTGGAAGGAAGGAAGGAAGGGAGGAAGGAGGACTTGGCCAAGCTGGAGGAAGCAGGCCAGAGGACCAGGGGCTCCCTTTCAACTATGCTTGTCTGACGCTGGATCTGCAACCATCAGAGTGCAAGCAGGGATTGCAGTCTGACAGTGTGGCTTGGCTTCTGTTCACAGCCAAGACAAAAAAGTGGCAGATAAACTGAGGGGAAAGGGCAGGATCCTCTAGCAGAAAATACAGCTTTTCCAGTGACCTTGCTGTCCTTTTGAGAGTAACTGCTTTCCAGGACAGAGTGTCCCAACAGGACACTTAAATGCCTTCAGCACAGTACAGTATTCAGAGATAAAACTGAACAACTTTTCATGAAATCTGCCTCCAATAAAAACATCTTTATTGCCCTGGGCTAATGTGTAAGTTAGTGAGGGATTTTAGTTCAACTTCTATAGCCATTTTATGTAATATGGAAAAAAAATCCATAGGGACTTCATCTGTTAAGTTATCTTTAAAATATAAAAGGAAGTGTTAAGCTTCATCATGGTAATAGGCTATCAGCTATTTTAGTAAACTTTCACACTCATTGCTGTCATTCTAGGCAGAGCCAATCAACCTGACTTAATCATCTTGTGACTTGCTGCACTGTGCCCCTTCCTTTTGAACATATAAAAATTCTAATTATTTTTTAATCTTATACTAAAACACTGGCAAAATGACTGCTTCCCTTCCAGCCCACAGATGTGGAAGTTTACAGGCACAGGAGCTGCAGTACTCCAGGGCCTGCTCCCTGCATGTTGCTGGCAGGGCTTGGCAGAGGGCACCACTGCCTCCCCAGGAGCAGTCCTCTCCTGGCTCCTCCTGCTCTCCTTCTAGAGGCACAGCAAGCATTATAGTAGGATTATATTTGCATGTTGTAAGGCCACAGTGACTGGTTTGAAAATAACATAAACCTAATCCTGAGGTGAGTTTGCTTGTCTACAAGCGTCTGCATTTGAATGTTTACCCAAACTGCCAGCCCCCTTCCAGGATATGGTTTCCTCATGGACACCCTGATCTGCACCTTCCATCAAATGCCTTCTTCTGGGCTGTCTCTGCCCTTCTCATCTGATGGAAATGGGGCTTCCCTGTATCTCATTTTTCTCTAGTGTACCCTCACCTGCAGCCTAAATGGACATGTGCAGGCTTGCCTGCGCTGTGCATTACTAAGAGAAAACACTCCAAAATAAGAAGACTAGCTTTAAAATGATGAGTTGATTTCAGTGATCACAAATACAGTTCACATTGCAGTTTTGGCTCTGCTCACCCCTGCTGCAGAATGGGGAAGTTTAGCTCTTCATAAAACACCAAGTGTTCAGTGAGACCCAGAGTGAAGGAGGAGTTATTTTTGTTGGTCTGTTGCCTTCTCTTAAGTCTATAATATAACAATTCATACATACATATCACGAGAGGCAGCAGGGCTGTCACCACCAGTTGCTGCCTAATGCCTCATGTTTGTAGTTACAAAGATGTGTCCCCTGCCAGCCCCTGCAGAGCCCAGGGATCCCACAGGAACAGCTGCTGTCCCATGTCTCCGTGTCTTCATCTGGAGACAGAGGTGGAACATGCACCGTGTGCTGCTCTGGCTGCAAAACACTGCTCTTAGCATGTGTGGATAAAGTGGGAACTGTCACATAATGTACCAGCAGCAGATACACACACAGTGTGTGGGTTCATACCACATTTACAGACCAACCTGTGCTCCTGAAGCCAGCAGTCCATGATCCAGTTCCTAGAGTTGTCCTAATGCAGCTGCCTGAGCAGGACCTGTGCTTATAAAGAGCTCTTGAGCTCTCTCGAAGTCCTATCATTATATAAAGTGTAAACTCAGGCATTATCATTCCTTTATACTCCCAGCCAGAAGATGAGACCCCCAGCACCTCACCATTCCTCCAGCTATACTACATACGAAGTTTCCACTCCTGTCACGAAAATAAACAAAGCAGAGGAAACTCGTGCTGCCTCATTCAATGCCCCAATTCCCCAGCCTATGAAAGACTATCTACATTGCAGTAGATTTCTGTCCAAGCCTTAACAGTTAACTCTCCCCCAGGAATCACTTGTTATTGGGGAAAGAAGTACTGAAAAATCAAACCCCTTGCTGCAGTTGTTTATAGAACAGATCACCAATTCTGGGAGATCAATGGGATAAACATGGCCCAAACTGTTTCCTGTATAATCATAGTAAACTTACAAGGACGCTCTTATAAAATGTACTTTAATTGGAGGAGCTTACTTTTTAATTTGCAATTTTAAATGTGAGCATGTTATAACTTGTAGATGAACATTTCTATAAAGATAATTACATATGGCAAGACAGAAAAACTTTTTAAAACATTTTCTCTTGAATGTGTGCCTGAATTCATTTACAACTGTTGCTGCTTTAAACATTTCAGGCAGAATAAGTGGATGGCACTAAACAGCTTAGCTGCAATTATTATGGAATGTCTGAGGTATAATTTCCCCTGCGGTTTTGTTAGGCGTGCAAAATTCATAATTCTGATTTGTGGCAGGTACTTATTACCCATCGCAGGTGGAGATATGCAAATATTATTCTAGTAGGGTTGAACAGTCTTTATTTCCGTATTCAGCTATTAACGAGATTTGTGAGTCTGGTACTCTGGGGCCATTTAATTAATTAGATGGTACAGATAAAATATAAATTGTTTTGTAGGCTACACAATTCCAGTTCTAGAAGATGTAAAATATGGCTAAATGAACTTAGTATGGGCTGATTTATTGTTTCACGTATGGCAGAGGGTAAAGGAAAATTCTGCCTGTTACTTTTGCCTATATAATCCTATACAACATGTTTGCATTGTCAAGCATTGTGAGAAAGGGATGTTATTTATTTGTCATTATTATTAAGAATGTCTATCAGTTATCCTCTTTATAAAAAATGCTGGCATGCATCAAGCAAGTTAAAAAATAGGCATGTTCTTTTATGGAAGCCAATATGTGCATGTTTCAGAATAAGCACGTATTTCCAAGACATTTAGATTTGGTAGGATAATATTGTCTCAAGGTCTGACACTTCTATTTTAAATAAATCATTTCCATGGGATAGATAAGCTAAACTTGCTAGGGAGGAATGCAGAGGGAAGCCACAGCAGTATGTTAGCATCTAGAATTTCAAAGAATTCTATTAACTGGTTAATTCACATATTTCTTTTTCTAAATTATGATCTCTCTACTCCTCTAGAAGATTTCTGGAAAATTTTGTATATAGGAATTGAGGTTAAAAAAACCACAACGTGCTTTTATTCCCCAATGTGAGAGTTATAATGGCCACAATAAAAGAAACTGCATTTACCAGGAGTTACAGCAAAGTACATGGAGAGACATTCACCCTCCCCTCATATAGAGGAAATAAAATGCACAAGGCATGAGACCGGAAATTGTTAGCAAACTGTCAGTATTTAAAGGCAGGCATTGACCATTATATTAGTTTTAAATTGCAGGAAAATACTACACTACACAATTACAGTACTATAAACATTGAATGAAAACCAGTTAGTTTTACTAAAGTAGGAGTATAAACAGCAGTCACTCTTATTGGTTTATTGAACATATTTTGGGGCCCATTCCAGCTGTCTTTATTAGCTCTAATGCAAATGATTTTGCACTGCTATTTTGCCAAGCTCTGGTAGCTGTACTGCTGCAAACAGAGCCTGCTGCTTTGTGTCTGCTGGAGACTTACTGACAAATATGATAAAGGATACATAAAATGAATAACGATACAGAACTGGCACCATACAGGAAAAGGATAACAAACAGGGGGAAATTATTCCATAAGGGTAGGAGCTGGTATGGTTTTGTGCATGTAAATCAAAAGCATACAAGTTTAAAATTAGATACATACCAGGAGTTTCTCTGGTCACTTCCCCGCAGGGTGGGCAGAGCTGGTCATGGCCCTGCAGCTGCATCCCCTGGGACCTGTCCACCTGCCTGGAAGGCTGGAAGTTGATTCAGGGCTGACAGACCCCACCAATGGCTGGGGCTAGGCAAGAACAAGAAGAGTCTCATGGAGATGGGAGCAGGCTAGACCAGGACAAGTGCCTGAGAGGGAGGAGAGCTTCTGGCACAGGAGAAGATCTGCAGACATAAGGACTGCATTTTACCCAAAGAAAGGGCTTCTGACTTTGGAGACATTCTGCACAGGAGAGGTGCAAACTCTGAATAGAGATAGGGAATGACCTGGGAATATGGCTGCAGAAATAAATAAGTGTGAGGTAGAAAGTAAAGCAAATTAAAAGGAGAAGGCATTGATTGGGATCTGAGGAAGAGAGCCAGTCATATTTTGTGGGTGAACAGAATTGATCATGTCAGATATTTACTGTGGCTCAATTTTCAATAAGAAACATCAATTGAGTATGTAGTGAGAAAGACCCTGAAGCAGAGGAGGCTACAAAACCAGGATAACGTGTGGGGAAAAGAGCTGTGGGCAACTGTGTCTGAAAATGGGATTTCCAACACAGCAGAGTTTTCATTACAGCACCAGCACAAGTAACTTCACATTGAATTTTCAGCTGTGATCTGCACACTGAGAAACTTGGGGAATCTGAGTGCTGGTGCAATGGCAGTGCAAGAGGTATGCCTTCACGGGGCACTTGTGGGAACACCTAGGAATAACACAATATTCAATTCCTAAATAAACCCTGCCAGCAAGCACCAGAGACTGAGTGAATAGCTTGTGTGGACAAACAGAGCAGAAGTACTGTGACAGAACTAGAGAAAATCTCAAAGAGGAAAATGTATTTTAGTTAAATAGAGAACAATACAAATGACAGTGATATCTATGGAAATGCTTTAATAGAAAAGCAATACATACTTATGGTGTTCAGATACAAGGCCAAGTTACCTGCAGGCTTCAGATAAAATGCAGAAGAGAATCAAACTCATTTCAATCTCACCTCTCATAGCAGTTGCAGAACATGGACTGCATCTCCTCCACATAACAGCAAACTGTTTAGGGAAAAAAAAATTAAGTCTAGATTTCCACAGAATAAATACACCAGAATAATATTCTGCATTTCAATACCTTAAATTGGATAAACAATACCCCACAGGAAGAATCTTTAAAAGACCATTCCTGCAGAAGATGAAATCTAGAAAACAGCTTTAATTAAATCTTTCCAAGGACTTCATAAAAACCCAGGCATAGCAGCAGTGCTATATGCAGTACTTCCACAGCAGCTCTGAGATATACAGTCCAAAATGAAGGAGGAGTTCTAGCATTTCCTTTATTTTCCCCCTAGGTATGCACACAGAAACACATCATTAGTTCAAAATCAATGCACAAATGAGAGCTGTGATCAGAGAATTACATCTGTTACAGTAGCACAGAGAGCAGCACCATGGGCCAAGGGCAGCTCCTGAGCTGTTGAGGGGAGCAGTGCTGCATCAGGCATTCGATGCCTCTCAACTCAGAGGAAACTGCAGCCTGCTGGTGGGTGATTACCACCAGCATGTTTTCAGAATAATGCAAGTAAGCAATGTTTTAGGTGGCAGTATAATATCTACCAGGCATAGTATTTGCAGAGGGATAATGGAGCAAAAATGCCTGTGTGAGGAGCCTCTGCTCCACCCAAGGACACTGCTGGGCAGGCATCGCTCCTCTCCTACAGCAAGCCCACGGGATGAGCCCAAACCTCCAGGCAGAGAACCGAGAATCAATCATATGGCCAGCTGGGAGGAGTCACAGGCACTCGAGGCCGTGTTCCCACGTCGGGCAGCAAGGCAGGAGCAGAAGGAGGCTGAGACTCAGTGAGTGCAGGGTCAGAGACACACAGCACCTCAGCCACTAGGGTGTCACTGCACCAGGGTGCTCAGGACGAGCAGCACCACTTTATAACACTTGCTTTGAGTTCAGCTGAAAATATACCCCACCACCACCCAGAATATTAGCACAGAATTTCTGCACCCCTGTCATATGCATGAAACACTGGCAATCACAGAAGGCTGGGTAAGGGCTGACTGGCCATTTTGAGAGCACTGGAAATCAGCCTAAAGCTCTGTGCCGCATGTGTAGATGATGAGCTAAACCAAGAGCAGAGGATGTACTTGAGAAGAAAACAAACAACAACAACGAAATATTACCTTGGAGGAAAAATCTGAAACCAAAACAGTGCCCAAGCCCATCAAACCACCAGTTTGTTGATGATTCCCTGCCTCCTGTTATAACAGCTATGTTTATTCACATATAGTGCTTTTTAAGCTGTACATTCAGCCAGCACAGCTCAGTGTAGTTCCCCTGCCACCATAGTACAGCAAGGCTACAAACATGACTTCAGGAAGGTACGATCAATTTGCAGAAAATAAAAAAAACATTCAAAAATTAATGCAACTAATCTCCTGGTTTCACTTGACAGGAGGTAAATTATTGATCTTTGCAATATGAAAGCACCAAAAAGAACAAACTCAGAACTGCACACTTTCATGTGCACCCTTACCTCCTCTTGTCAAACTTAAAACAGTCATATCCGAAGGGCTGCAGGGAGATTTGAGAAACACATGTTCACCCTGTACAATTTAATCATGGTGTGAGCAAAAGGCAGATGCTCCAAGAAGCCTGTGGTTGTGTAAACAAGAAAGAGTATATCCTGAACCCATGGCACAAGCCCATGCTCACAGAAATACATGCAGGAAGACTGGCAGTTTAGGCTTTTGGAGTATTTTCTTAATCTTTAATATGCAATTGAGGACGTACAGCTCTACAGCCAAAGCCTGGTAAAGGCACTAATACATCACCCATGCTTCTCACTCAAGGGACAAGCCTATTTTATTATCCAAACTTCCTTTTTCCCATTTCCCCCCCTCTCCTGGCAACTCCCTACACTGCAACATAAAGCAGATCTCCTACAAAGGCACTGCAGAGGCTGACACGGTGCAGTGAAAGCCTCCTGCCTGCTTTCTTCCACACAACCACGACAAAAATGTGACATGGGAATTTCCATCCCCAATAAGTAATACATAAGAGAGGAACACAAAATAACCCTGCTAACAGTCCCTGATATTTTCCCTACTTCTTCACTGTCATCATTGTGGAAAAAGGAGCCATGCCTCCAGGACAGTTCATTGTTCCTTGACCCTAAACACACAGCATTACATCAGGCTACAGAAAGTCATGTGATGCAGGTTAGCATCTGCTGATATTGGCTAAAAGAACTATTTTGTTACTCTTAGATATCTCTTCCATTCTGTATACCACGTGCACTGATTCATTTTATGGATGAAACAAATTGAATAATCTGAGCACAGGAAAGGTTTTCATTGAAGACACTGAAAGTATATTTTTCTTTTTTCATTTTGTCTATTTTTTAAGCCTTAAAATTCTAGGTTATACTTAATCTTTTTGTCTAACACAGCACTGTGGCTTTCCAGGGTATTTCAGTAAGAGTCTCACAGCTTCCACCAGGTACATCACACTCTTCACAAAGCCTATAACAGCAGGAGGAGCATTCCCAAACTTTGTATCAACCTACAGCTGTATTTAGCATGGCATATTCAACTGCATCTCCAAAAAATTATCCTGCTTTTTGCTGGAAAGCATTTGGCCCTACCCTGTAAGGAGAAACATTATCCTGCATATTCTGGCTTTGAGCAGAGTTTGAGCCCAGGATGATGGAGAGATGAAACACAATTTCATGGGCAAACCACACCATTGAGAATTTGGCTTAATATTTAGGCTAAACATTTTCTGTATTTTCCCTCACTCTTGTCACCATCTCAGATGATAATTTCTCTGTCTTTTCCATAGTTTTATCTCAGAGGTCCTATTGATTAGGAATAGGTCCTTTAGGTCTTTCCAGCTCGACACATCTGGTATGTTTTTCATCGTTACTTTTTCTGCTGTTTTCTGTAGTACTGCTTTCTCCTCCTGCCTTTTCACCTTCCTTTCAAAGACTGAAAATGAGTGAGATGAAAGTTAATGGTTCTCTACTTACTCTAGTATTTCAGCTAGCTTTTAACTTGGATATTGGTGGTAGTTCACATCTAACCACTACACCATTATTGCCTATTTTGCCTTCAATATGCTCACATTAACCTGCAAAGATGGCTCTAAAATAAGTTCTGCTCTAAACTTCCTTATAATGTCATGTGAAATCCCCCTTTAAAAAAAAATCCTCTTTGTTTTATGAGAATTTATAACAATGTTCTTCATTATTATTCTGTCAGCTCATCCCTTAGCAAAAGTTTTGCTGTAGCCCCACTGGAAAGATTAATACTTTTTTTTTTACACTGTATTTATGTATTTCCAGGAGGAATACTTTAGACTACCAATTTTTCATTCTTCTCTTGTTTTGCAGCATACCAAATTCTTTCCCTTTAATTTTATTTAAAGTTCTCTTTCTTCTAAACATACCAAATTCTTTCCCTTTAATTTTATATAAAGTTCTCTTTCTTCTTTAATCTTTATTGTGTTACTTGATCATATCTCCTTTGCTTGCTATAATCACAATCCTTCCCACCTCAATCCTCCTTTACCCTCTGCTTCTTGTTCCTGTACCAGCATTCCCTCCTGTGAACTAGAGAGATGGAAGCAGATTAGACTTCTGTTTTCTTCTTTTATTCCTATTATTTTATCAGAAGCTTATCATTTTCTCCAAAAATTGAGGTGTCACAGAGTACTGTCAAATGCTATAAGTAGTTTATCGCATTTTCCCCTCGATGCATTACAATTCACTTGCATGATGACTACTTTTAGCACTTTTTCACTAATATTTTCTATGCCCTCAATATCTTGAAATGACAGCAGCATTTTCAGCAGACAGGTTAATTCAGCACCCAATGGTGTGCACTCTGTGCAACTCTGTACCGGTGATATCCTGTGCTGTCCATCCCATCCCAACCTGAATGTGCCACACTGAGCTTCACTATACTGAGGAAATCATGGACAAGGGTAATTCTTTTTGGGAAACCCCACCTTGTTTCCCTACAGCCAGTGGGTGCAGCAGCTCAAGGCTGCAGCATTTCTACCATTGGGCACTCCTCCACAGAAGCAGCAGGAAGAGACTCTGGCACCAGATCATTCAAGTCACTGCATTTCCACCACTGATGCTGCACTGCACTCTGCTGCAAGCACAGGGTGGGAAAATGCACCTCAGCCATGTGCTCAGCAGGGATTTGTTGATTGCTATTTGCAGCAGAAAGCTGAGATTTGCTTCAGCACTGAACCACAAATTAGCATGGTCACATCATAGGCAAACTCTTGCTTACCCAGAGGTGTTACATCCTTTCTGAACGGGAAATGGCTCCACATATGCCATTGGCCTGCTGCCTCCCGAGTACCCTTTACACTACAGCTTATTTTAGCCAAGTGTCTTTCTTTTGGCAAGAACCACTAAGGAAAGAATTTAAAATAAGATCATATGATTATGCCCAACTATTTAGAGTTGGTATTAAATCCTCAGTAGCATTAGAATCACTGTAGCTTCTGCAGTACACATATACATGCAGGTTACCACAAGACATTTCTGAATAGTACCTCTATCTAATAAAAGTGTGATATACATTTTCTGTTAGCCTTAGTACTGGTAGCCTTAAGTTTGCCTTATTTAACCTGTAAAAGTTTAGAATTTGTGTTCTAGGAATTATATGAAAGCACAAGTAACCAAATTGCATCTGGAAAATAATTTAGCACTGAAAGGTTTTCATAACTGTTTTCTAGTATCCATAAGAGATAGAAAAAGAAAAGATTGCCAGGGGGAAAGGCTCTCCTCATGCTTCCATTAGTTCCAGAGAACTCCGACAAATTAATTTTGGTGTCAGTGCAAAGGGTTTGGCTTTAGAGGCTTTCTATATGGAAACGCAGGTTTTACTCACTACACCATTAATGAGAAGTAAAAAATTAAATAATGCATAGGTGCAATTAGGCAAAATAGTTTCCTTCAGTGGCTTCTGTATGATTAAACAAAACTCATTGTTTGCTAATCAAATACTAAAAGTAAATTTTTTATGGTGGGCTGGGGGATACTGTCAACAGGGAAGGAGAACAGACCTGCCGTAGCAGCTGCACGTGGGGAGATGCCACATCCTGGCAGGGGCTGGAAGCACCAAATGCAGAGTTCCATCTGATGGAAACCCTAATGGGATGTCTTTAAAACCTTCACAGAAAGGCAAGTAGGTAATACATGTAGCTTTGCTTATGCACATTTCAAGAGTTTGCACCACCAATTTGTAGCACAGAGGTTTTACTACTTTGTGTTTAATGGTAAGAATATCCATGTGAAAGCAGGTCAACCAGCAGTTGGAGCACAGCTTGATAAATTACAGAAGGTTTCATGACATCTTTTTAATTTGTTTTTTTATTTCTAAAGAAGAACTTTCTGGTGCGACAAGAACAAGCCAACTATTAACTATTAAAAAAGGGGAGAATATTTTGGTTAACAGTCTTTTACTCTCTTTTTGAATGTCAGCACATGTCCCCCTGGCAGATTCCATAAATTCAAGAGCTACCAGATGGCTGTGTAACAGCAATGCCCAAAATACACTCTAGAAATTAAAGAATCACAACAGAAGACAATGAGTGGGTCGCTAAGAGACAGGAACAACATCTATTCTCAGTCATCACTTCCATTAGGTGGACAGAGCAATTTAAAACAGCACCAGGAATGGCACATCTTCCACCCAGAAGAGAGTGGAGCACAGCCTGCCCTACACATAGCAGCACACTGCAGATACAGCTTGAAATGTATCTATTTTAGAAGAGTCGATTTTCAAATCAAGGTAGTGGAAGTGAATAGAAAATGACAAGAATAATTTTCTTGCAGCATTTGCCTCTGGGAATGATTTATCTCTACACACAATGCTCATCTGAGTTTTGAAACTTCAACACAGGATTTTTCTTTTTTTTTTAACCTCAGTATTTTACATATCCCCTTTTGCAAATTTATACTCAGTTTCTCTTATGATTATGGGTTTTGGGGAATTTTTTTCCTATATTCAGTAACTTTCCCACTTACAAGCAGTGTTACAAGAAGTGTCCTCAGTTACAGGTGTGCAATTTAGTCATCAGGGATTTGTAGATAAAAAATTATTCGCAGTTTCAATTTTCCCCCATCTAGTTAGTAGCTGCTTTACAAAATCTTGCCTGACAATGATATTTTTATGAAATCTTAACTCCCATCGACAAGACGTCATTGATTTAGGAAGTGTGGTCTAAGTGAATATTTATATTCCGAATTTCTGAGAAAAGAAAATGTTACCCAGGAAAAACGAATATGCTCGCATGAAGTATTCTCTGCAAGAGGGCAGCAGAACACGACTTCAGTCAGACACCGCAGCTTTGACATAAAAGAATTTCAGAGGTGCGAACAGCAGGGCACCGAGTGCTGAAAGAGGCAGGGATTTGGGACTGGTGTCTGTGAATAGGACACTGCTACAGGCTGAAACCTTCACGGTGCAGAAGAGCATGTTTACAAGAAGATCTCAGGCTTGTAAACAGCAGGGCTTTAAGCAAGCACAGAAGAGTTCATGTTCCTGAGAAGGGAATGCAGCACAAAATGTCCTGCTTCTTCACAGCCACCCTGCTTGCAGCTGTCTAAAATAAGAGACACAGCCATTGTTCCAATGGATAATCAGGGCTAAGAGCTTTTCCAGGGCATCTCTTGACAGCATCAGGGTTGGTACAATTCAGCATGTCAGTTTAGCTGCACTGAAATTCTGAAAAGGCAAAATTACAGTTTTATTTTTTTTCTGTATTGTTTTACAAAGATACTAACAATATCAACAGGATTAATTTGATGATGAGATTAAAAACACATTAACACCTTTTAATGAGATCAATCATGTTCTGGAAAAAAAAAATGGAACCATATCAGGAGGGAGCCAGGGGAGTATTTAAGAATAGGCTTAATGTGAGTGTAAAATTTGGTGCACATGAAAGATTTCCTGGTAAGATTTTTTTAAAATTTCCTTTAATCTCCATACAGTAGAGTCTGGAAGTCCATTGAGGAAAATACTACAGAATTCCAGTTTTGAAATTAAAGGGCACCACAGTAATTAATGTTCCTTCATCAGTGTCCAAGAGGCAACTTCTAGTAGTGCCACATTTCTTAGGAAATGATGCTGAGAGAGCAACACTGAGGTAGAGCCCCTGATAATGGCAGGTACCTGCTGAATTCTAGAAATGTGCCTAGCACTGCTACACAGCAAAAGTTTCACTTTGCTTGAATTCACTAGAAATGGCTCTGCCTCCACTTTGCTATCTAAGGCACTACCTCCAGAAAGATGGATCATCACAGAAGATACCACAGCAAAGTGGTTGCAAACTAAGGAAACGAAACTATGCAACCTAGATTCAACAAATAACAAAGAGTGAAAACAGTAGTTGCTAAGCACACCTCATAATCCACAAAGTAATCATTAAGTATTACAAATTATTCAACAGCTTTCTAAATTTAATTACATAAGGTTTTCCTACAAAAATCCATGCCTTTGCAGTCCAAATTTGAATATGACATGAGCAAAGAATTCTAATAATGTAACAACTAAAAAATAAAAAATTACATTAACAAGTAATTGCAAACTAGAGCCATTTTTTGGCTCTGTAGCAGTAATTTGTCTTTTCTCAGCACAACATAAGGTCTGCTGTCCATGTTATCATAAACACACTGGTTCAAAGTTTCACAAATGTTAATTCAAAGTTTCAAGTAAGCACATCCTGTTCGGTATGATTTCAGACAATTACAACATTCAGAGTTGATTTTTCTCAGAATTCACTGAGTGCCCCTCCCACATCAAAGAACCTCAGAGGACTCCATAATTGAGATAACAGGCTTTCTAGCACCTCTATCCCTCTGCAAATATATTAACATGATTTTTTTACTGCTACGACAAAGTTAATTTTTGCACATTGACTTTGAAACTTGCAATTTGTCTGTGAACTGACTTTTTGATAAGGAACCTACAGCACACTTAACTGCACACCCCACTCACCAACACATGTTCACATGTCCTGCAGGTAGCAGAGCCTGGTGCACCAACACATTCCAGTTTAACTGTCTGAATATACTGACTCAGCTGCACTGCAGCCACCTTACTCTTACCAGCAATCACCGTCTCTAAAAGTCTGACTGCTACTAACAAATGTCACTGGAGATACTGCAGCACCTTCTCCCTCTGCTTCAAACAACAGGAATAAGCCCAAGGAGGCTGCTTGGTCAAACAGAAATGCAGCTGGCAGCAAATGCAGCTCTCTGAGCAGCAGCAGCAGAGGCAGTGCAGCCCCCAGCCCTGCAGTGCAGCTGCCTGCACCCTCCCATCTGCATTGCTGCCTACCAGCTCACAGCCCCGAGCAGCACTCCCAGTGCTCCAGGAGCCATCGTGCCAAAAGCACACTGACATGTTCCTTCCTTTCCACACCATCACAAAATGCCTGTGCACCTGGAGAGGAACAATGACCTCTTCAAGCCCCAGGGTGGGGAGAGGATGCTATTCCATGGCCCCAGCTCTCCATCTTATACCTGGCTTCAAATTACTGGTGTTTAGGTAATCTCCTTCACTTCTACCAAACACATCCCATGCCATTTTTTATAGGCTATGCTCCTTTCCCCAGTCCTAGATCATTCCCTATCCTGGCTACAACTGAACCAGTCTGGTATTTTGCATCATTTTAATGCTGTACTTCTTTCTAACTCTCTTGGACGCTGCCTTCTCACTGCTTAGGACTGCTCCAGCCTGATGAAGGCCAACAGGATTATTCAAGATAATTAACATTTCTATAGGGCACTGACAATTGCACACAGATTTGAAACCCAGAATACAAAAGAGCAACATCAATTACAATGCTAGGAGGATTCCCATTCATTACCGTGTTTACTTGCAAACACAAAATTAGTGATGCCTGGATTAAGATTAAAAATAACATTAACTACTATCAGTTCAAAAAAAAACCTTTCAAGCGTATTTGACACAGAACACATGCAGTACGTCTTAAAGTATGAAAAATGATGGTATCAAAGACACGCTAATGGAAGGAATCTTTTTCTCTAAGAGTAAAAATATACAGAAAGGGAACAGAGAAAAGGCTTATAATAATTCGTTTAGATTTCTTGCTAATAATATACATCTTAAAAGAAGAGGCATAACAAGCTGTAAACCAAGGTATAATAGTTAAATTAAACCGCAAATTTCAACTTTATTTTTCCGAATATTTAAAAAAAATACATCAAAATGGGTCATAAACAGTTTTTCTTGTTTCATAAAACTGGTTTTGAATTATAAAATTGCACTTAATTGTTAGAAGTCAGTTTAAAAGATAATTTTGCCATATGCTAGAGGTAATGAGATAAAGCTAGTATATGAAGCACATCAAAGTTGTACTTCAGCCCTACAAAGGACAACACTTTTCCTGGTCTGAAGGTGCTTATAAGTAAGAGAAAAAACCTAGCAATAATTATCAGCATTTAGTGAGTCAGAACCAACAAACAGAATTCAGCCATCTCGAGTCACAATCACCCAACTCAAAGTCCCAGGGAAGACCCATTCACTCACTCTGAAACAGCTCTCATGACCCAGACAAATTCTTGACTGCTGTAGACTCCTGTCCTGTCTACACCTACAACCAAGGCTGAAAACAAATACATCAAATTGATGTCCTTGGGTTTCCACAACTGAGGGGGAAAAAGAAGTCAAACCAAAACGCCATTATTTTTTCTCAGGCTGTTTTTTTTCCCCTGAAGATGGAAACCTGCTTGTCTTCTGCTCTAAACCTATGCAAAACCAAAACCACCAGATCTTCAGCCTTTGCTAGGGGTCTTGCCTGTATTCATGAAGTAATAACTCCTACTTTACTATATTACACAAACATCACAAAAATGTAACAAACAGAGTGAAGCCAATAAATACAAGGAAAGCTATAAAGGATCTCTGCACATAAAACAGACTTCGGTTTATCAGGCTAACAAGGACCTTCCCAGAGCCTCCAGAGAGTGGTTGCAAAGGGATGCCCCAAATGCTGGTCCCCCAAATTCTGTGAGAAGGCTGCAAAAGACTTTGAGAGGTATTGTTTTTATAGTATGATCTTAAAGTACTTTCTCTCCTCATTTTAGGACAGCTATGGAAGAGTAACCAAAGCCATTGACCAGACTCATTTTGAAGGCAAAATGAAACAACCTAATATTTTGATTCCAGACTTAAATTTAGACTATAACAATTTTTAAGTGAATACTAACAGAAATGAACCGAGTTCTTTCTCACCTCTTCTTGTTTACAGTCTCATAAACTGGGATACCACACTACCAGTGTCACACAGGATGTCATTTTTCTCTTGGCAAGTAAACACATGTGAAAGAAAAGGCACTGCGTTTATAATGATAGTAACAGAACTTGCTAACATAGTTTTTACCAGGTTCCAAAGGGACAGCTTCAGCTTTCTGATGTACACTGCAATGTCTTTTAGATCCACGTGTATTTTTCCACCCTGCTGAGCACAGTTTAAAATGCAGAAGCAGCATAATTCAATATTAGACTATTTCACAGTCCACATGAGTTCAAAACAGAAGAAATAACATTAAAAGCAGTGAAATCAATCAAATGAATTAGCTGAAAATAAAATTAGAGCATAAAACAACAGTAGGCCCAGGAATAGACCGGCTGTCTCCTCTTTTACTCTTGGGACAGATTTCTTTTAGTATGGCTTCAGTCACTCACCCTGACATTTCCTTGGACTCCCCAGGGCCCCTTGCAAGGCTGGGTCAGGACTGAGCGCTGAAGTTAGAAGATGCTTCTTAGCATTTACTTAGCAGTTAACAAGGGAAAACAGCCACCTTCTTAAAGCACAGGGTATCTGCATTTTATGCAATTTTCTTGATCTTTCATTTAATATGTAACTAATTTTCAGGTACTTTTGCAAATTTTTTTAATCTCAAGACCTCATTCCATCAGGACTTCTATACATTAGCTCTCATCCTTGATTCTTCCAGACCTGAATGTTTTTCTTCTCCAGCACGATGCCAGTACCAGACTGCTGCCTGGCTCCTGCTCCTAACTCAGTTGCCTTGATTTGAAATAATTTCTCCCTTTCTCTTCAGATATTATCTGCAATGATTGATGGTCAGTAGCTGCTCTGCTCCTACAGCAACTGGCAGCAGGCAGGGGGAGATGGGGCTGCTGCAGAGCCCCCAGCCTGAGGTTTCATCTGAAACCCAACACCAGGAGCAGTGAAAGCCAGACCTTGAAGGAAAGCAGCAAGGGACGTCTGCTGGCAGATCTCCATTTAAAAGCAAAAGCAAATTCACTGTGTGAATTTGGAGAGCTCCTTTCAGGCATAAGGAAAGTTTGGGGATTTACCCCCCTTCACCCCAAGGGTGCACACCCTTGGGTAGGGGGGTGAAGTGTGAATCAGGAATACATATCACATTTGCAAAATATGATAGCAAAATACAGAATATGTCACAAAAGGAAAGAAAAATGAGAAAAGGAGTTATGCTTAAAGGCAGCCCTAAAGGGAGCAAACTTCTGTTTTTTGTAGGAGGAATGAAAGGTTATTGCTCCTACATGACAAGAATAGCATTTTTTACATTCCCCTTTTCAATAACAGCAGCTAAATTCCCACAGGATTCAATGTTTACGCTCACAAAAATCAATTTTTTCCCTTTTATTAAAAAATTATGTACAGTAAATTGCCACTACAACACAATCTACATTGTTTAACATACCCTGCTTTGATTTACTGTTCCATTCATAATCTGCTGATGATTAAGCTTCTCAAAAACAATCCACTAGCCTTTCTAAGTGATATCAAGTTGTTTGTTTTTAATCTACTGAAAATCATCCTGTAGACAGATGCATTATTGAAGAATTACATTTTAATTTATTTTCATGCAGTGCCTGTGATGGGCATTTGGATTAACAGAGTACAATAATGCTTCTTTATGCCTGTATCTATTCAAATCAGAAATTACCTGCATACACTGTCTCTGATGGTGGTCAAAAACTGTACAAAGAACTGAGAATAGTGCTTCTTAATATCACACAGCCCTGCTGCTCATCAATGAGTCTTTTTCTGTTCTAATGCTTTTGTCATGTATATGAAAGTCATTATGTAGTTTAGAAAACAGGAGATGAAGTGAAAGAGGAAGATCAGGGACCTGGGATGCATTAATATTCTACCAGCGTCAAAGATATTTCCCTCGAGGGTCTCCTACAGGCCACACTGTTATTACAGTGCCTATCCATTATCTTGTGCTGTACTTGGTATTAAGACAATAATGGAGAGAATAGGATTATGTGCAGATGATAGGAAATGCGAAGGCAATTCAGCAAGATAGGAAATGAATGGAGACATGATTCTTTCCTCGAAGCTGGGAATGGTTTAGCATAGGGTAAGGGAGAAGATAAATGAAGCAAAATGAAATCTTTACAGGTTAGCTGGGGTAAAATGAGTGTTTACATAGAATCCGATGAGTTTAACCTTTTTGATACAGAATATCGCAGCGTCTTTCTTTAATGCAGCACTGTATATCCCTTCAGAGGTCTGGTTTGATCTGAAAACTCACTCAACACACATGGGGAAATTAATTTGATAGAGCAGTCTTATGTAATGGAGAACCATTTAATTCTCTCCAATAAAAGAAAAAATTCTGAAACCCCCCCCTCCAGAGTTCTGTATTTAAACTACAAGCTTGAAAAATTCTGCCCACTAAACAAACAGACAGAAAAGAAATAAATATTCTTTAAAAAGCAATAAAGAAGGATCTAGCACAACCAAGTGAAATGCTGATCCCACATTGAAATGCTCACATTCTGCTTTACTATTGCACACCATCCCATTTCATAAGAAAGAGCCCATGGCTATTAGCAAGTCACAAAGGCTAATAATTTTAGGAGGCCAGCGATGCATTATGATAGTGATAAACAAAGACAGGACCAGATTGTGTCATTTACAGACATTTCCGTGGCTTATGTCTGTCATATTTTTTTTAATTAGGATAAATCACACACACACGACTTGCAATAACAGCACAATGCCAAAAGAGATCATTTTTGCTCCCTAAAGTACAACTATAATTTTATTCCTTTTAGCAGCACTTGAAGGCTTTCCTTCTGTTAGGTTAAAACCCAGCAGAGTAGATGAGCAGCGCGGCCGTCTAAAGGCAGGCAGGCAGGCACGGAGACGTGAGGCGGCCGTGGAGGGGCGAGCCGGCCCGGCCGGGGCTGAGGCGGCCATGGAGCCGGCCCGGCCGGGGCTGAGGCGGCCATGGAGCCGGCCCGGCCGGGGCTGAGGCGGCCATGGAGCCGGCCCGGCCGGGGTTGAAGCGGCCATGGAGCCGGCCCGGCCGGGGCTGAGGCGGCCATGGAGCCGGCCCGGCGGGGTTGAGGCGGCCGTGCCACTGCCCTGCGGCCCCGCGCTGCCGATTACGATCCGCGGCGAGCGGCGGCCACGGGGCTCAAACGCCACCTTGCACACGCCAAGGCCAGCCAGGCGTCCCCAGGAACCTGCCAAGGGACAAAACATATCCGTGCACTCAGCAGAGCTCCCCACACAGAGCAGCCCCCTGGAATTGCTGTGCCACAGCAGGCCTGGCCTGCATCAGGCGCGGCTCCATGCTGCTCTCTGCTGCTGCCTCCCACTCACCGCTCCTCCCTTTGTCTCAGGCCCTGCTGTTTGCCCATCACGACTTTAAACATTGACTTCTTTGGCTGGTGCTGCCAACCAAAGTCTGTGATGTATTGACTGCAGTTGCCATTCTGTACCTGATGGCCCCCTGGCTCTGTGGCTGTCCCTACCAGTGACAGCCATCTGCCAGCCACCAGCTCTTACAGCGCTCTGATCCCACAGCAAGGCCTCCCTGCCCTCCTGGGGCCTCTGCCATGATAAGATTTTTCCTCATGGGAGAGCCATCCCGGGCTTCACATTGTCCAGCCAGACCCCAAGAAGACAGAAAAAGTCTCTATGTCCCAGAAGCACATGCCTGTGTGTGGCAGTGCCTGCACTACACTGGCCATTATCTGAGCAATGGCAAGTTATTTTAAATTTGTGTTTTTAAAAAACCCTGATTTCTGAGCTTTTGGACACATCCTGTACTGCTTCCTAACGTTCCATGCAAGGACGCAAAGCCATCAACAAAGCAATGAGGGAACCAGGACCTCATTACAGGGTGGGCAGGGGCAGGGCAGCAGGGCTCAGCATGGAGAGCAAGCTGCCTCAGAGCAGGAATGGGAACTGCAGCAGCCCAGTAAAACCAGAGCACACCTTGTGCAAGGTTCTGCATCCCTGCATCCTAGTCCAGCCAGGCTGGGGCAGGGTCTGGCTGTGCCTCCCTGCCCTGCCAGCTGCACCCAAACCCAGCCCTGCTCAACCCTGATGGCCCCAGCAGTGCAGAGCTGGGCCAGGGAGCTGCTGTGCAGACCCTGGACGGAGACAAAAGTCTGGAAAAGACTAACTTTTAATATTGACCCACAAATGACTGGTAGTCCAGAGGAACCCCACAAACATCAAATAGCTTAGGGTTCCATAGCAACAGGCTGAGAGAGTAAAACTTCCCAGCTTGAAGCAGGGAAGTCATCTTGTACCAATGACAATTATTTTACATTTTTGCCTATTTCCCTGGTATGAATAGGTATGAAGTTCAGCCCCTCCATACCTGTGTTCTGCCCTGCAGTTCAGTGGGACCAGCAGGAACTGAAAGCCAAGCATCCACACTAGGGCTGAGGACAAGGTTTCCCCAGTGCCTTAAATCATCTTTTCCTCATCAGCTTTTAGTGACATGAAGTAATTCTGTGAAAAGTGTGAATCAGCAAATTTGGAAAATTAAGAACACACTCGTTAATTTTTCACAACAGCCACAAATGTAGGGAGATATGAAACAGTATGAGCAGAGCTAGGTGTCAGGACTGCCCCTTGCACAGGCAGGTGGGGACTGTGCTTCATGGCTTGGGGCTCTCTGCTCATTACCTGGCATCAGACACCACTACACACTCCAACAACTCTGCTAGAAAACCCACAAAGAAAACTGTCTAATGAAGAGTAACAGTCAAAACAATGTCGTGTGGCTGGCTAGTTACTTAAAGAGTGTTTATAACCATGTTTTAATGCTTCTTAACATAATGAACGCTTATTTATATAAATGTTTAATTATGTTTTGAATTAAATAAGTATTAATCTAGACTATCCCATAACAACATATTACAGCAATGAGAAATCACGATTTGCTATCTTGTCACCTTTTAATCTTACATAATGTTGCTAGCTTTTATAGTAGCAGAAAGAGTTAATAAGAACAGCCAATTAATTAATCTGCTCTACTTACTTTGTACACTGCCATTTCTTTCTCAGTTGAGTGCAGGCTGACTACACATTTGCACTAGAAATTACAAGTGAGTGAAGCAAATACCTTCATGAGTCATAAACTTTACCAATCTCTTACATCAATATCTCTTGTCAGAAGTTAAAGGCAACCAATTGATAAAGTCACTTTGAAAAAAATATGGATGGATTAAACATATTCCAAACTACCAGTTTCAGTATGATAAAGTTTCGCTGCTTTTGAATGACCCAGAAGATTGCCCTAGCATGGGTTCAGATCTACTCTTAGTTTGCTGCATCATATTTTATTGTCTGGTTTAAGAAACAGCTTAGGGATTTTTTTACCTAGCAAAGCTAGAATAGTCTAGAAATAGTAAGGGGAAGCCCACTCCTCCAGGTATTTCCACCCAAAAGCTAAGAGCTGTTCAAAGGATACCACAGTCAACTTCCCACAAGCAAACCATGCCCGTGAACAGAGATGCAGCAGGTGCTCTGTGCCTCATACTACAGCCAAATGTAAAAACATGTACATAAAGGCAAAGCCACAATTCTCGTCAGTGGTGACCTTGGGGACAGCCATGGACATGGCTCTGCTCTATTCCTCTCTGCTCCCATCTCCCTGCAGGTGACACATCAGGGTAAGGACTGAGCACCAGCACTACATAGTTTGTCCCCATCCACTCTGTCTGCCATTTGACATCTGGGACACTGCTGGCACTGCCACAATGGGACTCCTGCCCCAGCTGGAGTTAAGGTCCCCATATCTGAACAGGGCTCTTGTGCCCCTCACAGCCCCCCACTAAAATATGGCCAAAGCATTCAAGTACTTTCCTGATGGGACTTCTCCATCTTCTGGATCACTCAGACCAGTGTAAGGCTGGAAAATCTTGGACATCTTTCTGTTTCATTCTTAACCAATGCATGTTCAAATTCAGTGGAACGAGGTCAAGGAAGTAGTTTAATGTTTAAAACTATAATTCAACGGCTACAATTTTTTGCTATAAGGAAACTCCAGGCTTCAAGAGGCTGTTTTCCTGCTTGCTGCCCCCAAGGATCACAAATGCAGGCTAGACAGTCAAGGTTTATAGAGAGAAGTAATATCTTTTATGAGCCCAACTATTAGAGTTGGGGGGAAAATGCACAAGCAAAGCAGCCATTCTTTAGGTCTGAAACAGAGGTTTCAATCTGCAGCAAAAGCATGTTGGAAAGCTGTGGTCGGGGTTGAAGTTATTATATGATCAATTAGACATTATGAGAAGAAAGGACAATTAGCACGTCTGGAGCAAATGGCCACAGCACAGGGAGCCATGCCAGAGCCACTCACTCCCATGGGACAGCAATGAGAGAAACAGAGATAGTTGGACATGAGTGAAAAGTGAAAAGCCAATAGGAAGGGAATAAAAATTACAAAATTACATGGTCTCTGCTTTTTAGTATTTCCTAGAGTGGGGAATTTTCATTTGCAGGTTTTCTCTTCAGTTTGTTTTGTAAATATGCTTTGAAAATCAGAATGTCATAAAAGACAGTTTTTCTGAAAAACAATGTTCAGCTTCTGATAATGATGTTTCTGTACCTTTTTGAATGCCTGAAGGAATTCATTTTGCTGTATGGAGCTCATTGAATCTCACTCACACCATTTCCACAGATGCACCTGGGTGCACTAAATAAAGCCTACCAGAATACTGGTACCTATGTGAGGATGTCCATGCCATGGAAAAATAAACTGGACTACAGAAAGAAGGAACAGTACCACTACACAGATTGGAATTCTGTGTTTATCACAAAAAACCCCAAAAAAATAATGGAAAGCTTTTTTTGTCTTCATCTTGGCTTAACTTTCATTCATTGAATGACTCAATTTAAAATAATTTACCTATGACCTGCAGATTAGCTTTTCTCCTATATCTAATACATTCAAAATTATTGTGGATACCATAATAAAGAAGTCCAAAATAACTTTTAGTCTGTAATCCTGTTGATGGAATATGAATGTCTCATTTTACTCTCCTACATTACAAAGCAGAAATACATTTATACACTTCTTGCCATTTCTAAACAGAAGGTGCTCAGAACACCTTTGGGAAAGTGAAATAATCACTAAAATATTTACTATTGCATAACTGCACCCATCCTGGCTACCAGCTTCCTGCATCTCATCCTCTGAAGGAAGAACAAAAGTGCTTAGAAACTCACAGAACAGGCAATAAAATTATTGTATTGGATTACAGAAACTTTACCAAGTCTAACCTAAGGTAAGGATTCAACCTTGTTTTGTTTGATCCAGTGGATGTTAAATGCCACTTTTCTGCTGACCTTAGTGACTTCCAGCTCAGAACTGCCACCTCATTAAGGCGATTCCAGTATTTCCATGCATGCAGCTGCTGTGGGCAGAGCTGTCCATAACAAATGATCAGCTCCTTTAACTATCAGATTCATTCAAAGAGAATTACAGGCTCCATTTATTAAAACACCTAACAAGGACAGCAAAGAAGGCATAACATTGAGACAGAGTAGGATTTAACAGAAATACTGACACTACCACGTGTTTTAATTTCTTGTCAAACTTGAGGAGCTGCTGGCTGCAATGCTCAGTGAGAGCCATCTCCTTTCACAGCCAGTACCCAGGATACTGATGGCTCTCAGACCTGCCCAGAGACAGTCTTAGCACTAATACCTCTGTTCTCCATTCTCTTAATCACTTACAGCTCAACCCTTGCCCACCAAGACTTAAAAGAGAATCGTATTGGACATATAAAATCAGGCTGTATTTTGGTTGACATAACTTACCCCCCTCAAAAGACAACATTTTCCTTGGCAGATGATAAGCACCATCTCCCACGTTCTACCAAAGATGCTGCTAATTAAACCACAGTGAAATTCAGATAAATAGCAACCTTTTTAAAAACAGCACATTACTCATTTCAAACCTTTATCCAGACAAAATGATATTTAAGACATTTTAAAAATCTGCTATTTTCCATGCTTTAAAAATTAATATTCTGTTCTAATAAAAAGAAAAGGAAAAATAAACAACAAAACAGGACAAATCACACAGGAACCCAGAAGCAGGGCAAGCATTCATCATCAGTGGTAGTATTTGGAGTGTTTGACAAAGTGAATACCACAAAGAAGCATGTTCAGTCCCCATAGCAAATTCAGTCCCTCAGATGCTAATGATATGGCATTTTTATTACATTCTAAAAACAAAACTAGGTTTGCAAAACCAATTAAATACCTGTATACCTCTGGTGGGTGCTCTTTTCAACTTTTGCAATATATCCCATTACTCACATTTGGTACATAGTGGATTATTATACTTAATTATTTATTATTATACTTAATCATACATTGCTGGCGTTTCTGTAAAAGAATTGTTTATATTTAGGATTGATATAAGGATGGCATAATTACCAGGATGAAGGCATACCTATCCCACTGGAAATACTGCACATCCATCAAAGCCTTCCACTACTCTTCTGGCTGAAACTTCTGCCCACAGACAGGTGTAAAAGGATTGACCCACCTGCCCTCCCATTCCTCAATATTTATAATATTGTTCAAAACAGTGGCCACAGAGAATATACTAAAAAAATCTATTATCTTTTTTCCTCCTTGCTTGCAGTCACAACTGTCTATCTACTCTGTGCCCTTCCCATCATTCCCTGCCATGTTCAGCAGGGCCATTGGAAAGGATGCAAGCAGGGCAGGATTGCCAAAGCTGCTGTGCTGAGGGACCCCAGCTGACCCTTGCTCATTACACTGCAATTCATTTGGGACCTGGGGCGGATGGTTGCAAGTTTTGCCCTCTGCTGCCTTTAGCCCTTGAGCACCCCTAATTACAGTCAGTCAGCTGTTCTCCCCCTTCTACACACCCCTAATCACACTTCTCCCTCATCAACCTGGGAGCTCTGCGGGGGTTAACTCTGAAAATTTTTACTGTAAAAGCAGCTTTTATTGTAGTGGCAATTACAGAAAGAGAAAAAGCAATTTAGTCTTTTATGTGGTTCACAGTTTCACTAATGCCATAGACTTTTAACTGACTTGAGTTGTTATGCATTAACTCACAAAAGCATGGTTACACAAACATTGCTAAAATAAAAAATAACATAAGACACAGCAAATTTGAACTCCTCAAACATAGGCTTAATTCCTCAAATACCAATAATGCTTTTATATAACAGCTTTGTTAGTGCCCTCACCTTCAAGCCAAAGTCGCTATAAAGTAAACTACTCAAACAAACCTGCAGAAGAAAAAGGTTTTTAAAAATCAGCAAAGAATTCCTTACTCCTCTTGTAGTGTAGTTCCTAGTGCTTTCTGCGTCTCCTGTCATGTGATAACAAAAGGTACTTAGACAAAAGGCAATGTGGCCAGTTGTGCTGGAACAAGGACTCTCATTGCCATGGGATATCCCTGGCATGTTCTGTTCACTTCTGGGGTAAAATCTGTTCAGAAGACTTTCATAATCTTTAGTTCTGTTGACACCATAGAGCACTGCATGTCTCCAGCTCTGTCTCATCCAGTTGACCCTTGCCAGGTGTCTGGCATGAAAAATGTCATTCTCTCAAAGGAAACTGCTTCAAGGACTGGAAAAAAGTCCAGTCAGTGTTTTCCCTCCTTTCCTTCCCATCAGGTAGAGGATTGAATCTCTCCACACAAGACAAGAGGTGTTTCCAGCACTCTGTTGATTTTACAACCATGTGAGGCAAAAGTTCCCCCAAAGTATTGTATCCTTTTATCTTCGGCCTGCAAAACAGCACAGAGAACAGAGTAATCACCTGAATTATTTTGTTGAGCCTCAGATTCAGATTCCAGAATTTGTAATTGTGTCTGAGGAGTCAGTGGCATTGCAGTACCCAGCATGCAAGCAGATGCCAAGCACTTACACTGAGGCTTTTCAATTATTTCTGGGTAACACAGTCACAAATAACTACCTTTGTTATCCTTTGGGATAAGAATGTATATGAACCTCTTAACAAAGCAGTTCTCACTTATCACTTAACATGGTTACACTAAAACCCATATCAGATTAAGGACATGACTACATGACTATGCTTTAAATAAGCTAGCACTAGATATCTGTGTCTGTGGTTTTTCTACAAAAGATCATCCGGGGAAGTTAAGATAAACCAACTAAACCCATGATGATAATGCATGTAAGTCAAAATGCATTAAATCCCTCTGTGGATATTCTCACTGAGAGGTAAAGTAGTCTGACTTTACTGTAAAGAGGATTAAGCTACCATGAACTACAGCCATTTTCCTTTTGAATTAGATCATCCACGGAGGAGCTTAAAGCACTGTAGCTTGGTGCACTTACTTCACATATATCCTTAATTTATCTGAATTTTCCTATGAATGGAACAAGCCTTGGTTAACCAAAAGGCTCCTTTACTGAATTTCTGCTGACGCTACACCACATTACCTTTTTAGTTGTTTACAAATCTCCTCAATAAAACAGCTAAAGTTGTTTTACAAACAGCAGAACCAGAGGCACCCTTTTATACTGAAGAGGAGAGTGCCAGCAGCAGGTGCAGAACCTGGGACATCTGACAGGATCATCAAGTGCAGTGCTCATCCTAAGCTATTGCTAATCTTGAAAAGCAAACAAAGAAGCAAAACTTGAATTCAGTATTACAGTCCATCTGGAAATGTCTTCTTAAGCGTGAAAAGACAAACAAACAAGGCACTCTCACGGGACAAATTTGGGATGGAAGGCATTTTTGTTCTCCTGCTGAGCTAGGCTGGCACAGCACTGGAGTACCCATGTCACTGACCTGAGGTGCCCTAATTTCAGCTGGGAGAGTGTTAATTTTCTTCCAAGCACGTACAGTGCCATGTTTTGGATTTAGTATGAGAATACTGCTGGTGACACACTGATGGTTTAGTTGTTGCTAAGTAGTGCCTACTCTAAATGAAGGCTTTTTTCAGTTTCCCATGTTCTGCCAGCAAACAGGTGCACAAGAGGCTGGGAGGGAGCACAGGCAGTGCAGCTGACCCGAGCTGGCCAGAGGGATATTGCACAGCACAGAATGTCATGCTCAGGAAATGAACTGGGGGGAGCTGGCCAAGAGCTGCTGATCGTGGCTTGGGCTGGGCATCAGTCACACAGTGGTGAACACTTCTACTGTACATCACTTGCATTTCTTTAGACCCTTCTTTTTTTATTATTACTAATGTTTTTTCCTTATTTCAATTACTAAGCTCTTATCTCTTACCTGCAGTTAAGTGATGACATGAAGATACATTTTTAGAGGTTAAATCAGATGCACTCTGAAATTTATCCATCCCACACTCACAGATGAAATGCTAACTAATGAGCGAGGAAGAGCAAACACTTCCTCAGTCTGATACTGACTCTGATGTTAGCTTATCTGAATGATAAATTTTACACTCGACTAAAATGAAGTTGATACAATTCACAGTTCTGAGTATTGGCAGGTAATTGAGATGTAGCAAATAAAAATCCAAAGAAAATAAAGCAAAAATACATTAAACAAAGATTCCTCTTCATTGCTAAAAGGTAGTTTGGCTTCAAATGTGGCAGCGAACAGAGAGCTCGAAGTACAATATGAAATAAAGTGCAACTAATTCTCCAAATATTGTCTTTATCCAGTTTTCTCCACAGCACATACAAGCATATACCTGCAATAGAGATTTTGTGCTAACCTATCTATTGCCATTCCCTATGGATCTGAGATATTAACATTGACAGAGAGAAAGTTTAAAAAAAAAAGCTAATACAGAGAGATGTTGAGCTTTATTTTTTATTATGTCTTTGTTAATTCTTGATCTTCCCTAAAAAGAATGAGAAAGGAATCTGCCTACCCAAAGAGGCAGTGACTGCCAGAGGCACTGCTGGTCTCACACCTGCAATCCACATGCCAGCTACAGCAACACTTGTGCACACCTGGTGCAGTAGCAGCAGCTCTGCTGCCAGTGGTTCTGCAGGAAAGCTCTAGAAACTGCTTTTTCTTTGACTTCAGGCAGGCTACAATTGTCTCTGCTTTGCATCTCCAAATAACCAGCATCAAGACTGGGTTTATGTACACTAAGCTGTTATACCACTTAAATGAAAGCTTGGGATAGTTTCTCCATGGTGATCTACATCAGATTAAATAAGAGTCAGATCTGAGAAGAGAGTCTGGCAGTTATAAAAGAAGCAAAAGTCTATTGTTCATGAAATAGAGAATATGTCCATATCACATGTGATAGTAAAATGTTTTAAATTTGTTCAATCATCCTCTATAATAAGAAAGATATAACTTTTCTTACAGATCTGTTTCATCAATGCACAAGACAGCCCAGAAAGAGTATCCCTACAACTCCCATAAATATAAGACACTTCATACTAGCTTATAACATAGATTTTTTTTCTTGCTTTTTATACCAAAAGTGCTAGAATTACAGCATGCACTACATTGTGCTAAATAATTTTTATTCACAATTGAAATATTTATTTAATCTCTAGCTGAAAAATTCCTTGTGCAAGGTGTTTGGAGAGCACACTGCCATCCTTTCCCTCCCCTTACACTCTGTTACCCTGTGCTTCTGCCTGAGGTGGCTTAAACCTCCTTCCATGCCCATGGAGTCCCTCTGCAACCCACTGCCCTGCAGCCCGTTACCCTGAGGGACAGTCCAGGACCTCTGCCCATGAGAGGATGGCTCCCTTTCCAGGGTGTCCCGCTGCTGGGAACACTGCAAGGTTCCCCATCTCCTTGATCCAGCAGTGTCACTACTCACTGGGATATGCTATCAACAGGGACAAGCTAAAACGTTCATCCTGAAGTGGCAAATGGTCCACATGCTGTCTGGCACAGCTTGAACCTTCCGCCTCGCAGAAAAACATTACCTGGGGGCATGTGTGGCTGCAAGGGACCAGTCATTCAATGCATATTTCTCCTGCAAAACTTTCTTCAGCATCTGCACTGCTCTATGATTATCTGAATGCTATTCAATCTACTTCTAACTTGAGTTACGTAAGTATATTTGCATGTATATTGTGAGCATTATGCTAAATGAGATGGGACTGCCTATGTAATCATGCCGTGACTTTCCCTTAGGGAAACCTGGTAAAATTATGTTCCATTACATCTGTAAAATACTACCCATTAAAAGCAGGAATAAAACTTTTATGTTCATGTGAAACAAAGCACAAAAGATTCTCCACCCTTTAACTTGTATCAATTTTGATATGAAAGAAGCATTTCCCAGGCAAGAAGGGAATCTATCTGAATTAGACTTCACTATTACATGCTTTTGGCTTTGATTGTTTAGCACTTAAACCTCTTTCCAAAATTTTGTATTTTTTTCTTATTTTAACATTATGAAACAAGAGAGAACAAAACCAGTTCATCTGCATTGAAGAGGATAGACAACAACTTTGGAATAAATGTTCTTGGGAATTTCTTATTTGTTATTGTCTATGCCACAGAAGAGAACAACTGTTTCTGCTGTACTATTCAGGGTCTTTTACTCTTGCTGCTGGTCAATTCATTGTTTTAATTTGTTGATGCTCTGGCAAACTTTCAAGTATGTCATGGGAGAATTTTAAAAATGAAGCATTCATTTAGAAGTCACACAGTGGTGATATATATACTGAGCTTCAATTTAAACCATTATTGCATACCATCCTTTTCCTTTTGTAATAATCTATTAAATGCTTTCAAGTATGGAGAAGGAATAGCAACCTGTAGATCTGAATGGAGCCCAGATGACCTATAAAATACATCCTGACTCACTGCCTGACTAGTTCCAGCTCTCATCTCTAATGGTTACTATTGTTATTCTACCATTCAGACAACCACACACATCAATTATACATTCTTCTGGGTCACAAATCCATTTTCTCAGGCAACACTTTTGTCTTAATGCATGGTGCTGCTTCTTCAACCTGTGACCAAAGTTGAAGGTCTCAATATTAAAACGATGTTACTTTTTCTTAAGCTATGTTGATAATCAGAAAAACAGCTTCATGGCAATCAGAAGGTGCAGCTTTTTGAACTATTTAAAGAGTGTGTTTAGACCATATATTTTCTCTTTATTACAGCAAATGTATTAGGCAGTACTTTGTGCTTTAGGTGAACCTTTTTTCTTTTATTCTATTGGTGCCTGGCAGCCCAGCTATAATTAAATGTCCTCTGCCTTCTCTATTTTGTGACACAATTCAGTCATTTTAACTGGACTTTTCCTGAACATATAAATGGCTGGCTCAAGAAGCAAAACTTCTCAGTGAAGCAAACTCTAAACCTTTCACTATGCATTATCTCAATAACTTTTTTAGAGTCTGGCTTATGCTTACCTTATTTTAAGTGATTATGATGACAAAATCTTCAGATAACTGTCTGAAGTCTAAGACAGGTCTCTAATTTAATTTTTTTTGCATATACTATTCTCACAAACAAACTACTCATTATTTCCAAAGGGGACAAAGTAATTTCAATTTTGTCATTGACAAAATAAATAGGGTAGGGTAACACACCACTTCCAAGGGTTTCTTGCCCATCATGTATATTCTTAACACTCAAAGTGAGAAAATCAGGGTAAGGGTCCTGAAGCCTCCTCAGCAAGATGTGAAGGCCAGGCCTCAGCTTTGTCCAGCCACAGGAGCCAGCAGCACCCCATCACCAGCAGTCCCAGGGGCTGGAGGAACACACCCAACTCACCACCACTCACTGCAGTGCAGAGCATCTGCCTCAAGGAGGTTGCTTCTAGCCATGGGATGTTGTCCTGGTTTAGGGTCACCCCAAGACAGATGTCAACACCAAAGATGCCATCAGATCAACCCAACAGGTTCAAGACAAAGTCAGTGGAACAATCATTGCAGCAAAACTGTTGTATTTCTGTATTTCCATCGTTTCCAAGCTCTAGTCTCAGCTGCCTTCTCAGCACAGAGCCAGTTTTGCTGGCTACAAGATGAGGCTCCTCTCCTGTAGGCACATTGGGCACCACAACAAAATAATGGTATTTTGTTTAAGTCATGCAAACTGTTCTACGGAGAATAAATATTTGAGACAGTCAGTGAATCTTATAGTTGGATAAGTAACTCCACAACCAAGGAAAGCATCCATTCATTGGCAGACACAAGCACCTGACAAACTGGAACAAATATGCAGATGACTACAGAGAAACAAAAATTGCTTCATTTGTGTATAGATCTACACACATAAATGTTCATGTTCGTATAAATGCACGTCTGAGTACACACATATCAGCAGGCACAAACCTAAACAGAAACCTGTTAGCTGGCTTTTTGCCTACTGTTTCCTCCATCCATGAGCTGCTTTCTCAGGATAGTGTTGCAGTCAGAGGCTTGTGCACAATCCTACCAGTCTGATGTGAAGCATTCTCCTCATATGCTCAGTCCCTGCTGCCATCCTCATTGGGCAGGTCCAGCTTAATTGCTCCACAAAAAGCAGCTCTTCCCTCTGGAGACCTATGACCAGGGGTGTGGTATCATCAGGCAAATCCTTCAAAAATAATTTTCATGTTCTCTTCAGTCTTTCTGGGGCATAAATCAGGGCATGGGAATCATTTCTGAAGTTGGTTTTAAAAACCTTGTCCTTTTCCAGCCTACATAGAGGCATGGGATGAGTTATCTTAACTCACTTGTCTTCCTGTCCTGGTTTGTCCTTCCCCTGGATCAGCCAAAGAAGTCACATCTCTCTAAGGACATCAACATAGAGAGTTTGCAAGGGGTTTTACTCCATGTTCAAACACGTACCATTTTCAGGACAAGCCAGTGTTCAGCATTCAGCATCTGCATTTTCCATGCTGCAAAATTCAAGGAAGGGTCTTCAGGTGCTAGGGAGCATGAAAGGATGGTAATGGAGCTGATTTCAGGCACTTTATAACCTTACCACGAGGACCATATTAATTCCTAGTGTCTCACCCCTGTTACCCACTCTGTGCCTTATCTCACATCAAGATCATTTTTAAAGAAAACCCTTGGTTTACCCTCATGAGGAGAGAGAGTAAACCTTACAGGAGAGCTGAAGTTGAAGGGATGGCCAAAGCTCTGCATTCCTGCATTTCACATGGTCACAGGCTTCGGGCCCTTAAAGCAGCCAGTGGGAACCATTTACCTGAATCCTGTTCAGATCTAGGAAAATTGACAGATAAATATTATTTTAACATAGATGTTTCTGGTTGGCTGGTTGATTTGTTTGTTTGTGGAGGCAAGGGGGTGTGCTAGGTTTAACTTTATTATAACTAAGCCTATATAAATGCAAATACTGTTTTCATAGATATAATTTCATAAAGCAAAACTACCCACAATCTTTAGCAGTGGAATTCAAGTGGCAACTGTGACAAGTAAAGAAAAATGAATGCAGTTAACTTCAGCCATTCCTGCTCATCTGAAAGCTTGTGTCAGTTCCTAAATAAGCTTTTCATTTTCCCTATTCAGTCTGCTGATCTTTGTTGATTTACAGCATGAATGAGCATGGCACATTGCAACTTGTAGAGTATATTTTTCCTAAATAATAAAACATTTATTGCAGACCCATCAAGCCTGCTAGTAGCTTTGAATTATTATTGCAATGAAGTGCCATGTTAACAACTCATTTACATTGTTGCAGAAGACTCTGGGTTAACACCATACCTAATTTAATCCTATTCAGGAGAGAGGACTCCCTAAAATATATCTAGAGCTGGTAAGTTACAATTTGATGGTATTTTTCTAATGAAATGTTCTTCAAGATGAAGCTGCCTTCATCAAGTCCATCCCACCCCTCACCTTCCCTGCTGAGCAATGGCAGCTGATCAAACCATTTCCACATGGTGTTCTCAGCAAGCTCCAGCCTCAGGCTCTTCCTCTGTCAAAACAAGAAGAAAGTATATTTAGTGAAGTGCTACAAAGATCTTGTAAATTGCTTTGGGAAGAAAATAATTTGTAGAGCAGAGAGTGAGGTCTGTATTTTGGTGGCTCTACAGCTTCATCAGTGCCCTGGGGTGAGTACCAGCCTCTAGCTGAGGAGACACAGAGCACAGACTGCCTGGAAGGGCTGGGCAGGAGCCCCCAGGGCACACTGCCACCCACCCCAGCAACAAGGGAGACACCACAGGAAGATGATTCTGCCAGAGCACTCACATGCTTTGGATGATATAATAACAATAATGATGATATTGATGATTTTAATAATAATGACGAATTATTAACAAATGAGAAAAAAGTCCCCCAGAAAGTAGGTAATTCTCCATGTGTCAATCAGAAATTACCTTATTAGTCCGAAATTAGAATCAGTGTAACACTTCTTTCCAACAGGATCCCCTTGGCATGGACAATACACTGCAAAACCCACCTTTAAATGAGCATCCTGAAACTTTGCAGCAAATGCCCCGAGGCCACAGTGAGGCCAGAGTGAACACAGCAGAGGGAAGGACATGGAGTCCAGCACACAGGGACGTGCTGTGATTGTCTCTGGAGATGGTGGCACGGTGTTAGAGAGGGCACAAGACACACCACCTCCACCATGAGCAGTGGGGCTGTCTCTGCAGTCCCTGCTGCTCTTCCATAGTCAGCTGGGTACCAGAGCTGCTGACACAGCTGCAGCACCATGCCCAGACTAGGACCGTGTGCTCAGACCAGGCTTAGCCACCCTGAGTCTGATGGGTATGGACTCCTGGGAATATGCTGTATCCTATGTCACAGGACACCCAAGTTATGACCACTTTTGCATTGTAACACTCGTTTTGACAGATATCCATAATCAAGTTACTGCTCCTGGTGTCTTGTGGGCTTGTGATTTATTTATAAGACCCCAAAAATAATTTTTCAACAGTATTGTTTCTAGTTCCTAACACTTAGTTCTGCTACTTATGAGAAATACGTCCTTTACTGAGTATAATTTAATTTGTGTCCAATAAATCCAAATTCTTCTTGCATAATCTTCCGTTTCTATATAATAAGTTGGGACAGACAACATCACAAACTTCTTTAACTCTCTTGGGTACAGTCAGAGTATCCAAAATTTCACCAAATTTTGACCAAGTCCCGTCTAACACTTTTTACCACATCATCAGGCACCCAGTCCATTCCTGTGATCATTCATTAATAATTTGATTTCCTTAGTTCTTTTTTTAAAGACATTTCAAGTGAACTTCTTAGCATGCTAAAGTTTTACTGTCATTTTCTAAGTCGCTGAAACTGCTTATAGTAGAGGGGCAGAGTTTTACTTCTCATCTATTAGTTTCATTTGCAAAAACATTGGGTTTAGTTGGTTTTTTTTTCTTTGCCTAGTACTCCAGGCTGAATATTGACTTTATTCATTTATTGACTTTATTATTGACTTGAAAAAGCCTCCTATTTCAGTTCTATTTCAATCTCCTTCCAGGGGCTGACTCTAAACCAGCCACATGCACTATTTCCCCTGAAACAAAACTAACCCAGACAGAGCCTCGGTCCTACCACCAGCTGCCTCATTTAATCCAGCACCAGGAGCCAGATGTCCCAGGCAGAGGCAACACTTCCAAGACACACATACCTGCTCTCCTCACAGGCATTGCTGAGAGGGAGGCCACCAGAAACAGAAGCCATGTGGCAAAACTGCTAAATCTGTCCCATTAGTTAGAGAAATATTCCTACATGCAAAAGCACGTTGCTCTTATTCAGCTAAAGTTGCATGGCTGGAAAATACAACCCTAAAACCTGCATCCTACCACCTAATGGGATTAAATAATGGTGATCTAATACAATTTCAATGCCCCTTTCACGTGAAAATGCTTATTCTGCTTTATTTCAAATAAATTACCAAGTTAAAGAAACTATTTGAACTGTAAGGCACAAATAAGTGAGCATTATTGTTTGCTGGTTGACTAGATAAGGAGTTAAACATCTAGAGGTGAAGTGGAGGACAATTAATGTACTACTCTGCTTAATTATCATACAATGCCCACTTCTCAGGGAATTAGAGCTATTATGATCTACTCCTACGAATAAATGAGAATTTTAGCTCTCAGAGGGTAATGCAATAGTTTTGGAAATAATCTTTTTATGAGATTGTGGCTTTATCAGTTATGTTTCAGAGTCAGTATAAACACTTTGTGTCATAGGAGAACAACTTTGGACAGGCTTGTAATTTTAATTTCTGTACCTATATTCTTTTAATTTACTTTTCCTATGCTCTTATTCTAGAAACCAAAGGAAAAATTAATTTGCTTCCTTAGATCTTTTCACAAAATATTATCATAACAGTAATATTCAAATAAAAAGTACCAATTATGATTTAAGCAATACAAATTATGTATAAATTAGTTTCCAATACGACCAAACAGCAAAAGCAGGGCTAATGATGCTCAGTGGTGTCCATACACTGGAAGGTAACTCAATCACAGCTTCAAAGACAAAGAAAGAGGAAAGAACATTTCTTTCAGAATTTCACATGATGTTTTAAGACATTTGTTTTTATTCAATTTTATACAAAAATATACTTTATGGGACATTTAGGCTCAAATTATTTGAATCTTTTTCAACAGAACTGCTGAATTACTCTAAGGATGCCCATTTTCAGAGTTTCATATTCACCTTTCCAGCAGACAGAACAAACCTAAACATACACAAGTTTTAAAGCAGTTTGACCACAAAAGAAAGCTTTAGGAGACCCAAATAGTGGACCATATGTGATATCAAATGGGCAAGCCATTAGCATCAGCTGTGAACATATTGTACCAACTGGGAATGAAAATAAAACATTCAACTACCAACTGTTATAATCTGTAAATAGTCAAACCAATTCCTCTGGGTTCCAAAAATATATGAATAGGGTGACTCATTGGGGCCCCATTGTCCTGTTCATAGGTAATGCAGCACATTTGCTCCTAGAGAAAAAAGAAGGAAAAAAAACCAGAAACTGTGGTTATTGAGATCTGATATTAGCAACAGTCTTTGTATGTTAAAAGACTCTTGGGCTTTTTGAAACTGTATCTAAAGATTTCACATTAGGGATAACAAAATAAAGAATTCTTTTGAAGCAACTTTCCTCTGTACAATGTGAAACATTAAAAAAAATATCCCCATTGCAAATTATGTTGAGAATCTGGCAGAATACTAGAAGATTTATAGAGGGCACCAAACTACTGAGAATTCATTGTACAGCTGGCAAGTGTACCCCTACCTACTAGTTGCTTCACATTTAATAATGCATGTTATGAACAGATGGATAGAATGTCAATAAGGCTCTCTGTATCATCAGTGGTAATGAAATAGTGGACTTTGAATGCTTAATAGCACAGAAAACAAAAAGCCTAGAGAAAATTTGTCAATGTCGTGCATGCAGTACTTCAGCAGTGCTCTAACACTGTTAGTGTGAGGCCATATGTTTCTTCTAACAGGATCTACTGTAGCTGGGTGCCAAAAAAAGTTTGACACTTTTTTTTTTAACTCCTACAACATGTTAAGAGCAAATACCCCGTGAATCAGTCAAGGAGAGTAGTCAGCAGAAGTGCAATATCATTACTCTTTTTTACTCCTTTTCTCAATGAAAAGAAGTTCAGGGAAACTTACTAGTAAACATTATTCTTTATACCTATTTCAGAAATACATTTGAAAGTAATTTCTTTACGATTAAATCTAGAAATAAAGGCACTAACATATATTAGGCAGTAGATTTTGTGGTCAAGAGCTGTAGAAGATGTAAGTTTAGAAAATATTGTGAGTGTAAATAGAAAAGAAAAAATACACAGCAGCACCTAGAAATTAGACACATAAAAAGGAATAAAACAGAAAATTCTCTTTGGCAAATAATCTTGGGCAAAACTCAGCTAAAATATTCAGTAAAAATGTCTTGGAATAGTCAAAACGAGGGGGATAGTCACAAGTGGCCATTCTGAGATGCAGACCTGGGAATAAGTGGGAATGAGCACACCAGGCACAGCCTTTCTCTGTAAAATGGGTGAACAAACAGCAGCCTGGCAGGCAGTAGCACCCACAAAGGCTACAAGGGCACCTGGAGTGGTGTTTCCACCCTGCACACTTCTCAGGGAAAGTGGTACACAGCTGTGGCAGGTAAGCCCCTGTGAAACACTCAGATCTCAAGTTCCACAGTACAGCTGGAATCCTAAGCATGTGAAGTCAGCAGAAATCAATGCAAGTTTAGCTATTGATTCTGGGAGAACAATTAGACAAGCACTGAGTCTCTAACAGTCTGAAAACTCCTTAGGAAAGGCTCAAGCACTTTGAGCAGAAAACCAATACTTTCTGCCTTGTGACTCACTCATAAGTGACCAAACTCCCCATCCATGCCCTCCTTCCCCACATTGTCTCCTCAAAACCTTCCTGGGCTGTTCCAGTGGTACCCAGTTATGATGCCCTGAGGTGCACACCATGCTTGTCAGCCAGGACACCCAAAAGTGCCCCTAGTGAATGCAAAGTCACCACACAATGCCACTGTGGGATGGGATCTCTACCACCACTGAACTCAGCTGTGTAAACATTCCTTGTGTTCAAAATAAATTAGAGAAGTTTGACAGAAAAACTGCATTTCCTCAGAAAACAAACTAGAAATGGCAGTTGCAAGTTGTGTAAACCATTTCAGTTTCTCCCCCTTTCCTGCAAACTAGAATGCTCATAACTAATAACAAAAAACGTTGCATTAAAAAGAAAGCAAATTTTTTCAGATGCCTGCAGTTTTTGGTCTGTATAGCACCAGTATCCACCAGCACATAACAGGAGACTGCAACTTCTTCCTTGTAGAAGGGAAAGACGTGCAGAGAAGCAGAGCCTGTCTCTGCCAGGGATGCATTGGCTTGCCTTTGCTCTGAGCTGGCACAGGCTGGACCCCTTCCTGCAACCCTGAACCCTGCAAACACGGGACTAGCCCACACTGGTAAGCCTCCTGAAAACCTTTTACAGGTCTCTGCATTTGCCTGTATAAACATATTTCAATTTCTCCTGAATAAGGAGCTAAAATTCAACCCAGGACTTCCAAAGAAGATCTCAGACTTAAGGAGAGCATCACCCTCCTTTCTCTTGCCTTCTGTTTCCTGGGAAGTATTCTGAGTTCTGACCTCAACAGCTGCACCTAACAAAAATGAAGTGAATTGTGTGCAAGCTGCAGAAGTACAAAGACTAAGCAGTATGTAGGCTTTCTGTGAAGCAAGAAGTGAGAAATTAAGAATGAAGTAGCAGCTGGGGATCCTCACTTACAGTGTCCAGAAGAGCTGTGCATCAAGAATTAGAAAGAAAGCAAAGGGACTTACCTCAAATTACTGATGAAATAGGCTGCTTATCAGATTTCTCATAGCTGGAATCTCCTGTGTTCTTTGGACCCTGAGAAAGAGAACATGAAGGAAATGCTGTGGTGAGCATCTGACTCTCGTATGATTTGAAGGTAAATGTAGTTCTCGGCCTAGAAGGTCTTAGTGGGTTTTTCAAAACCAAAAAAATATTGATAAGCTGAAGAAAGTTTCTTAAGGAAAAAAAAATATATAAATATTTAACATGTGTAAAAGCTATTAAGCAAAAAGGACATAACTAGAAATAATAGAAAGAAAAAGCTTAAGCTCAACAGAGTATTGGGAAAGTCTTCCTGACAGTGAGATATATTAGCCTGTGAAATAGTCTCCCAAGGAGAGATATGGAAGCTTTCACTTGGGATTTTAAAAACTAAAGTTGACATAACACTAAAAAAATGTTCTCAATGAAATAATTCTACACTGGCAAAAAAGCAGGCAGAATGATCTATTATGTCTTTTCTAAGTTCCTTCAGTCTTTGATGCTTTAGGAACGTATCTTGAACAGCCAAAGGTTATCAAAAAGGAGCTTCTTCAATTAATATGATGAACAACAAGATTGCAAAGGTGATCACTGTGAAAGCCTATTATAAAGCATCTCTCTAAATACCAAAAAGGACATGCTTTTCAGACAACGGGAGGTTTTACCCAAGACCTGACAAATATAACCTTAATCCACCAGCTTTCAAATACATGCTTATTTTTAAGTATGCCCTTATTTCCCATTATTTTAAAGAAACAAACTAATGTCTGAAATGACCTTAAAAGAAATAAACTTCCCAAGAGTCCTTGAAAAATTTCATACTCCACACAGACCTGGGAAAAGCTATGAGTAACTAGATTTAAGCAAACAATACTATTTGGTATTAACACCTTTCAAGTCTCTATTGACGTGTTCTGCATGTCCATCTGAAACTGTTCTTTCTTGTCATACATTGGCATATCATTGCCAATATCAATATTTAGCACATACTATGTTTCATTCACTGCTCTAAGAGCACTGATGAATAGTGAAATAGCGCCATGGAAATAATGAATTGCTGAGTTAGTGGCTGAGAATGAAGATAAAGAAAAAAAATGGTCAGTAAATATAACCTACAATAATTTTTTCAACTTCGTCTTGCCAACAATTTAGTAAGCTTTCAGATACAAAGTAGTTGTACACTATTTCCTCTAGGAACATTACAGAGGGTAAATCAGGGCTGATTTAGAAGGAACTCTCTATTCATGTGCTTTAAATAACAGCACATTACTTGTATATATAAAGAAAACCCCATCCTCTATATCCATGGACATGCAATATGCACCTTAAGAATAAAAATACCAAATATCTTGCAATCCAAAAAGTTACATTTGTAAATATTAAGTGACTCTACAGGACACGTGCCCCTTACCCTCTCAGTCATATTTTAAGTCCTTCACCCACATCCACCAGGACTTTATCTCAAAATAATTCCCCAGTTTGACAGAAACACAAAACATCTTCACTGTCAGCCACAGGAGTTTCTTATAAGGAGAGAGAGGTGGGAGGAGGAGAAGAATTAGCTCATGGTCTGCTCTGCTACCCATCCCACTGCTCCTTGGGCAGCCGACTGCCCCACCACCCCACAGGGACCACGGCTCCCCTTCCTCACTCCACCTGGACCCTTCCTACCTTTTCTCCCCACACCCTTGTATTTTTCCCTCTTATTATAAGACTTTTCATAAGCATCATTATTATTATTATTATTGTCAGAGTTTTACAGCTGGCACATCATCCCCCGCTGCACTAAATCAACACTTGTGAAAGCAGCAGCCTTTGAGTGACTGAGCAGAGCTGCTGCTTGCAGAAGTGTCAATTTGGTACAGCAGGGGATGGGGTCGCAGCTGCCAGAGAAGAGAGACCCTATTTTATGCCTCAAAATGATAAAAATGTCAGAGGGGAGGGAAATCTGTACAAAATATAAAAACAGTGTAGAACAAAGAAAAGAAAGGAGGATGGGGAAAGGGTTCAAAACAAGGAAGAAAGAGGAAAATGACACTGCACAATGGAATAAAATTGCTGCTGAATAAGATACAGGAAAGTAGGCTCTTTCAAGTTAAAAATAAGTCATATGCATATCATAAAATATAAACCTGTTGATAGTATCCTTCTGCTTTGGGGGGGAATGTCTGGCTCATTAAACTGAAAATATTGTCTTAATTACATCTGCAATAGGTTAGGATATGCTTTTAAGCACAAATGCTGGGCATGAAAATACTATTTCACAGAGGGCTTGATTTTAAGTGGAAATTTAAAGTAGAAGATTCAGAAATCTGAATCAGCAAAAGTGGACAGAAATTCCATGTTCTGGAGTAAGCTTGGACACCTCTAAATCTATCACTGTCTAGAGGCTCCCATTTGAAAGTAGGTACCTATTATTTTTTTTTTATGTTAAAAGGAAAATAAACCAAACGAAAGTGTAGATCCAAAAGAAGTCACAAAACTCACATTTGCTTTACACATTTATAAATAAGTTAATCTAATGCATATTTCAAATATCATTGCCAATAATGTTTTGCTTTTAAGGGTTACCTTTGTTTCTGCTTTCTCTAAGAGCTGCCACTTTACTCTCTATTAATTTTCTAGTGTGTACTTGCAGTAAGGGAAAATAAATGGGCTACACAGCTTAAACACACAGCTCTGCTAAGAAAAAGAAAAAATAAGCAAGTAAGGACACCATTTATCTGTTTTCACAGAAAAGTGAATCCACCTCCCCTGCACTGCAGTTATGCTTTGACAGACCATGGCATCCCAGGTGGAGCAGAGAGGATTCCTGAACAAGCCAGGCTCTGCTGCAGAGCTGCCCTGCTCAAGGCTCACAGCCCTCTCAGCTGCATGTGTATCACCTGCAGAATTTTTTGCACCCATGGATATACAAAGTTGCTGCTGGGTCAGCCCCTGGGTACAGAGAAGGCCTGGAAGAGCAGAGATCCCATTTTTCCTCAGCAGCTTATTGAGAATCACAACCAGCTCAGCTTAGTTGAAATGCTGTGCTCAGAATTCCATCCTGCTCCCCTTTAAGGCAAGAGCAAAGCTCCCTTTTTTCTCCAAAATTTGCCACTGTAGTCAAGTAGTCAAGTTTGACTCCAGCTTCATGTTCATAAGTCTTGAAAAGATACAACCATTCATTTCTTCACAATTTAAACAAAAATATTAAAAAAGGCCACAAAACCCTCCAACTACCTCGATATTGAAGTCAATGTTCAACAATGACTACTAGCTTGGGTATGTGGCACCGATTTTCTCTAGTGGTTAGATTAACAATACAAATAGCAGACTAATTATTAAATAAAAACCTTTTTTGTTGATAGAGCCATTAGGTGCTAAAAAAGCCATGTTTGGGTTCTAGCAAGATTAACATTTGTGTCATTTCACTATATTATATCAACATATTGATCTACCAGTCTAATTGTGTAGCATTCTTCAGGCTTGTTGTAAACTTACACAAAAAGGCCTCCCAGATCAAACACAGTTGTTAAGTTAGTTACAGCTCAGCCTTTATAAAACATATAATATGCAAAAACAAGAGCAAAAAATGCCTGTTAGGCAGTTCATCAATTCAAATACTTCCCTAAACCTACTCCTTGCAGCAATGACAATGTAATTGAAAATTTCTTCAGGAACAAATTTAAAGGCAGAACAGTGACATTAAGCAAATTAATAATTATCAAACAGATCTGTGCCCTTTTCATTTACCTTCTTTAGCTGGTAGGTATTCAATCAGCTCATTGTGTACATCGAATTACAAGAATGCCTCAGACCATCTTCAGAAAGCGTTTGCACAGTTTGAACAGTGAGACACCAAAGAGAGAGCTATTCTCCTCCTGCCAAATTCCTCTGTATTTTACAAAATCTACAGTGTTTCCGTGAAAAGTCCTGCAGTAAGAACTCCTCAGTTACTCCTCAGCATTAAACGTGCTTCCAAGTTATAAAAGTTTAAAAAAAAAAAGGGGGGGGGGGAGGAGAAAGGGAGAAAGTAACCTTTCACTTTGATCTTTACATAAATCATATGTTCAATGTAAACACACATGGAGTATAAAACTCAAGTTCTTTAAAATGGGCCTAATTTTCTACTGTCACTAATTATTTCTCCATGTTTTCCTTCCCTTGAACCTCTAGTTCAAGATACCACTGCCCATTCAGCAGCAAGAGTCAGTTCAACTATTCCTGGTCCCCTAGGCTTGAAGTTTTATTCTAGAGCTGCTCTTGTTCTGTGTCACTCTGAATTAACAGACAAGAGACTTTTGGTAGTGCTGAAAGATAAACCATGATTAAACAAGGACTCAAATACTTCAGTAATCCCTGCTTTGGATGGGGTGCAATAACAACTGCTCTGTCAAAAGTTCTCGTGCTGGTAATTGTGTTTGGTCCCTGATTTACATTGGTGACAAACATCAATTTCACTTATCGTGACAAATGACAGTCATGGTGTTTATGGCACACTGATGCCATATTGGTAGGCACAGCATAAAACAATCCAAACAGAGCAGAAAAAAACCACATTTTGGCTTTGGACAAAATCAGTGTGTCCTGCTAACAGAATAGATCAAGACAAGAAATTACAGCTGAGCTAGTAATATGCTGTATGACAGTAGTTCCTGCAGTTGCTAACGCTGCCATGGCAGAACTTCTGGCCTGATTTCTACAAGTTGTTATTCACACCAGCTTACACCTCAAAAAGAAAACCAGTAGCAAGCAGCCAAAAATTTCCTCCTACAAGAAAACTTTCTTCTATTACAAAAACTAAATAAATACATTCCAAAAATATTTATCAATCTGAATGTTTGTAATACTAATTGAATTCCAAGAATTTTTAATGTAACTGTTTTTTTAAAAATCAGAATTTGTAGTTTTAAGAACTGAAATGAGCAGGTACTATTAAGAAATAATCATATTTTACACAATTATCCATTATTATCTATTTCACAATAGCCCAAAATTGTGTACATATAGCCAAGAGTACTGTACTCACAATTACAGGACTACCACACTGCATTTCCACACTTGGGATTTAACTTCTAAGGACTGACATGGGTCGCTGTGCTCCTTGGGGTGGCAGTAAGAGTCTGGAGGACACCTGAGAGATGGGAATGGGCAGAGGATGTCAGCAAAGGACCAGCTAAAGCTGTGCCCATCCCACAGCCCCTTCCTGCCCTGCCCTCCCACCAGCCATACTGCTCACTGCTCCCAGACCCATCAACACTGCTGCTCTCAGAGCACAACAGGACCTGGCCTGCCTTTTACCCAAAAGCAGAGAGGTTTCAGCAGCCCCTGCTCCCAGCCCAAATCCATGGCAGGGCACAGCCAGCCACAATGCCTCCAATGCTATTTGGGCCCATCAACTCTATGAGGTTATTTCTAAAATGCTCTCAAGCATGAGGGGGAAAAACATTACCATCAATTAATTCTTAGCATAAGGACAACTGTGGAAGTGGAGCAAATATTGATTTTCTAACACGTGTGTTGTCACAGAAACAGCTGCAAGATGCTGTCTGCTCCGGGGCTGTGCCAAGGCTCAGGTGCTGTGTGCCCCCAGTGCCCTGCAGCACCTGGGACAACAACACCCACCAGGAGCTGGCACACACTGGCACAGCCTGCCCGGGAGGAGGATGGGGAAAGCAGCACTAATTCCCAAAAAGCTACTGCAATTTACACTCGAGCAGCTCTGACCTACTTTGTAAGTAGCAAGTTATCTCAGTAATTTGCTCAAAATAACAGATCATTCAGTGTGAAGGGATGAAAAATAAAATCCATCATTTCCACTGCAGGAGAATCACTAAAATGAGACAACTCCATGCTTGTCACTGCAGCTGTAGTTTCTTCTCTGAGGTAATGAACAGATGACCAGTGGATCTCTGTCACACGTGTGAGACAGCAGCTGGAGCCAGCAGCCCTCTGCAAGCTGCGCATGGGAGAGGCTGCTCCAGCCCAAGGCATCCCCATTACAGCTGGCAGCACTGAGCTGAGCACTCCTGCTCCCACACATGGCCCTGCAGGATCCCCCTCAGTGAAGGGCTCCAGCAATAATTGGCAACTTCTAAAAGGGAAGTTTACCCGTGTTTTGGTTACTAGTCAGTCTACAAGTGTTTTTCCCCTCAAAACTTATTTGTCGTTGTAAAGGACATACACATAGACGTGGTAAAAAGCAAACAAGAAAATTTAATTAATACTAACCCCTATGACTTTTTCATATTGCTCTTAAAAAGCTGTTCCTTGATCTTTTCTGGATGATTAAAAATTGTTTTGCCTCCATACGTGCAAATAATTTTGTTTTCAGGTTTATATTTTTACTGTATGGATATATTAAACAAATGAACATGAGCATGTTCAACTAGGATTCAGATGGAGGGGTGGGAGAATTCCTTTTTTAAAAAAAATCAATTTTTCAGTCCAATTATAACAGAAACCAAATCTTCAAAAATTGGAGTACAATGCAGCTACTCTAGAGAATAGATATTTAGTTTTCTGACCAGCAGTAACAGTTGGTAATTGAACAGCTGCAGAAAAGAGAGGAAAAAACATACAACAATTTAGTTTTCAAGGCTATGTTCACAGAAAATTTCTACTGTATTGTGCTTTTGATCACAACATGATAAACATAGTTCCTCCCTTCCTTCTCTGGGCTACAAAACAAATTAGAGTGGTCTATAGAAGTTTAACCTATTGTATTGCATAATCCATCACTCACAGAAGCAAAGAAAGCACAGAGTAGCTCAAGAACTGAATCTATTCATGACTGTAAGGAGTGTCAGATCCCAAATAATAATTCACTTATTAAACAGATACAATCCTTTTTCAACATTTTTACTACATTTTGCTTAAAAATGGTAACTTTTTTCTTGTAGTTTTTGGTTGGTTTGGATATTTTAAAGTGCCTCTGTCATTACTAGCATTGCAAACAAGGTAGCAATCAAAAGGACAAGGCAAAATTTTAATCATACTTATTTTAAAAATGCAAACCCTGTTTCTAGATTTTCAGAGAGAATGGAGGACTGCATAATAAAATATGAATTTAATTCATATATATGTATCTGCATCTATTTATATTGATATAATCTACTGCTGAAGTCATAAATGTTTAAATCTATCGACTGCGTTTGTTCATTTCCCATTTTCAGGAAAAAAAGAAAAAGGAGGTTCTTTACTACAGTACAAAGAAAAATGTTCTAATACCAAAAGATCCAATTAAAATAATAGGGCCATTTGTTTCAGTAGGATTTCACACATACAAGAGAAATGCTAACCCTTGGGAGAATGTTCTCAGCTCATTTAACAATATATGTTTCCTCTGATATGAAAACTTTAGCTTTTGCATTATAACATCATTGCTAACAAGGCACACGTATATATCTCAGAAGTAGACGGAAACAAGAATGTGGGAGGAATTTTAATAGTTCTTTATCCATACTGCACTCCTCTCAGGATACACTTGCATCTGTTGTTTACTACCTGGGTAGCTTTTTCCTCTCCACACATTTGAAATAAACACTCAAGAAAGGCTCTGTACTCTGAAACACAAGAACAAGGTAAGTAAAAAACTAAGATACACTAGTCAGGGAAAAAACTCCAGGACTCCCAAAACATTTCAAAGGGCAGCTGCCAAAGCTTTTTTCCACCAGCCAAAAGAAAGCCAGTCTGCTCCCAGAGAACAGTTTGTTCTGGCACACCTTGGGCAGGGCTGCACAGGTACCAGTAGCTCCTGGGCTTCTGTCAGCAGCCGAGGACAGCAGCAAACCTGAAATCTGCAACTCAGGAGGTGCAGTTCTGACCTAGGCAGTCTTGATGGCAATGAAATAGAAAAGCTAAAATTATTAGGTCATTAGAAGTTTACTTCTCATTTTTGTGTACCTGGAAAACAACTCTGATTGCAGATGAGTTTTGATTTTTAACTGGTTTTATGAGTCAGTTAAAGAGAGTCACGACTAGTATCTGATGTCAGTGAACAATTTCTAACACTATTTTAACATTGCAATAAATTCATGTTCTCAATTTTCCTGTTTATACCAGCATCTAATTTTCTCCATTTGTAAGAGAAAGTTCAAACTTGCCTAGTCAAGCCATTAATGAGGGAAGATTTATTTTTGCAGATCACTTTCCACTGACTATCAGCACACAAATACTTCTACCTCACCGTGAGGACAAATGTAAAACTAAGACCTGAAACATTAAATCCCTAAAAGAATTTGGGCAATAATCTCAAATTACAGATACAGTCCTACAGTCAAAATGTCAAAATTATGTCCAACCAATTCGGGATAGAAACATGAATGATGCGATTAGGAATTTCATAAAGCCTACATAAGGGACAGATCTCTAGGAAAAAGCTGGTCTCTGAATACTTTTTTTCTGCAATACAGTACTTGTAAGTCTAGAACTAAAACTTGCACATGCCTTGTATATTTGATTGACTCCATAAGGTTTTCATCTAAATTCAAAATATAACTGCGTTTAGATATATTTGAACATTTTATTGAATTTAGTTATGAGAGATGAATTTTTCCTGAGAGAACCTAGGGCACACAGCATTGCCAGATCATTCCAAACAAGTTAATTCTGAAATGGGCTTGAATCAATAACACAAAACAGGCAGTAAAGCCAATTTTTACGGTAGTCATGGTTGCATAAAATAATATCAAGGCAGTCAGACTGTAAGTTCCCTGCATCACAAATATAATTTGCAACCAACTCTAAGCACAAAGAGGAAATAGATAGGCGGAAGATATAGATAAAAACAAATGATAGATGGATGGAACAAAAGGAACTGGAAGTAAAGAAAGAATGCAGAGTAGTTGCCATTCAACACAGCGTGAAAAAAAAGCCAAACAAGTGCAGCATGTAAGCAATTCAAGGTAAATAGAATGCTTTTCTTTCATTTAGGCTTTAAAATTGTTATGAAAAGCCTCTTTTTTCACTCTATCTGTAAGACATAGGCAGACAGGGGATGAATGTATAAGTAAGTATGTCACTGCAATACATGGCTTTTAATGAAAATGGATTTTTAATGATCCCAAAAGCTACATTTCTCTGTGACTTGCTCCATTTCCAGACTATCAGCATGAAGTATGCACAGCAAATGCACTGGTTTTGCATGTCCTTCACTGAATCCCAGGACGACCAAGCGTCCAAGCACTGTAAAAACCGGAGTTGCCATTATGCAGAGCAGATACAGAGAAGCTGCACGTCCTTCACTGCTTTTATTGAACTTTCAGAGCTCTGTGACACCGCTGTGCCTTCTCCCACAGCAGAGCCCAGTGTGGGTTACCTTGCACTCCATGTGCATAAATAAAGGATGATGCATGGCAATGTGCCTTGCTGTTGTTCTCTGCCTCAAGGACACTTGTTAAAAGTGTGCCATTCCTCCCACTTCCCCAAGCAGGCACATTGTGCTCAAGTGCTCCATGTAAAACTCCGAGCACACAAATACCAGAGGATTTTGTTCACAAACGAAGAAAAGTCACAAGGGGGAAAGAGGCTGATGCAATCCATAGCCTTCTTGCTGTCTGAACACAATGAATTCTTCTTTCCAATGTTAAAGTTCCCCTTTCAGTCAGTAATAAACAAAAACCACACTGAATAATGTGCAGAAATGTACCAGCTAGTACCTGATTTTTCATATAGGTTATAATATACTTTTTAGATTTCAGCATTATCAGAGAATAAAGGAACATTTTCCTTACTTTATCACCATCCATGAAGTTTTATCTATAAATATTTCTTGTAAGGTAGGTCTTTAGATTAGAAAATCGTAATATAGTTGTCATAAAACCAAGATAGCATTTAAAATGGACTGGGACTCCTGTATTCACTTCATGTTCAATGCTTCAAGGTAAGCTTTGTGCAACCTATGTTACTTGGACAAAAAAATCTCCATGTTTATTTCCAGTGTTATCATTTTCATTTCTTTGAAATATTAGAAGCCAGGAGTCCAAAAATAGAACACTGATGAAAAAGATAATGACTGAGAGGTGCCACACAATCGATTAACAAATGCTCCTATCCATTAATGAGTCAGAGGCCACACCCCCCAGAATCACAGAATCAAATATCTACATTGCCTAACTAACAAACAACAAAAAACCCCCAAAAACTCCATTTGTTGGACACTTTCAAATTCACAGTTTTTTCCATTTTGTCTGTTCTCCTGACTCTGAGTGCCTCCCAATTAATATTTACCAAATGTCTCTTCCTTCTTCGTTTAAATCAGTTCAGGAACTGCACCTGTTTCATGAGACCTATGTGTGTTGACAGCTGATATTTGAGAAAAAACAAAAATAACTTAAAAATCCTAACTAACCACATTAAAGTATAATCAAGAGAGTGCTAAGAGTAGCTCTGCCAGTACAAAACATCAGCAGGACACGTGGGGGTACCCCAGGGACACAGGGGAATATATGGGTGGTGCACAGGTGGGAAGGACCTCACACAGCTCATGCCATCAAATGTGTCTCAAATTCACCAACAGCACACAGCAGTTACTGAGTGCCCTGGAGACACCATATTCACCTCATCCCTCTAGAAAATAAGGCAAAAAAACCTTGCAAGAATGCCATAAAAAAAAAAAAAAAAAAGTCAACAACAACATCAAGCTACAGTATTCAAAGCCAGAGTTCATTTCAAACAATAAGATGTAGGGAGAACTTCGAAAACAAGAAGCAGCCACTGTGAACAACAGCCAGAGGATGCAATCAAAGCCAAGGCACTGACAGCTCAAGTCATTTGCCAATGTACAGACTCACTCCAAGCTTCATTTGAAGTTATCAGTGCTTCTGCAGAGTACAGGGGAGGAACCAGATTTGCCCTAAAAGGCTTTACAGGACTCTTTTACATACACTTTTGCTAATACACAACAAAGTACTCAAAGTACTTTATATAGCACTTTTGTTGCTTCTTTTTAGCAGCTCTCCCACTTTATCTAGATGAGAGACAATTGCACAATGGCAGGTAAATGTTGTTAGAAACCATGCTAAATAGGAGGGAAGATCTTGCCTCTAAAATACACAGAAATGATCACAAGTTTATGTTGTATATGCTGAGGTACTCTGCCTGGGATTCTTTGAAAAGAATTTGGTGAGGAAGAGACTTGCAGCTTTTTGAAGCAGTTTCCTTCAGTACTGCCAAATTTCAAATTACTTTTCTTTTCCTGGCAGCTATTAAGGAGCTGCTGTTAGAGGACCAGATTATCAGCCATAGGACTGTCTTCTATGGCAGTCAGCACAGTCCCGAGCCCACAGGAGCTTGGTGAATGAGTCCAGCTGCTGATCCAAATCCAGGGACTGTGAAATGACCCTGAATGTTAGAGGTTCATGCACTTTTCTGCATTATTTCAAAGATCCCTCCATTCCAGAGCACCCTTAACAGGGTCTCGGTCACTTCTGTACCACAGCTCATACAAATTAACTTCTTACATATTTCTGTCAAGCTAATGGACAAAATTCAAAGAATATACAACTTTAAAGACATTTTAATGTGTTATTTTCAACTGCCTTATTTAAATTGTATCTTTTTGTAAAGCAATGTCTTATATCCTTGAGTAATATTTGTTAATTCTGTATTGAAATACTCCCCCTTTCTCACTAATAGAGTGTTTTAAATTATACTCACACATTTTTAAAGTCCTATTCACTATTAATCATAACCATAATTCTCATAAACTTAAGCACAGGGTTCATTCCAGATGCAGAAGTTCACATATTCTATGTTTTACACGTATTTCAGAGAATGCAAGTTAAACAATATTTAATCAGTCTAAGATTAAAGTTTATTTCCACTGACTTGAACTACGTTTGAATGTGAAAGACCCAACAGTTATCTCAGTGGTGACTAGCTCAGTCTTTTTGCAGTCTCAGATGCTACTGACATCCACATGTCCAAATACAAAGAGATGCCAGCAATTTCAAATGAAAGCAGTTTTATAAGTTAGATGTTACTACCAGTGGTAATGCAGCTCTTCAATGCCTGATGTAATTTTGAAAAATCTTACTATCTCCTTTTTATTTTTACAGTGTATTTTAGACACTGTTTTATCTTGGAAAATAAATCTTTTATTTTTCCCAAAAATCAGGACTTTTTCAGAAAAGGTTTTTTGAATTTGGACTAGGACACCAGGGTTTGTTTCCAAATATTTTGTTTACTACTAGTATTTTCTACAACACTGACCTGCTTAGAAAAAAAATAAGTGCAAAAATATGTTTGTACTACCTAGAGAACATTTTGTGCAGTTCATAACTCCTTGTCAAGATCTAGGATCACTCTGTACCTAGAGAATACATTAATTCTTTTAAAACAGAATAAAATAAAATAACAGATAATAGAATAACAGTTCCCAGCAGAGGAACTGTTTTTTTTAAAAACATGAAATATAGTGAATTCAGTAATTTGGTAGTAAATAATCTTTGAGCTTGTACAAATATACTAATAACTAGAACTAATTATTGCCCATCCTGTTAGTGACAAGCTGTACTTTCTGACATTGATGATACATTCTCTTTCTAGCCATGCTCTGCTCAGGTATAGAAGCACCTCTCCAGCAAACACTCCTAAAGGACTCGATATCTGCACTATGCTTAAAAACAAAAAAACCAAACAAACAAACAAAAAACCAAAAAAACCCCAAACAAACAAAAACCAGAGGAAAAAACACACAAACAAACAAAAAAACCCACAACAACAACTTACTTAAGGAAAAATGCTACTTAAACCAAACTTCTCCAGTATAATGATCAATTTTGCCAAAAAACATTGAAAATGCACTTTGGGGTTTTTTTTCTTATTTAAATTAAGGATTTTTTTAAAATACAGATACAAAAAAATAAAAGTAGAAAATCCATTTTCTAAAGGTCTCAGGAATTTATTGATACAGTATTACACCTAACGTATTACTCTTAGATAATTATCTAACACAATATTCTACTTACATGGAGAGGTTTAATTTTAATTTACAGCTTAATTGTCCTATTTAAAGTAAGCCTGTCACCTGTGCCACTTTGTGGCTCATAACTGTAATCCTCATTTAATTATTTACTTCTAGGGAGCATTTTAATTATGGACATTACTATGTGTGTAGAGTAACTTATACTCGAGGGCAGTGAATATTTATACAGTAGAGAGCTCACCTGAATTTTCACTGGCCACAGCTCCCCGTGCAGTGGCTCAGCTGAGAGATGCTCTTCCCTTCTCTGGCCTAGGACCACATTTGGGGTGCCTGCAAACAGGCAGGACCACCAGGGCACAAATGGCTTGGATTACAACTGCAAGGCTCCCAGCTGAAACAGAAATGAGACAATAATAACTTCTCCCATCTGCATTTGACCCTGCAAATAACCCTTGGCCATAGGAGTGGGAATACAGCATTGGCTCTGGGGGGAGGTCACCACTGTGCCCCATTTCTCTGCTGATCAGTAATGCAGTGACCAGAAGAGAGGCACAGAGCATGAGCCTTCCTCTGATTTATTCCATGAAATTTGAGCAACCAGTGATTTATGAGTTTCCTAAGATAGGGCTGCCTATCAGCTTTTTTTTTTTTTTTTTAATAGCCATCAGTTGACCAACATTCTATGAAATTATCTTTGCAAACTAGCTATATTTTTATCTTTCAAAGTATCACATTGCAGCAAGCTCTATCATTTAAAAGAAAAAAAAACAAAAAAGGCAAAAAAGCTCTTTGTGTTTGCTTCAAATTTGCCAGATTTGTGGGTTTGTGTGCTATTGCTGGGTCATCATTCCAGTAATTTTAACTTCCAAAGCAGACATTTCATCATCACACGACTGGCACTGTGCAACTTCCCTGCTCTGGACCAAGCAATATTTTTTGTTGCCTGAAGTCCCAATAGGCAACTTTAAAAACCTGAAAACACTTTAATTTTTAACATATTTGGTACAATAGGATCCATTTCTCTGCAGGTACACACAGCTGTAAGGGATGCCAAGGGATGCCTTGTCCCCAGGCTTGCCAGCGGGTGGCTGGGGCTCTCTGCCTGGGGTGGATGGGGACACGGGGCTGCCCAGCCTCCTGCTCGGCATACAGAAAATATGTGCAGAGTGATAAAAAAGGAGCCCAGGTTCTGAAAAAGTCCCTTTTTCACCATGAAACACTTCCAGCATTTGTGGTCTCCCTGATTTAGTGTTCAGTACTCCTGACTCACAAGTCTTGCTTATCCCCGGGCAGCCCCACGGCAGCCAGGGCTGTTCCCAGCTGGGATCCTTCCCTCTTGGGGAAGCTCCTTCTGCAAACTCCTTCCTACACAGCAGGAGACAGCCAAGCCCTGCCTCCCCAGCAGGAACAATGGATTTGGGAGGACACAGCTCTCCAGCACATCCAGCAATGCAGAAGGGGGATATGGGGCACATGAGAACCAAAGGCCACCTCCTTCTGAGCTAAGTGCCTCTCACAGCAGTCACTTCATTATTAACAACCTCCATATCTTCATAAGATGCTTATCTTTTTCAATAAACAGAAACAGTTACTGAAGGTTTTGTTTGGTGTTTGGTTTTTTTTTAATATTGGGATGAATCCAAGGATTGCTTTCCTTAGTATCTACCTTTCTTCAGTGATGAATGTTTTTCATGAGCAATGTCATTACATACAATTTTTATCATCTAGATTGTTCTATTTTATTCAGCAACCTACAAAAAAATGTCTTCTTTCTAAAGAAGTAACCTTCAACCTACCATTTATCTGCTGCCTCTTACAGTATCCTCAGCAGAGCCATGGCCCCTAACAACTGAGGGCATTCAGCACGTTCCAGTGCTGGGTATATCACATTTCCCATCTGAAATTGCTTACCTCATCAGTCACTAAGGGCCCAGTTTGGGAGTCATTAAAATAATGAGAATGCTGGCACTTCTCCCAGCAATAATGGCATTGGATTCTGTGTTGCTTTTATACTTTAAGACATTTGTATATATCCACAAATCATTTAACTCTTATCTTTGTACTAGCTTTAATGAAACTAATGGCTGCTGAAACTGTGTGGGTTTTATTCTACTTTTTATTTAAATAAGCTTCTGCCCACTCCATCATAAAACAACACAAACACTTACACAGCACATTGCATCACAAAAGCCCCGAAGTGTTTACCAGGATCACTATATCCATCACTAAAATGCAAGCACTTCTCAGTCAATAAACACTTCAGCTGACAAAGTCACAAGAGAGTTTTCAGAAGGAAAGCTGAAGAGCAACAAATCCAATTTTTCCAAAACAAATTTAAAACCAGGGTCTTGCATTTTCATCTTCATCTGTATCTACTGTAGCCTTTCCCTCCTATCACCATGCAAAAAAAAAAAAAAAAAAAAATATCTAACTCCATATTAACTCACTGAGTAACACCATCACTCCTGCAGGGTCCATATCTTACAAGCCTTGACAAGATAATGAGCCCTCAGGAATGTGCTCCAGGCCAGCACAAATTACACCCTTAGAGTTTCAACTAATTGTTGGAAAAGGCATATTAATGCATATTAAAACCTTAAAAGATTCACCCGTAATATTCAAGGTCTAGCTTAGGGCTAATGTAACATTTCTCACTGCTATGCTTTTCCCGATAAGAACACGTCTGATTTATGTGGTTTGAAATCAATAAGAATAATGCCAATATGGAAAAAGCCTCACCTGCTTTAGATGTGTGTTTATTTGCTCTAGGCATACACTTGAACTGTACAATAAAAACAAACCTGTCATGAGGACAAACACAAAAGTTACAGATCCAGCACTTCTGCATAGGAAGTGTGATATTTCAGACTCAGAGAAATTAATGGCAGTATCTAAAATGACTCACACATTTTGACATCATCTGCTCACAGACAAGGTATCTCTAAGATGCAAAGGACTTGAACTCCAGTCACCCTGGAAGCCCATCCACAGTGTGAAAAATCCAGAGATCCTGGACTGCTGCTGAAAGCTCTATCTTGTAGATCAGTAGAGCTTAGTATGACTGAACTGCCTTTATGATCCCTAGGTGGGATCATAAAGAAAAGGCAGGTATACAAATTAAATAGTAATAATTCTAGCCAATAATAAAACAAGTACCAGATGTAATAAAAGAGTTCCCCAAATGCTTCATAAGGTGAACTTTAAATGTGTTTTGATGTTATTATCAGTACAGTTGAAAATCTGAAGAAGAATATTACCACTGCATAGAAGTTAAACTAAAAGCCTATTTTGCAAGGTTATTAAAAATATATTTTTAAGGCTGTTGAATGTTTAATACATTTGCAAAGTATTTTCTTCGCATTTATTTTTAAGTGCTGGATAAGGTCTGCTTTTAGAACATGTATTGTTTAACGTACCCTTTAGTTGGTGTAGCAACTTTAATCTCAAAATATTTTAAGCCATGTTGCAAATACCTTACCAAGCCACAAAAAAAAAACCCAAAAAAAACCACCTCTGCAGTAACTAGAATATCATGAGTTTGATTTCTTTTATCTATTAGATCAAGGAATGAAATGACAGCAAACTAGGTTTATCAATTATTATCAATCTAGTTTGAAATTATCTACCACATACCACCCACAGAATTATTAGTACAAGCTACACAATTTAAGCAACAGGTGCAAATGCTCGGGCATCCTGAGTGATCCCACCATTTTAAGACATGACAACATCCTTATGCAGTACAAGTAAGAGAAGAAGAATGTAAAAAGTGATTTGAAGATAATATTGAACAGGCAAGACAAATAACATTGTGGCAATTTAATTTTATTAAAATATACATTTTTTTTTAGAATATTTGGGGAAATTTTATATTCTATTTTCTCCTGCAGTAAATGGCAAAATGAAGGTAGTAGTTTTCAGATACCGAAAGTGTGCCTGTGGCTCATTATGCAATTAATTGATATGACTAAATTAGCTAAATCAAGCTAAATGACAGCTGGTTGCTCCACAAAAGCTAGTAGTATATCACAATAAGGGGCTTTCAGAAAATTAAATCAGTGCAGAGGTCTTTCCTTTTGAATCTTAGAAATACATTAAAAGACATTTCTATCTTCACTTTCAGAAAAATAAGTATTTAAAGAAGGGATGACAAGTAGTTCATATTCAGAAACTCATGCAGAATATTTCAGGTGTTATAATAGCAGTGGAGAGTTTCATTGCAAAAGCATGACAGAATTTTTTCATCCAGATCCTCTTCCATGAAATGGATAAGATCTCTCCTACCTATGATCTCACATGTCTCTCTGTATCTTCCCCAAGGAAAAAGAAAACAGCCTGGTAGCTCTGTTCTTCCATCCCCTCTTACCACTGCACCTGCTGCACCCATTTGGAAGAATCCTGCAACCCAAGGTGCTTCTTTTCACACTGAGACAGGAATGAACACAGGACAGCTCATTGAATCTTGTTAATCCCTTATGAAATTACATGGGATCCCTGCTTTCTAGGGCCTTGGAAGAATCCAGCTTTGGCTTTGTGCAAATGTAGGACAGTACAGGGGATGGCACAGCACATAAAATACACAGCCAAACAACCAGGGAGAACTGAATCTGGATTCATTACTTTGGGAGCCAAGTTAGAGATTTAGTGCCGGGTTATGCAGAACAAAAATATAAACAATCCCTTCTGTTTGGATCTAAGCATCAATGCTGACTAAACTGCAGGGTTAAAATCTGCTTTTAGGAGCAATAATCACATAAAAGTTCTAACTGAACTCCTAAGTGTGACCTCTGCTGCAGTGGGGAATACACACTCTCAGGCTGCTCAGAAGTTTCCATTATATGAAAAAGAAAAAACACAGCTTTTCTTACCACTGAGATGCTTCTTACACTTCTTCATTTTAGTGGTGGTTTGTTTTCCACCCTCCTCCCTCCAGTCAACTCAGAAAATGGCAGCTCAAGTGGACAATACAAGCAGATGGGACATTTCTATTCATCTCACTCCACCCTCATTTTTTGTTTTTGTTGCTGTAGTTTTACATTATCAAAATGAGAATTTTGAGTTTTACATGCAAAATGAGAATTTTGCCCAAAATATTACTCATGTGATATAGCCCGTGTCACCCAGAGATTCTGAGCACCAGGTATTCACTGTTGGCTTTCAAGAAGATCCTGAAGTGGCAGCCAAGGATTTACAGCTGGGAGGGCTGAGGCTGCTTAGTCTGGAGAAGAAGAGGCTGAGGGAAACCTCATCACTGTCTGAAACTGCCTGAAAACAGACTGCAGCAGGGTGGGGGCCAGTCTGGGTAAGAAGCAGTGGCATGAGAGGAAATACCTCAACTTGCACCAGGTGAGGTTCAGATTGGATTTAGGAAAAAATTCTTCACTGAAAGGGTTGCCAAGCACTGGAACAGGCTGCCCAAGGAAGTGCTTGTGTCATCATCCCTGGAGGGATTTAAAAGATGTGCAGATATAGCACATCTGGATTAGTGGTGGCCTGGGCAGTGTTGGCTAATGGTCAGATCTTGGAGGACTTCTCCATCCTGATGATTCTGTGATTCTATCTTCCCAAAATATTGCACATCAGCAGAAAAAAATCAGGCCTCTGATTTTCACATCCAAATGTTATCTATGAAAGTGTTTAACCCTGGAGACATTTTCAGAAAATTAGTTCAGAGCCTCTTGCACAATTTAATCAGAAGTTTTAAACTCTGATTGTGCAATTAAACACAATATACTCTCACAGTTGCCATTTATCACACTGCTACCATTTCAAGTAACCTGGCCAACAAAACTATCTGGTACCTAGGAGTGAAGAAATGAGAAGGATAATGTTCTGTAGGAAAGCAAGTCTATCCAACATTTTACAGTGCTAAAAATACCCTCGGGACTTGTTCTGATACCTTGTAATTATGCACACATATCCTGATTTATGGTCCATGTCTCCCAGCTCAAAGTAGTATGCACTCTGTTTCATATCTTGCCCTATTTATGTGTAAAATACTTGGGTCTGTAATGCCATAAAAGAGAGGACAGGCTCATTGCACATGTTACTATCGATTTCATATGAGCATAGGCATAATCTAATGATCCTTTTCAGCTAAGGATAAATATGCACAATTTAGCCTTAAACATATTCAGTGTCAGATCATTTCAACTGCTGCCTTTAAGAAATATGCCTGTGATGTTAAAGATCTCTGCTGTCCAGCCTCCTCCTGATGACTGTAGAGAGTGTGGCAAAGGAGACAAAGATGTCCAGACTGGAAAAGGGACAAGAAACATTGTCAGCTGTGTTTCAAGAAACAAATCTCCTTCAGGCCAAACTTGTGAATTCATGCTCCACAACTTTCCTCTGCTTGTCACCACCTCCACATGGTCCTGCCCTCTCACTGGCCACCTACAGTAATTAACAAAGAAAAGAGAATCCACCTTGCCCAAGTGAGTACTAGCAAAGAGGTGGTTAGTTGGAAAATAAATGAATATTGTACCTGTAACAATTACTAAAAGTATCCTAACTACGAGGTATATGCAGGTCCATTTCAGCAGAAGAAAGGACAAGCTGGCTTAGATGAAAAGATCTGATTTTCATTCCCCAGGTCTGCTCTGCAGCCCTCACAGCACCACTGGTGGCTGAAATCCCCTCCTTGGAGACACAGAGCAAAGGAGTCACCAAACATTTGTTTGCTAGTGGGTTGGGTTGTTTTCTTGTGTTCGTGTTGGTTTGGGGTTTTTTTTTAATTTTCCAGCAGTTTCGAAATAGCACATGCAGATTTAATACTGTAATGATTTCTGCTCACCTTTTACTTCTAATATTTTAAAAAAGGAAATATGCTAAGTGCAATGGAGTGGCCTTAGCTGCTGTCCCCTACAAGGAAAAGCTGGAATCTGCATGTGCTAACAAGGGATGCAAAGACCATAGCAGGGAGAAGGTCTTCAACAAATAAGTGCAGCTGGGGTCATTAAAAATCTGACTACTTTTTTTTCCTAACATATTTTAAATTTGGTTTACTGTTGGATGCATATTTATTCACACCTTTTGCACAAAGAAAGAAGGTTTTGCAGTGTTCTTAAAGTCAATTTGAAAAAAGACTCTGTGTCAACATAAAGTCCAGTCTATCCATTAAATAAGTCCATGTTTTTGCTGACTACTTTTTCAATTTAACTTGTAGGCTGAATTCAAGCCTTATTTCATTTCACAACACAGCTTCAATTTTGTGTTTGTCAATTCTGACAACTCTGTACCCATTTCCTACTTGTATGGATACAAATAAACATGTACTAATGTACCAATAATAAACTTGCATTGTTAACAATCACTGCAACATAATTAGCAATTCCCAGAAAAAGCTACAACCCAAACCTGAAAGATATATATTATTAATTTACTTATTTTTGTATTCAACTACATCTCTACACATCATTTATGCTAATAGTTCCACCAAGTTTTCTTGCATTACAACAGAACTCTTCTTTTCCTATTCAGGTTCAATTAAGTTTTTCATCTTTATTCTGGAATTGGTGCATGAATTAAGATGTGGATCAAAATAATATTTTTCCCCCACATGTGCAGAAAACACAAAACTTATGGAAAAGGAGCAGCCTAGGGAAAGGCTTAAGGAGTGGTCATGCTTTTTCAGCAAGTTCACAAAGATAGCTATGCAGTCAATTTTGTGAATAACCTAACCAAATAAAACCAAGTGACACTTATGTTTAATAACCTCTTTCAGGAACAATCTAATCTGCATACATCTCACTTTCCATACTTTAATTTATTTTTTTTTAATCAAATGAGGTTTGCTTTTTATGACCTCTTTTATGAATCTTTTATTAACAGTTCCACTGTCCATGTTTATTAGCTTTTTCCTTCTCTTTTTTCTTTCTTTCTTCTTTTTTTAAACGGTATCTGCATTCCTTCCAGAATGAGATAATTTTTCTTGTCATCCCACTAACTTTTTTAGTGTCCCCTATGTCAAAGGGTTTATATGTTTAAACAAGTAAGGGCTCTGGTACAACATCATGCATCAGATTAATGCCTGGAAATAGTTTTATCCATCCAAATTCAATTAGGTGCTGTGACAGTAAGGAGCAAAACTAGACTCCCTAAGACAGAATCCAACATTTTAATGACAATCAATACCTCCCCCCCTCTATGTGTGAGCTCTCTGATTATTATTAATGTTGATACCTGGGAAGCTGAACACTGGACAGGGTGAAGGACTAGACTGTGCCTCTGCTGCCAATGTGCTGAACTGAATGAACTGAGTGCAGGAAAACAGGAGTGGAACTTTTAATTTTTAATTATCTCAAAGAGACTAGGCCATGAAAATAAAGTTCTTATCAACACATTGCCAACAAATTGATAAACCAGGGGCAGGATAACTTCTTTTGAAAATAAATTAATAAAAAAATTAGAGGACAGAAAGAGACAGACTATCCATAAAAGCAGAAAAGAGTTTAATTTTTTGGTTTTCAGGCAATTTTGTTACGAGATTCTCATCAGAAGAGGAGAAATGAACCAAGAAATTCTTGAACTATTTACTTACATGGAACAAAGGAGATATCACAGACACAATTATACATATAGATGATTTTAAAACTTTCCTTGGTGCATCTGAAAACCCACCTACATATAAGAAAGGTAGAAGCAAACTTAAGCAGTGTGAAGCTATAGTACACATCTTAACAGCCTACAAATAATCAATGAGAGCTTCTACAGAAAATCAAATACACAAAACAAGCTATAACTATGTCAAAAACTAATATTTTTACAGTGATATTCTATAGGAAAAGTCAAAATAACGAGAGGCTTGATTCAGCAAATAGAGACTGTAATGGCATTGCTACTTTCTGGCCATCTGGATCCACAGAGATATTTAATACTGCTAAGAACTAGGGCCTGACACAGAAACCAGAAGGACAAAAGAGAGAAAGATGGACATAAGAGAGTCATTTAGCCTCAACAGCCCAAAACTGTCAGGAGTCTACCATTTTTAGCTTGCAAGATAGAGCATGTATTTAGCATCTGAAAAGTCTAGGATTTTGTAATAAGCACCAGACTCAATCTTAATGTGCAGAGGACACAGCCTCTTTGTAAGGCATTCAATAACATCATACTTGATCATATAAGAAGACCCATTTAGACTTCACATATTGAGCAATGGCTCATCTCCAAAATATCAGTGTATAGAAAAAGCAAAAGAGCACATTACAAAAGGATACCCAGTCCTCCCGATAAGACTTTAAAGCAATATATAATATACCCTGGATTAATATCATATTAATAGCTGTGGCAAACTCATACCCTTCCCATTTCAATAGCCTGAGCCAAATAGGGAATGCATCTGACTATCTTTTCAGTAATTCTACTTTTTAAGTGTTACATTGAATCAGGTCAAGCAGAACCCAAGATACTTTATTTCAAGGCTATTTCAACAGTTAGAGCAGCAATTTAAATAGGAAGCGAGAGTGGTACTGTTCTCTGTACTTTAAACTATTTTAATAGTTTAAATAAATGAAAGTTATTGAAACTGGTTTCCAGAAACGAACTTGAATCATGCACAAATGTGCAGTTTCAATACAGAATAAGATCAGCAGTGCAGAAATGAATTACATTAAAAAGCAAAAATATGCTAAATCAGACAAAGATTTGAAACTCCAATACATCACAGGTGATTCTCCAGTAGCATATGTTTCCACCCAGAATACACCTATAGCACACAGAAAGTAGAAAATGAAAAGAAATGCTAATCCACACAACAATGCAGCTTCACAGAAGCAGTGGAGTGACACAAGGGCTTCGGCTGGGTCCTTAAAAGCAGGCATTGGGGCAAAATGAGATATAGCAGGATGCAAAGGGAATGGGCTCACAGACAGACTCAAAGATAGGTTCCAACCTTCTCCTCTACCCTGCTGTCCACAGGAAATAGATGCCTTTAGCATCACTAGAGTAGAGTTAGGAAAATATATTTGAGAAACTAAGGCACTAGAGGTTACACAGGGGTGCTTCAAAGCATAATGTTTCTAAGATCATTCTCTTTTCTGTTTCTTTCTATAGACACAGTCCCATGAAGGAAAGACCTTGCTGACTGAAGCAGTTTCTCTCCTGAGATGTGCTATTGGCATAGAGCTGGCAAAATGGTACTAAATTAGAATAGAAAGCTTAGAAGTTACCTTGACTTAAATAAAAAGCACACACATACTCCACTCACAATGGATGAGCAAACAGAAAACAAAAGTGTAGGTGACAGCATCTCCTTCCTTAGCTGCAGAAAGAGTCATGTTCACACAGTTGCCTGGTGCTCCCAGGCTGCACTAGTTCAGCATTCCATGGGAGGAAGAGAAGGAGCTGGAAAGCCAAGCTCCCCTGAGCCAGGCTGCCCCAGCAGTGCTCAGAAGAGCCTGAGGAGCTGCAGAGCCCCAGGCAGTGCCCACTGCCCAGCACCACTCAGCAGAGCCACTGTCCAGAGCTGCTCCAACCATCCCTGGAGACTTCCTACTGCAAACCTTGGCCACAGACCCACCACAGTCTTAGGTACCCATATTGTCTATTTCAAAACAGAACTTTAATCCTCACAACCTACACCAAACTAACCCTGGGAATGATAAGATTTTCATCACAAAAACTTAGGAGGTCCCAAAATTTCCTCATCCAGCAGACATGGCCAGAAACTTTTCAATTCCAGCAGGTCTGGGAAACTCACATCTTTGAGGCCTGAGTTTATTAGGAACTGCAGAGTTACTCTCCCTGACATTTTCCCTGAGGGTATCAGTCCCCAGGCAGGCAGTTCTTTTACCTAGAGAGGCTCCATGCAAAAAGACATCAGCAAAGACCTTCCTCAAAATCAATTGTAATCATCACAGTGACTAATCCTGCACTCCTCCAAAGAGCCCTTCTCAGCTGCTATGTACAGAAATCAGTCACCTACTCCAGGAAAGTGCAATGAACATAAGAGGTGAGGCAAGAACCCAACAACCAGATATTGCAATTACTCACATCCTGGCTATACAGTCCCCTTACAAACCCACACCTAGCTTCACTTGCAGCTCATTCCATGTCTGGAGTGAAGGAAAGGAGAACAATTATACTATCTCAAATCATCATTATTGTTTCAATGATTGCATTAGCATTCTCAAAGCATAAACCACCCACAAAACATTTGAGGCAGACATATAATGATGGATTTTCCCAACAGAGAAAGCAATTCCTCTAAGCAATAAAACAGTCTGTGAGAAATCCTGCAGTCATAAATCTAGTATTTCTCATTACAAAATTTACATCAGCCACGAAGTGATTACTTCTAAAATTACAAACCCTTGTGGGCAGAAATATTAGTGGGTTACCAATTGCCACTCTCATGAGTCATGAGAAAAGCAGTTCAAGTCATAATAGTCTTGTAAAAAACAAAATATCAAAAGAATTAATTGTCTTATTATCGACAGAAAGTTTAGGGCATCCACATAACAAGCATGTTGGCATCAAAATACAAAGGCCAGCAGTAAGTTCAAAACTTTCAAAGGTTACACAGGGATATCCAAGCAATGCTGAAAAGTTTTAACAAACCCATGTATCTCCACGAAAACAGCAGCTAGACCCTTCAAACCTCCCCAGCATCTCCCACATGAGAGCATGTCATGTGCAGAAAGGAAAGAGAGAAGAGAGAGAAGAGGAGAAGCATCCAAGGCCTTGCACATTTGCAGAACACGGGTTCAGTTCCCCAGGGCAGCACTGAACCCCTGGCTCCCAGCTGTGTCAGGAGCTGGAGGCACACAGGGAGTGCAGAACTTGGGCAGGGCCCATTCTAAGGCATTGGAGAGGGGCAAGGGAGTGAGTGGAACCATGCAGGAACAAGTTTTGCCCAGCTGGCTTGATGCTGAAACATATCCCAGGACTTGCCAGCGAGCTGTCAGTTTGAGAATAACTATCCCACAAAAATACTTTGGCTCGTATTTTTCTTCTTGCCGCCTTTTCTTCTCTGGGTGGTGCAACCTAGCACCAACCTCAGGGGCTTTAAGACCACCTGGATTAAACCAAACACATTTTATAGGAAATAGCATATCCTCCAACACCGTGCTTGGGAAGAGATGAATGTTACATAATCCTTGAGGAAAACTAAGATACTGCACAAGCACCTTAAACACGGGATTGATCACACAGTGAATAGAATCAAAAATAAAATAAAATCTGTTTAACTCATCTGGACTCACGCTTCACATACATTAAGAAACTTTTCTAGTTTAACTGCAGAGAAAGTAGAAGAGAGATGTTTTCAAGCAGATACACACAACTGTAAAATATATTTCCACACACCTAGTTAATCATAGGATGTAATACTGGTTTTGACTGCTCACAGAAATGGAGGGAAAGGGGGAAAAAAAGAAAAGAGGAAAAAGGGGAAAGGGGAGCCACAGCTAAAAGCAAAGAACTGTAACAATGCACTCCCTCCACTTAACAAGGCCACTGCTCCAGTGGCAGGCAGACAACTAACCTTGATCAAGTCCCACTGCAGGCAAAACTTTGCTGTGGAGCACTGGCACCATCCCCTGCTGTTAAGCTCAGCTTAGCTGGTAAGAAGCAGCCCAGGCAGGAGCAGAGGCCAGGTGGCTTCCTGAGCAGCAGCAGCAGAGTGATGCCAATGCAGGGGCACAGGGGGATGCTCAGCTGAGGACAAGGCAGGTCCCAGCCATGGCAGGAGCCCCTTTCATCCAGCCTGGGCAATTCAGAGGTTGCTGCTCAGCATGCTGAATAACGAGGATTTGGAGCCACCTGTTTTTCCTGGAGACTCTGAGAGCTTGGCTGAGCCCAGCCCGAACATATACAGGGGTAGCCCCAGGTGACCACAGTCCTGTGAAAAGCTACAGTATTTTATTTTTACTGCAAGCCTGATCACTGGCTATGGTGCTACTTGCTTTATACAGCACAGTGCAAAATTTACTACAAGCAAGGTAACAGTAGCAAAAAAAAACCTGTAAATATAGGCTTGCAAAAGAAATTAAGTTTTATCACTAATAAAAATAAACTAAAAGAATAATTCACACAATTTATTATCTCATCTTTACCATATCCCATGCACTTCATTTTAACTATTCCAGGAGTAGCCTGATCACATACTTCATGTTTAAGAGAAAATTCTTTCTAAACTAATTTTATTCCTTATCATCAAATGAAAAAATATTAAACATGCTTATGTTTTCTGCCCTAATAATACATTTGAAATTTATAGGGTTGTAAGGTGATAATTCAGTGTGGCATTAGCTTTTTGATCTTTGATCTATTGTTGCCATTTTAATAAAAGATAATCACTTCCCAATTCAAAATACTGGCCTAGTAAAAAACCTCACTTCAGTGCATAGCGCATTTTACCACTAAAGGGTAAATATGTATTTCCTATCTATTTTCTATTTCACTTGATATTCATATAGGGAATTGCTCTTGTAGCTGGTTCTACATCCACTACTACCCATGGTTCACAATTCATTACAAAAATGGGGTTTTTTGGAAAGAAAACTCAAAACATTATTACCTAGAGATGGATAAAAATTGATAGGCATATTATGTGTCACTCAGCTTCAGGTCTCATATATAAAAACCATCATCAGTAAGATTTACTCTAATCTGGGGCTGAGGTCTACTGACCAGCAGAGAGGGGCAAGTATTCTCCTCCTTCCTGCTGGGGAAGGTGCTCCACTCCTGTGGTCAGCAGAACAGATAATCCAGACACTCTTAAACTCCATCTAAACCTTTTCCTTTTGTTTCCTTACTACCCTTAGACAATTATGAAACACATTCCATTACAACCCCAAACCAGAGAATTTTTACTTTTTACAGAGCAAATGTATCTTCAGCAGCAGCCAAGCTACTTTCCCTGCACTGTTAATCCAACAGGACATGACATCACCCATAATCAAGATCAGTCATCTCCACATGAAATTGCTTTCTGCCTCTTTTAAAAAGATGCTTAAAGATGAAAAATTATTTTTGATATTAAAGTTAAAACACTTCATCTTGAAACTGTCAAAATGAAAACTTTCAATTTCCTGGATTGTTTATTAAAATCTCAAAATAGTTTCACTATTTTTCAAAGCCTGATCTGTCAGGGAAAGAACTGAGAAGCAATACTGTTCACTAGATAAACTATAGTTCTCATACTTCCACTCCTTCCCCACCCCAATTAAAAATAAATAAATAATTTTTTTCCTTGGATTTTTTGGGAAGAGCCTAGCAAACATGTAGTGAAAACATTATTTCAACTCCAAATCTTTCAGAATCCCTTTTGAGCATTTTCATTACAGATTTTAATGAAGAATTGAGATCGATAATAAACTATTAAAATTAATTAGAGCCATAAGTCAGGATAGGGGAATTCAAAGAAGCATATCTTTGCAGCATATTTTCACACAATGAATTCCCCAACTAACAGGCTGAACCAACATCAACAGCATCTGCACAACTGGTCACTCTTCAGATCATGAGACCAAGTCATGAATTTAATCTCTTCCCAAACCAAACAATGGACTTCAGCTGAGAGACTTCTTGCCACATTTCCAGAGCACAAATCCTGTGCCTGCAGCATCTTTCAGTGTGCAAAGTCACCCCCCAAGCATCCTCCTGCTGCAGGGTCCTGTCCTCGTACCTCGGGTAATAGTTCACACCTGGCATCCCAGTCCAATTTAAACACATTTGCCTCCTCCAAATTCTGCTAATGTTGCAAATCTGATTTATAAGCCACCTTTTTAAGAGGTACATGACAGAGCTGAACAAACAAGAGCTGCCTCTGGTTTCGAGGATGAAGCACAATTTACAGGTTGTTTTCACATGAGCTTTTTCAGGGATCTGTGCTCAAGCCTGTGAAACAAAAATTTCCTAATCAGTCTAAAAATAGAATGAATAGAGATGTGAATGTGCTTACTGGGAATATTCCTTTACTTGTCAAATACTGAATTGTCAAAATTTCAAGACTGTTCCAAAATTTCTGTAGCAGTCAAAAAGCCATATTAGAAATTATTAGGAAAGGAACAGAGAACAGAAAGATAATATCTTTGCATATCTGCATAAAAATGTGATATTTGCTGCTTGAATTCTCTTGTGTATCTCCACTTTGCCATGTACTTCAGCTAGAAGGTGTAAGAGGAAAGTTAAAAGGTGGGAAACAAATTCTGTCTGCAATATGATGAGGGAGACCACAATGCCTCAGCCAGGGCTAAGACAACAGAGGTGATGACAGACATGTACTCAATGGCAGGTGACAGAGACAGTGGGAGGGAAATCACTGCTCACCATCTCTTCCAGCACAAGAACAAGGGTCAAAACGAGAAACTGGGAATATCAGGAGATGTCACTTCATCCACTGAATAACTAAACTGAGGGTACTGACTGCTAAGGGAATTAGGTGATAAAGATTTATCTAATTTGGGGAAGTGTAGAGAAAATTTTTCAAAAGCTGTTATATGTAAAGTTGTCCTTCTGGCTGAGCAAGTTATGAGACCCTCCCACAGTCTTTGTTGGGGGATGTTGTAACACGTACCAGGGAAGTAATCCTACACTCCTGAAACATTCTTTGCTGTTTCTTAGGTACCATCTATTCGAGACAGAGACAGACAAGGCCAGGCATACAGGATTTTTTTTGTTACAACAGTATCTGGACTTGTTTATACAACACTTTAATGTAATTAGAAAAATTAGTTTCAAAAATGCTCACTCTAGCTGAGGTGGTCACAGCGTGGTGCTTCCCTGCAGCTCTGGGTGAGGTAGGAGCTGCCCTTTACAGGAGCTCTTGGAGGGAAGAGCCATTGGGTCCGTTCAGATACAGCAACACTCGCCAACAGAGACACGTGAGCAGCCCAGATGTCTTTGCAGAGAGGAACAGGTGGGATGGGAAGTGGGCTGTGTGAGAACCAACACCGTTTGAAATATCTACAGAAATATTTGGAAGCATATTGTTTTGGTTTTACTTTTTCATACACTTTTTGAATGTCTTGCACACTCAAAATGAGGTACAGATAAATTTTATTTGTCAGACAGTAAAGCATTTTGGATCATGAGGCATTTATACCTACTTTGATTTCTTTAAGAATAATTCAATTGTACCAGCTAGAAAGTGTGACAAAATAGATATATCTAGTTGAAAACAATTTTTAGTTTTCCCAGATACTACTACTACTACAGTTACAAAATTTTCCCTGTGAGAAATTTTAAAAACTGGCATGGGGTTGTTGGCTAGATTTTATTGCTAGTGAAATATATGTTGTTGTGTCATGTCATAAACAGAAAACTGAAGCACCCTTTTTAAATCCTCAGCACTGCTGACACTTCCAACAAGTACTTCCGTATTGGTTTTGGTCTTATCTGTTTCTAACAGACAGCCTCATGCCTTGGAAATCTGACCTGAAAGAAAAATTCAGCCCCAAGTATCTGCTGTCAATTGTGCAGAAAATAGGAGATGACAGCAAAGTCACTCCTGCATGCCAAATTAGATCTCCTTCCAACATCTTCTAATGTCATTATTAGCACTCAAATACACTGTGTCAAAATGTGTCTGTATAGGGAGATGGACCAGGCAACATCAAATTTATCTCTCAGTCAATATGACAAGCTGGTTTGGATTCAGACTTCTGAATAGGAGAGCCTCTTAGGAAAAATATCTGCTCCATCATCAAGGTTTGTTTTCAAATATGGATAGTATAATAGATGGAAACAGTTAGGAAAAAAACTGTATTATGCAGTTTCATTGGACTTCTGGAATCAATAGTATAATAGGAGTTCAATCATCAGTGTGAGCCCCAGGGCCTGCACTCCAGAGTCAATGGTGCAACGCAAAGAGTTACAACAAGATCATCTTCAAGAAGACTGTCTCTTCAGAGATAGCCTGAACAGAAAATACTCATTCTAAAGCAACCACATAAACGGGAATTTAAGTGTACCAGATGGTTTTAGGACAATATTTAAAGGACTGGAAAGGGAACTACATCTGCAAAGATTAAATTCCAGTAATTTCTTCACGGTTTTTATTTCTGACTAAATGTAACCAAATAAAAGTGAATACACAAGAGGCACTTAACTACTGACAGAAAATAATTCCTTGAAGATCAAAGTTATTCCCTGTAGCACGGAGAAGAAAAAAGAATGTATCATCTAAATACAGTTCCATTGCTTAATATATAGCAAAAACAGTGGACATTACAGCTCCATACCCTTCATCTGTACAGCAAAGTTCAGAAGGTTAATAGAAGAAATTAAATAAACTACAATGAAAAAGATTTGGAGTCTCATACACATGGGACTATTAATTAACCTAAAGAGAAGAAAAGACTACATAATTCTCTAAATAAATGGATATAGATAAACTTCACCTATTCTAATTAGCAAGATTCTTCCTGTTATTTCATCTTCATATGACTTCTTAATACCCATTTCATCCCATTTCATTACACCCAAGGCCAGACAATTATTATTTCACACAGAGTTCTGTACCTTCTCATTAAACTTGGATGACTCTTAAAAAAAAATGTTTAGGAATGTTTAAATACCTTGTGTTTGATTCTTAGTGAGCATGGGAAGTGGCTGTAAGCCATTTACACTTCCCATCCACAACAGAGGTGATCATATTCTGCCTTCTGACCTGGGCTCAGACATCCATAACTAGCACATGGTGTGTACTGAAAATGCTTAGGAAAAACTGCAATAATAACCAAAGTAGTACAAACCATTCCACTCCTTAATAAAATTTAATCCTGTATAACAAGAGTAAGTTTGTGCAAATTTTAGCATTCTAATTTCTTAACTTCTTAAAGCATGGGAAGTTAACCATGATCAATGCATATTTTAACACAAAGTATCTCATTATCTTTCCTGAAGTGAATTTTTACTTTCTCCTATGTTAATTGCAAGTACTTTTGAAGTGAATTTCAGAATACAATTTTAACACAGATTTTAATCATCTCATTACCATAAAATGACACAGTTTCTCATACCATGAAATGGCACTCCTTAATAGAGAAGCATGGTATCATTTCATTTTCTGTGTATACACTCTATATGATACATCAGCTTTTGCCAGCTACAGCAAAATGAACTCTTATCTACTCAGCTCATTGCCAAATTCAGACTGAGCAAAAGACATACACAGATGTTTGCCCATAACTTTTCTCCCTTTCTATTTCTTTTCCCAATAGTCTGCATGTAAACAACACTTTATCTCTATGTTGCTCCCAAGGTTTAAAGTTTGTTCATTTCTATGAAAAGAGTAAACCCACTGTTGGTTTACATGAAGGGATAGAGAGGCATAGCTTTGCCACCTCCTCCTTAAAGTAAAAAAAACAACTTGGTATTGTTTTTAATCTCATCACAGAAGAAAAAAATCCAAGCCTGCCTCCACACCAGCAGACTAGAAAAGTCAATATCAAGATTATTTTGGGGTAGGGAGCAGGGCCAAAAGGTGTAAGGACAAACATTGGCTATGGTTACTGCCACTCAATTAAACCTTTCCAGGCTGTAAAATCTTCAGGATAATCAATTAACTCTGAATTACAAGAACAAGCTAGCATAGTCCTGCTCCATATCTTCAGCTGCCAATTGATAAATCTTACACATGAGTCTGCAGAATAGTGTTCCTCCAACAGATGTACCAAAGAAGACCAAAGATTTTTGAAAATAAACTGTAACAAGATGTGAGTATAAGCAAGGTCCCTGCTGTAGTCAAAGATGAATACAACAAACAAGGCACTGTTTTTAAAGCAGCTCTTTACAAAGACTGAGCAGGGGCCAGCACTGCTCACAAGCACAGGGGCACAGCATCACAGTTCAAAAGAAGTGATGGAGGCAGGCAGCCTTGCAGTCAGGGAGGAGAATTAGAGTGGATGTCACTCTGGTTTTTGTGCCTCCTGGTAGGGAGAACTTGAGCACCCTCTGCCTTAGCTCAGCAGCTGCTTCCCTGTGGGCACAGCAGAGCAGAGCTGGGGTTTCAATTGCTCTGCTTGGGTCTCTTGACAGGGCTGGAAGAGATTTTTATACCAGATGGACAAGTACAGGGAAACTGATGGTGGGGAAATACCTGGAAATTCAGTTCTAACAGGGATGATGCAACAGGAGCACTTACCCAGCACAACTCATCATCTGTCAGAGCCTCTACCCCAAATAACCCAATCTCTAAATAGATTCAGGAGACAGCTTTGTTAAATGCACTAATAAAGAGGCAGCCACATTAATCTATATTTCTATATTCCTATATTCTATATTAATTATTATTATTCCTATATATATTCCATATTAATCTAGATTCTTATTCTATTTTCTCATAGAAAGACAGAATTTTAAGAAAAAAAATTATTGAAGTCTAGACCACACGATTTTAAGCCTATTAAACATTCCCTGAAAGAGACAGATAATTGTCAGGGCCATGCAGTTAACCCTGGAAATCAGCTGTATGTGGTTTTTATTTCTCAAAATGAGTTTCTAAGTTATGTATTAGATGAAACAGTCACCTTCTTCCCATCTCTGCCAAGTAAATGGCAGTAACAGTAGAAACCAGAAAAATAATGTGAAATTGAAGAATCAGGTAACTAAAACTGATGAAAGATTATAACAGTGTTCATAAAAATGTAATGTTTAACATCAAAATGCAACCTCCAGCCTCCTCCTGCACATGAAGGAACAACAGCTTGAGATGGTGGCATGACAAAGAAAAAGGCAATAATGAATCACTAAGTTACCACAGGTGAAGTGACAGACACGCTGTTTACCAAAAGGGTCTCCACACGTCTCGGCATTGAAGTCTGGCTTACAAATACCTCCTGTAGCTTTAGTCTCTTTACAGTCCTGTGCACAAGATGACAAACAAACCTTGGTAGGGTCCGTGACCAAAGGAACGAACTGAATAAACTTCAGTCACCGATACTGGTGCTTTTCCTGCCTGCAAACAGTGACACAGCAAACCAAACACAGGAGGCAGCCACACCACATCATCCCTTACCTATCACTACCCAAATCCACTTTCTTATTGGATCACCTCACAAAATCAGAAGAGAAAGAGAGAAGGAAAAAGAACAGGAATTACCCAATATCTCTTAAAAATGATAAGTCAATAATGAAGTTAAAGTAACCCAAATGGGTACTAACTACATATAATACAGTACTTGAGCTTCAAGTCACACAGATCTCTACTTTAATAAACCAATTGTAATGGTACATAAGACGTGTGCAAACTTCCCTCAGCTGTGCAGGAGAAGAAAATTTCTTGTTCAAGGAATAGAGATTTCCCTAAAATGATCTCATCACTCTCTCCTGCCCAGAGGAGCCTACATGAGCAAATTAATGGAGAAAAGAAAGACTGATACAATTTTCCCTTAGCATTCCTCACACTATAGACGGTCATGAAAATAGTCACCAAATAAAATTAAATAAATCACTTTTTTTCCCGGTTTTGTGTGTTTAGATAAAAACATCAAAGCAATCAATAATGCGTTTCAGACCATTAAATTTAATTAATGAGAACATCCATTAACAGAGTAATTTCTGAACCTGTAGATATTAATTCTTTTCTTTCAAAACCTATTACTCATTTTTATGACTGGAAGGCTATTGGGCACCCAGGAAAATGGCCATATTAAAGCTCAATACTTTCTATTTACTCTCTGTTTTACAAAATATCTTCCAAAAAGCCTCAAAGGTATCAGACAGATCTAAGAGGAATGCAGGCATCCCACACATCCTCCCAGCACTGCCTATCCTGGCTAACAAATGGTTTTGGCCTCTTACTGATCATCATCAAAGTGCAGCTTCAGAGGATTTACATAAAATTACCTGGAACAGAGATAATATAAAGATCCTACAAGAATTCAGGATCTATCTAGCTTATTCTTCCAAATAATGTATCTTTTTGCACAAGCTCTTAAGAGAATTAACATCCTTTTAATGAAAGCTACCTTTATTTGAAACGTTACAGAGGATGCTTTGCTTTTGGTTAGTTTGGTTTTTAAAAATAAAACTTCAGTTTCACTTTAGAAGAGTCAAGATTTTGATTTCTATCTCATAGTAGAAAGGCTTATGCAAGACAAAAAAACCACAGCCACAGTTCTAAAGAAACAAGGCCCATGGTTATCCTCACATTTCAAAATCAAACAAGTCAGTTGGACACAGGCTCTGAAAAAAAAACCCTGAATTCAATATATTTATCTTTCCACAGAAAAGCCATACTCTAACAGTCAGAGAAGATTATAGACTTGCTGTTGATGATTTGCCTAGGAATTTTACAGATACTCACATTAATAAAGAAAACCAGCATTCTCTGTATCAAACTTATAACTAGTAATGTCAATTTTGCTTTAACCATGCTCAATCGTGGTTTTGGGACCCACATATAATGTTATAAACAAATCACACCACTGCCTAAGGGAGAAAAGGGCAGAAAATTACTTCAGCGAAAGTGAATGAAAAACACACTTTCTAGTTATAAACTCATATTTTTGTGGTCAATATTTAATACTATTTGTGTAGCAATACTTCTGCAATTAAGTTTATGCACACTGTGCACCATAGTCCCAATGAATCAACAAACATCACTTTCATTTGCAACAGTTTGATTTCTGAAAAGAACATAAAATTAGCTGCAATAAAATTGGCTGGGTTTGGGGATTTTTTTTTTCTTAAAAAGTCATTTAAGGAAGAAACTAGTAGGAAGTACATTTCTCTCAAGTTTGCAGGTCCAGTAGCACAAATTTGTGTTTTGTTTCTCCATTTATTAGTTAATTAACACATGCACAGAGGACAAAAAGACAAACTAAAGATCTACTTTGATAGACTCATTCCCACTTTATGCTCTCTTCTATTTCCAAACTTCAAATGTCTAGAATAGAAACGGCAATAATGGCATTAATTTCCTCAAAAGTCCCCTTGTTCAGGGACTGAAGGAATTCAGGACTGTAAAGCTGTATATTCAGTTTTTCTACCATCCACTTATCTTAATGTTCTCTTCCAAGTTTCATGACTGTGGTTCTGAGATCATCCAGTCTGACTGCCAAGCCAGCACCTCCACTGTAACCACTAAATTTATATTACCTCCTGCCAGACCCAGAACTGCGTTACCCTGTGCCTTCAACACTTCCAGAGTGATGACTCCACCACCTTCTGGGCAACCTGATTACCCTAACAGTGAATAAAATTCTCTTATCTAATCTGGATCTCCCATCTCAGTTTAAGGCCATTTCCCTGGTCCTTTCCCTGCAGGCATGGTGAAGGGACCAGCCCCACCTCCCTCCATCCTCCTTTCATGTGGCTGTACAGAGTGGTGAGGTCTCCTGAGCCTCCCTCCTCAAGACTCCACAAGCCCAGCTCCCTCAGCCATTTCCCACCAGACAAGTTTTCCAGACAGTTCATGAGCCCTGTTGCACGTTTCTGGACATGTTCCAGTGTCTCCATGTCCTTTCTAAAGTGTCTGTGGAACTGGACACAAACCTGGAGGCACAGCCTCACCAATGCCGAGCACAGGGGGGTGATCACTGCCCTGCTCATGCTGGCTCCATTATTCTTGATCCAGCACAGGATGCCATTGGCCCTCCTGGCCACACTGCTGGCTCATATTGTCAACCAGCATCCCTAAGCCACTTGCTATCAAACAGCTCTTAATTTCTTTAATAAACTTTGAAGTGAAGGCAGCTCACTGCATTGTCAGAAAGCCAGTAAGGTGTGCACTGCATCTCCTGTACCCACACATCCACAGCACCCTTACAGCATGGCACTGGGTACAAACTTCCCTTCTCCAGAGTGGCACTGGCTTTTACACAAGAGATTTTACAATCAGAGATTAGTTTGGGTTGAAAGGGACCTGTAAAGATCATGAACCATTTTGCAATGAGCAGGAACAGCTTCAACCAGATCAACTTGCTTGGAGCCCCGTCCAACCTGATCTTGAATATTACCAAGGATGGGGGATTTACCATCACTCTGGATAACTTGTTCCTGTATTGCACCAAGTAAAAAAAAAAAAAATTAAAATTCTTATCTCTAGTCTCAGTCTACCCTCTGCTAGTCTAAAACCATTACTCCTTGTCCTGTTGCTACTCACAGCTAAAAAAACTGTGCTTCTCTTTCTTATAAACCCCCAGTGAGTACAGGAATGTTGCTATGAGATCTCCCCAGAGCCTTCGCTTCCAGGCTGAACAGTCCCAACTCTCCCAGCCTGTCTTCATGAAGGGCTCCAGTTCTCTGATCAGCCTCATGGCCTCATCTGTGCCTGCTTCCAGAGGTCTTTTCTGTGCTCAAGACTCAAACTGGACGCAGCACTGCAGGTGAAGTCTCCCCAGAGCAGAGGAGCAGAATCTCCTCCCTCCCTCAGCCTGCTGGCCATGCTGCTTGTGATGCAGCCCAGGAAGCAGCTGGCTTTTTGGGCTGCAAGCTCACATTGCAGGGACCTTGTACTTATGATTAGCCACGTGCTGAATAGTGTTATTCTTTTAAAGGGATGCTCCCAGCTCACTAATAATGGAGATTAGACACACTGATTCCCAGGTTACCCTCTAAAACCAAATTTACGGACAGGACTTACACTGACAACCCACCAGCTTCCTGCAAGGACGGGATGCAGCAGCAGCAAACCTTCTCAACACTCATTCCAGGCTGATTTATTTTCTCTGACCCACCTGCTGAAAAACAAACACCACCAATACAAAACACAATAAAAAGAAAAAAACCACACCACCACCATCACACACATAAGAAGTAACTCCTGTGAAAGATCTTCCCAGCACCTTCAGCAGCAGAGCCCAACTCAAAGAATTCCCTGAGCATCTCCGGCCCAGGCTTTCCACTGAGTGCCCCCAGTTATTCTGCTGTTCTCAAGTAGTCCCACTGATTTCCTGGGTTTGAGGTACTAAGGAGCTTTTTGTCAACAGCTTGAACATCTTTTGTAAGGCACTTTTCTAATTCTTTATGAGATTTTTAATTTCCTGTTTATGTTTGACCTGCCATGTTTAAGGACTTTCCTCTACTGCTCATTTGAGCAGGCTTTGCTGTTTCCAGCAGCTGGCCATTTTGCTGCAGTAGCCTCCACTGAAATATCTAGTGAGGTAAGCTCCTGAGGATGTTTTAGTAGTCTCTTTACTATGAGACAATAGCTTTATTAGAATAACTGTATTTTTAATAGCCCTCAGGGTGCTTATAGGCCTTTTAGATTATTTCTTTAAGGGTTTGTTGTCCAATTGTCAGTTTGTTCTGCAGATCCTGTGCTTAAAATCAGATGACCATGTGCTGCACATGTTTATTTTGCTGTCTTCAGTTATAGAGCTCAATGTGATCTTACAATGATCACTAATGACCAAGCAGCTCCAGTGCTCCACTCAGGAGCACATCCAGAGTAGCACCTTTCTGGCTGCACCAGGTGTTCTGGGAAGCAGACACTTTGCACATCTCGATGTATCCTCTCTTTTTCCCATCATGATAAAGCACCAATCCAGTCTCTACAGGGCACCTGTTGAAATGTCTCACTTTTGCAGCCTGTACTGAATTTGAAGTTTCTGTTCTCATTTCACATTTCCTGAGCACTATTACAGGTCTGAGCAGGGGGCTGGTAACACAATCTTAGTACTGCATTTTCATTAGAGCACAAGATTTCTCCCCACAGTGGTTCCATGGATCTGCTCTTCTCCTATGATATTTTTTTTTGCTATTGTGCTCTATAAAATTCTTCCTGTACAGCACCACTCCCTTACAACTGTATGTTGCTCTCATCTTTCCTATGAAGCTGATGCAGCCTGGCAGCATGGATTACCCTCCTTTCAGCAGCTCTGTTTTCCAAAGTTATCATTTCACACCAAATTCCCTCATCTTATGGTACAGGCCTTAAAGCTGGTGGGACAGACCTCAAGTTTTTCCTTTCCTCCATCTCACATTACTGCTTCTTCCTGCCACTGTTAAGTGGCATTGCAGATGTTCTGAGAGGACTCCCTTTCTTCTTTCACTGTGCTCTTCTTTGTCCCTTGCAGGCTTGTTTGGTGTACCTCTGAAAATGAGCCACGCTCCCATGGCAGTCTCTGACATTTCTACCCCTGAAGATGGCCCTGCTACAGGAGCACCTCACTGCAAGAAGACACTACAGCACAGCTGGCAACAGCTGCATCTGAGCAATCACCAGGCCACTCTTTCCTCACAGGGGCTTCCCTACCCAAAACTTGCATCCTCCACAGTGGTGCAGAGGCTGCTGCCCTGGTGGAGGCTTCACCTGAGCCGTGCTGGAGTCCCTGTGCTTTGTGCACAGCAAACTGAGGACACACACACAGCAGCTCCAGGAGGCTTTTTCATTTAGTGTCGAAAACAACTCATTGAAACAAAGCAGACAAGAAGAACACCAAAATGGGCAAGGTCAGGCTATGGGAAATCAGTCCTGATCCCACTATTTCAACTTAACTAGTATTCATCACCTCATCAGAAAAACACTGCCTACATTCTGCACTCCTTCCTCAGCAACATCCATCTGTCAAATTATGCACTTCTTGCTGAGACCAGGATATTATGGCTGCAAGAAAGCATTTAGCCCATCATGGTTGCTATTTCAAAGTAATAAATAATACTTAAGGGAATGGAAAAAGAAAGTATGCGACTTTTTTTTAATTCCATTTGACTGAGTTGATGGCCTTCACCTCTTAATATTATGTTATTATTGCTACACTAGGAAGACATTTAGCTTCTAAGAGTGTTTGAGACATCTGTGAATGACTCATTATTGCTTTATTTTCTTAGAAAATATTGGCTTCTGGCTCAACTCCAAAAAAAAAAACCCACTGGAACACCTGGACACCAGAACCATACTGTTGTGACTACTGATCCATCTGCAAAACAAGCTGGCTACCTGCCTGATCCAGGATAGTCCAACAGAGAGATACTCTCATGTTTCCCTATAGCTATGCACCTCACCCAGAGACAAGGGGCAATTTGTTAGCTGCTCACCAAATCCCTTGGTTTCTAGCAAGGCATTTTGGAAATCAACTAATCTCTAGATGTCACAGGTGCAGGCCAGGCAGTGTATCAGAAGAGGAATTAGAAACAGGTTTCAGCAAATGAACAGGGACTTTGACAGTAGCAATTTAGTTTCAGTGGGAGACATTTGCTTATTGACTTGGTTTATCAGTTTATTTCACTACATATTGAATTCTGATTGCAATAAAGGCACCTGAACAACTTTTAAATATTTTTAATTGGTCTGCATGACATAATTGATAACCAAAATTTATCTAGAAAGCCAGTCAAAAGGCAGTTTGTCTATACTGTAACAGTTACAAGCTGATTAATCAAATCCTTTCAAAATAGCTTTCTCTTGTCAAAAAAGTATAGAATGAAAACAGACATCACATGAAACTTCTAATGTTTTTCTCTTTTCTGCCTTATAATTAAAGGGCTTGATATTCCAATAGCTGTTTTGCTGTTTGCATAAAAATGGTTTGAAATTATTCTAAAATCTCTTCCTTTACATAGACAAGTATTTCCATGATATAACACTACCATTAAAAAAAAAGTTACTCAATCAGCAATTCATTTTTACTTCTCACAATGAACAAAAATATTTCACACTGGCAATACCTTGTTACCCCCAGCTGAGATCAATTAATGCCAAAAAGTAGTTTTCCATAAAAAGAAGGATTTATAGAAAACATTTGCTTTTGGTTTGAGAAGTTAAATGTTCTGCTTGCATTTAAGTCTTACATTAAGTCTTGAGTTAAACATTTTCAACTGTTTCACTATTTCTAACTTCTAAAGCAAAACAGGTCATGACTTGAGAATTTTCTCTCTGGGGTACCAGCCTCAAGGATTACATTTAGAAGTTCAGCCTTCTGAGTTAATGGGGAAATCCCAATTCTCAGTCCAACGTATCAGAAGTATGGAAAAAAATTAAATAAAAAAATATTATTAATAATCAACACACTAATCTATTACTCATAACTATTAGATGAGTAAAAGCCAGCTGTATACCTGACTAAAGTTAAATTCTGTATTTTGCAATGATGTGTTTGAAGTGACAAGGCAAAGAGGAATTGTTATGAACACAAAGTGCTAATCTGCTGTCTAAGTCTTACTGACCCTCTCCCCTAACACTTTATCTAAAATGCTTTCAGCTCTTAAATTCACCTTACAAAACCAGTAGGAGGTTAAAGCAGGACCCGATGGGAGGTTACATTTATTTAATATTCAGTCCTTTCTCAGATGAAATATTGCAGTCTGTCCTCCCAGGTATTTGTCAAACCATTAAAGTAATGGTTTATAACTATTACTTGAAATAGTAGTTCTATTTGTAACGACCATTGGCACAGGGTAAGCAAAATGCATTAATTTTCTTTGAAAAATACCCAAAACCTTTGCTGTAGAGCACTGAGGGAATGTGCCCCATTAACTAGTTCAAAGCTGTAAGCTGAGGCAATGCTAATAAATATTGTGTAGCTAAAAGGAACCTGCATCTCTGTAAAACCTTCTCCAGCTCTACCCTCACAGCTCTATTGCTCACTGCAGATGCCTCCTACAAGTTCAGTTCCTGTACCTTCACATATGAACAGCACCTATAAAGATAATATTCATAACTAGATCTAGAAATTGGCTATTTTTTTAACAGCCCCTACATTTGACATATGTTATTGTACTTACATTTTTCTGGTATCCATTAGACATAAGGTCATCAGAAAGAAGCAGCAATAACACACAATGCACAGAATCATCACACAGGACCTGTGACAGAAATCTCTCTGTGCCATTTGCATGACACACAATGTACACAGCTTCTCTTGACTCTGCAGATCTCAATTTCAAATCTGCACTGTGATAAATTTCTAGAAGTTTACTTTTTACCTTTGTGTCTCTATTTGGCTAAGGAGAATTTTAAGAATTAACTAGAGAACAAAAAAATTTATCTTGTTCAAACAGGAATTTAAGTGTGGCAATGTGGCCAGGAAGTTTTGATTTGTGTTAAAAATTTTTCATTTATACATCTTCTTAGTGACAGCCAGTGGATAAAATAGCAATGATTAGTACTTGTTGCTACCACTTTGAAAGATATCCTTTAATTAAAACCAAATTTGATGTTCAATACTGCCTTTTGAGAACATCCAGTTTGTTATTTCCTTTTTTTCAATCCTGTTTTAAAATCCACAAATCTAATATTTTTGTAATCTTGCAATAAATAACTACTGATAAGAATAACATATAGACTTTGTCACTCTATTCTGATTCTGCAACAGCTTTTCCCAAAGAAAATGTGTTTGCTCTAATTTAGGTTTTCGTTTAACAAAAAAAAATTAAAGCTTGAAGCCAGCAGTGTCCCTTCAGTGTCACAGTGAACACAACCAGGGCACAGCTTTGGGCCCTGCCAGCTGTCAGGGTTCTGCCACCCCCACTGGATGTGGATGTGCCTTAAAAACACCTGCAGTCCACATGCAAAGGACAGATAAATTCTCAGGTTCCTAAGCATGACATTCTTTCCTTTGCTCCCAGTCACCACTGAGATGAAGCTATACTGCTGACAATTATGTTATTTTTTTCTCAGATCAGTGCCTCTTAAAAAGACTTTCCTGTTACTGCATCCTATTATACTCACTGAATATCTGCATATCCAGCTGCTACTTTTATTATAGTCTCAATTCCAAAATTCTTAATGTATTTTCCTTTTTCTTAAAAAAAATATATACTTAAGGTACGAAACATCTATAGTTACATTATAGTCGATTAATAATGATGGCTAATCACAGCCTTCTCAGAAGGAAAAAGCTACTGAAGGCCACAGGTGAGTTACACCATTACAAATGTAGACACACTGCCAGGCAGACAAACTGACTCTCAGCCACTGCTTCCCACATAACCTTCTAGCCCTTTATTTTTTTTCACATCTCCCAAAACTGTTAAGTCAACAACATTAAAATGCTACAGGCACAAGTACAGCATCTGTGCCAAATCCAGACACGTTCATTTTCACCAGCTACCAGTGACTTTATGATGAGCTTATGAAATACCAGCAATAGCTGATGGTTCCTCTGCCCTGTCCCAGCACCAAGCAGCCAGAGGAGCCAAAGCCACCAGACAGGCTCAAGAAGCCTCAGAACAGGAACATCACAGCTGGTTGCCTGGCACTAGATTGCACCTTGCTGCTCTGCCTTGAGAGTAGGTCCTAAATGGGCCCTCTCTGTTCCTCTTAATGACTTTTTACAGCAAAAAAATCAAGTGGGAAACGCTAACACTGAGGAAGACATCCTGTAACATTTCCAAGGATGCCAAGGGAATGGCTGCCCTGTTGAGCACAAGCCCCTGGAAGCACAGCCAAAACAGAGCTGCTCAGAGGTGCAGGCACACTGGCAACATAAGGGTTATATATACTGAGTATTCAATTGCTAGTTTGCTTCTTGGCCTTTGATAACCAGAAACCAAATTGCTTTTCTGTTGCATAAAGTATCTTTCAAATTCAATTGCTTATCTCCTCATTCACTGAAGAAAGGGAGACCTCAGACTTACAGAAATGAGAGCCTGCAATAGAAATATACTATATTAGACATAGAACAGACACCTGAAAAATAATCAAAACACACTCTATTGATTTTAACCTTCAATATCAAGGTATCCTTCAGCAGCCTCAACTGGATCCAGGCTATGAGAATTTCCAATTATTTGAATATCATTATACGGGATAAGCATTTAGTTATCAACATCCACAATAAAACTTATTTTTGGTTGTTATTAGGGCACTATTACTATGAAGAATTGACTGCATTGCCATTCATACCACGCTGCCACTGAAGTGAGAGCAGCTCCGGACACAACCCCCAGTGCCAGGGCAGGGCAGGGGTGCTGCCAGCGGGGCAGAATTCCCTGCCCAGCTGCACCAGAGGCACTCTGTGCTCACATGCTAATTCCAGCAGCCCAGTGTTCCAGCTCACACAGGCTATGTGAGGATTTGCTTAAAGCACTGAGGAATTCTGCTTGCTCAAAGTCACCTTAATGTGAAAGGCACATGTGTAACTTTATGTTTCTCAGGTGTCTGCAGCACCAGCAATGACATCTGCTTCTTAACTTCCAAACTCTCTGGCTTTGAAAAACTGCTGTGAATGAAAGGGAGCAAGGGGGTGTGGGTGGTCCCATATTGGATCAGGGCAGCCTCCATGGGGTCTGGAGAGCCTGGAGCCCTGCCCTGGGTACAGCACAAGCCAGAACAGAAGAGGAGCCCTGGGGCACAGGGGCTCTCCACTCCCACCATAAATTCCTCTTACTGGAATAGCAAAGAAGAAGGGAAATCTTTCCCCACAAATACATCTTCCCCCACATCCTCTGCCACAGATAACCCAGAGGGAACATCAGGGTTCGTGTAACAGTGGCAAGCACACCTGGCCCTTCAACTCAGATGTTCAGAGGCTGGGCTGGCACCTGCATCCTGCTGCAGGCACAGAGGGAGCAGCCAGCAGGCAATGGCTTCAGGGTGGTGTGGAAGCATTTAGTTGCCAGGAGGGTGGCCAGGCTGGGCAGGGAGCTGCTCTGCAGGCCCAGGTGTGAGGACTGGGTCACTGGACCTGCAAGGGGGGTCACTGTCCTACGTGGCCACTGCAGAGCAGCAGCCAAGGCAGTGCTCTGCCATTCCAGAGCTGCCCAAACCATCCTGCACTGTCACAGCAAAGTCCCCAGGAGCACAGGGCATGGAAACCTGCCAGCCTGGCTGCTGAGCCACACCTCCTCCCTGTGCCCTGCCCTGAGCCACAGCAGCAGCGTTCACTCCTGCAGTTATCAGCATTAACACCTTGCTCTGGGGCCAGGTGCTCCATCCCAGCATGGCACAGAGCAGCCAAACGCTCCAGTCACAAGAAACAGCACTGAGGAAATGAAAGAGGAAGGCAAAACACTTCTCCTTCTGAGGAATGCTTGTTGTGCACTTGACTTCTGCATCACCAGCACTGAGGACTGTTGGTATTATCTCTCTTCTTCAATCACTCAGGACAGTCAGCCTAGATTTAGCAAAACCAAAAATGAAATTTAACAGGGCATTATGGTGAAAGGCATTATCATAGACTTCCCTGACTCATTTGTGCTGCTGCAGGTAAATACTGCAAAAGGTGTTAGTATAGATGCATTCGGTGATTTAAATAAAGAAATAAAAGTCTTACTTTAATCCTTTTCCACAGTATTTTCAAACACCAACTCAGAGTTCTATAGACTTACTCTAAAAGGGTAAAACTGTCCATTCAAACAGCACTTTTCATTATAGTAAAAAAGAAATCAATATAAAAAATTTTAAACTAGAAATTACATTAAAAAATAAAATACTAAGATAAAATTCTCATTGATTGATGTTAATGAAACATCTGCTACAGCACTGTTCCTGATGAAAGAACAGGAACTACATCTGAACACAGAATAAAATCCTCTAATTTGTACATAAACTCTAAATCTACTGACTAATAGACTAAATTTTAAAAGTTACATATAATTCCCCAAAATAAGCTTCTGATATTTCTCATCATTTACTTTGACTTTCCCATCAGAGATACTGATAGCTGCATTCTGTTGCTTTTGTGGCAGATCCTTAAGAGACTCTCCAAGCTTTTTGAGTTTTTTTTCCTGTATCAACTCAAATATTACTTCCTTACTTGTAACATCAGTGACCAAGAGAGGGAAACAAGCACCAGAGCAGATGTCTGGAAAGCACGATCCTACCTTTGCATCCTTGGGCCACAGACAGAGCTCCTTTGGCACAAGGGATCCACCCTGACTTTCTTACCAGGTTTTTATCAGGGTTACCTTTAAATTAACAACTGATGTGAAACAATAAACCTATTTGGAGACAGGTATAACTTTATACTTTTTATACTTTCTGTCCAAGGTTTGAACAGAACACTTGAAAAGCAGACACTAAACAGTCTCCAAAATGTAGCTGCAGAGCCTTGTCAGACTTCAGTTCCAGGCAATTATAGCACATGAAGCAGCTCTCCAAAATTCAGGGAAATTTTGATACATTTCTGTCTGTGTCACCTTAACACGTACTTACAACATGCATTAGCTTATCTTGAGAAAGACTGATATTACACTTAGTATCAGAAACCTTTTCTACCTACTGTCATTATGAGCTGTAAAGTCTAAAAGGATGATTATAAATGAACCTTCTCAAGGTAAAAGTAATGATATAACTTTTAATAGTTTCACAGTTGCATCTTTATAATCAAAAAAAGAAAGATACTGAGTCTGACCTTTGTAAATTTAGCTAATTTTAAACATCCAAAGTAACTTCTAATAGGTGCCATTACGGAAAAGATTACACTAATTTCTGTGGGTTCACATTTTCTTACTAGAATAACCCTTTTTAGATAATCCTTGGAATTTGCCAACGTTTTTATTATTTCCTACACTGAACCTAGGAGCAAAAAAATCTTTATTTTGTATTTATTTTTAATGTTACAAAAGGAGTTTGATCACTTTGTAGGCAACTTACACCTAAAAAGAGTTTAGAAAATAATGATCTTAATGTACTAGTTAATAGAGAGGTTTGATTAATATCTTTTAACAACAGTGAAAAGAACCACATTTTATTGTCCTCCCATGACACCACCAAGCAATGGCAGCAATAATCCTTCACCATACTGTATAATGAAAAAAGCACTACAACTTAAAAAAAAAAATTACAATTCACTATAGCTTTCCTTGAGAGTGCTATAAAATGCAACCACATTCACATGACAGCGAGTGCGTGTGTGTCTCTTAATAAAGCTTCTCTGAAGGGCAATACAGCATGTACCATGGAAACAGGGGTTGCCATGGAAAGAGTGCTTTTTAGTAGATGGCAAAAGAAATGAGGATTTGATTCCCTCCTTCTCACTTGCCTTAAAAAAAAGATATAAATCCGTGTAACTATCGACATCAGCAGAGTTATTCCTGAAAAACGTCAGCACGAAGGAACAGAGCCGATACGTTGGCAGCGGAGGATTTTTGGCATCGGGGCTGTGGTGATGAGTGCAGCCCTGCATTTCCAGCTATCACTCACAGCACACAGCTCTGCAGCCAGCCCCCCTCAGGCACACTTGTGACATGTCCTTCCAAACACGGCAGGAGCCAGAGCCACAACAAGCCACAGGAGAGGGGATCTGCAAACTTGCTGCTCCTCACTCGCTCAATTCTCATGCAGAAAGTGCCAGAATCTTCTACCTGCCAGATCTTTTCTTTGCTTGAGTACAAAACATTTTCTGTTATAATGTACATGGTGTTACAAATGAATGAAAAGCACGAATCAAATTAACTTAAAGCATATCGGTTTTCAGACATGCCTAAAACGAAGACCGTATTGATGTGTTTCATCTAACTTATTCATTAAAATGGCATTCCTGATGTCCTCATGTTACCATAATCTCTGAAGCACTGGACAAACAAGTACATTTGTTTATCACTCTTTCCTTACTAAAGAACAGGGTTTTATTAAAGAGATCAATCACCTGTGTACAGTTTAATAGCCTGAGCTGTGCATGTAAGACAGATTTGCCTCAATAGCCCACAACTCCCAAAGTATAGAGGGACATGTAAAACCATTTGTTGCTTTAATAAAACAAAATATTTCTCAGAGCTAGCAAGTACCCTATTAAAATTAGCAATTTGAGACAGAAAAGCAGTGCTTAGAAGAAACGAATTCTAATAAAAGGAGCAGAATCAATCCTGCTCACTTACTTCCATGAGACCCTATGTGTCTAACCAGAGACACAAAAACACTTTACATGCTTAATGCACTGCCTTCCCTCTTATTGAATCACCCTTATTGTGGAAACAGTCTTTTGAGGCTTCTAGCTGTTTTGAGGTAATTGGAGGATTGCTGCTTCTAATGAATGGTCTCCTCATAATGGAGGCCAAAGTGTTCAAAACAATGTCAGAGGCAAAGCGCACAAAGGAAAGCTTTTCAGAAATGCCAATGAACAATCTTGAAATACATTATTTTACTAAAAGATGATCTTTCCTACTAGGCTACAGCTATAGCATAATGAAGTTGTATTAGCAGAGGAAATAATGTTTTACTAACACTGTTGGATGTTACTACAAACTGCAACAGCCACCCCTTTTATGATGAAAGGCTGAAAAGAAATCTAACATTAATTAAGATCGCACCTTTGAAGACTTTCCTCTCTCACAATCAAGAGTCGGTAAACAGCTAAGCCCCAAAATTGTCCTTTTACCTATGTTAGAGTGAAGAACAGGAACTTTCTCATTAGATGAAAATTTGCAGTTCAGTGCCCATCAAGCTTTTGAGAGTTCTAATTAATTTTTTAACCATTTAGCTTTATAACAAGATTATCGGTTTCATTTGGGGAAAAAACTCCCTTTAACTGCCAACTTTGATTAAACAGTGGTTTTAGCAAAAGGACATGCAATGCAAAGAAGCTGTTAGCATGTGTAACACGAAAGATAAAAGCTATTGAAATAACTTTTTATAAGAAAACAAGCTCACTATAGGCAGCAGCAACTGAATAAAACACTAAGGTGATCAAGAAGTGTTTCACAGATTTTGAAAATAAAGTCAAAAAACACAGAAGAAAACCAATCCTCCATCTCCTATCAGCTGTTCCTGTTGCCAATGATTATGGCAATATTTCACAGAGAACATATGGCAGTGTTTATAGCCATCAGGCAGTATTTCACAGAAGCTGCGACACCATGTGTCCACCAACTAGCCTTTCTGATTGCAATTAATTAGAGAAGAAGCAGGAGGCACTTTTTAAATAACATTACATCTTAGAAATTCCTGAAGTTTCATGGCCCATGTACAAGACTAAGTGACAGGAAAGTCTATTAAAATTGTAACAAGCCTAGTACTGTGAGTCTGTCCTTGAGGAAAAAGACCTAATAAAAAAAACCACTCTCCTTAAGGAGCATAAGAAAGAAAAGAAATATAATAAGCCGTTCAGGGTGGTACTTTGGAAGCCTGCCACAATAAGGAAATATTGAAGACCTTTAACAGGCCATTTTATGAAACAGATTCTGCAGAAAAGCTGCCATAGTGAAAGCTATAGAGTTGATTATAGTTGCCAGACCCAAGAGAATGTGTACCAAAATTACATGGGGATCTATTAAGGAGCCAAAACTCACGAAATATACTGTGGCAGTCATTTCATGACTCCTATTTTAATAAAAGCAAAGAAAAGAGAAAAACTAAGGGTAATAACTACCCAACAGGTTTTTATACAGGACTTCCCCAGCCAGCCCCTGCAGCTGAATCCAGCACTTGCAGGCAGCCCCACTCCAAGCTAAAGCAGGGGGTGGCCAGCTCCACCCCACACAGCAGCAGCTTCAGCAGCACTGCTCACTAGAGTGCACTTACTGCCATCAAAAAAGCTTATCATTACAGAGGGATTTTCCCAACTCAGTGCAACCTGACCCTTTAGGAATGAGCCACGAGAACCACATGAGCTCAAAGCTGTACCAAAACGGATCCAACAGGCAAGACAGCAGTCAAAACCAATGCAAGGAAGCTCAGCATTGTGTTCCTGCATTTGGGATTGGCTCACAGCATCCTCTCTCCTTACTGGACACCTTTGCCCCATACAGCCTGCTTCCCTGCTGCTCCTTGTCTTGAGCTGGGATTCCATTTCCTGGAGGAATGGAGTAAGAGAGCAAGTTTGGAGGAAACCTGTCCAGCTGTAGTCTTGGCAGAGCTCCTTTCATGCAAATCTCTAAGCTCCAATCCTATAACTGAGCTCACCCTGCAGCTATTCCCATGGCTGGGGTACAAATCTCTCTCTTTTCTCCAGACTCTTATTCTCATACAACTTCTAGAAACTCAACACCTTTGAGATCCTGCTACATCCATTGAATTTTTCTAAGTTGGCCAGCAGCCTCAGAAGTTATTAAGACATATTAACAGTGCAGCCACCCAAGCCTCTTTTCCTTTAGAAAACAGACTTTTATATTCCTCTGTCATTATATTCTTGTTATTTTAGTATTTCCTTAATTTCCCCAAACCTCTAACCTCTAATTCTTATTACGGAATTCTTATCTTGGGACACAGAAAATGTAAACAGTGTTGGTAATAATGGATACATTTATTTTTATTATTCTTAAGAGCAAAATTCCACAATATACTCATGGTGGATCTTGAAAAGGTAAACTCATGACCACAATACACCTGCCTAATTGTAGTACAATAGCCTAGGAACTGTTGTCACACATGTGACATGACAGAAAATACAAGCCACATTTAAAAGTGTGTCAGGCTGTTGAGATTGGTAAAAATCTTTGCTCTGGAACTGGGCATGCTATTTAAAACTCCAGGTGCAGCCTCAACACCAAGCAGCAGCTAAAAATGAGCCACCATTCCACCCACCACTACACTTGCATGATGACAATAGGATAACTTTATAAATAAATAAGTACCAAAATAAAATGACAGCTGGCAACTTCACCATCCTTGTCTACACTTTCTTAAGAGCAGAACTAATATTTTGAGCTGTGCATGCAGAATGCTTTCAAGGTTTGTACTCCATCAAAAAAGTTCCCAAACTGTGAGGCTGACAGCTGCCACCAACTTAACAGCTATACTAAAGTTCCTGGCACAACTTACAGTGGCTCTCCTAAAATTTAAGAGCAGCTTCAATGCTGAAAGAAAATTGCAATATATTCCTTAATAAAACATATTTCAATGAAGAGAAGAAAAAGCTCACAGAGAAATTCCTGTGCAATATGCACCACCAGCTGTGGTGCCATTTCTACAGCACTTATAATGTTATTTTTAGGACAGTAACACAAACGCCACTGATAATCAAGAGCTGCAGCAGGGATCACCCTCCCCAGTTAAATCCCCTTTCAAAAGGCTCCCACGGGTGTCCTCCTTTCCATCTGGGCTGGGAGCTGGACAGGCACCCAGCCCATAGCCCTGGGATGGTCAGAGGCTGCAGGCTCTCCCTTCCCTGCTGAAATGCAAAGGCAGTGCAAGGAGCCTTGGACTGGTCCAACCCAGTGATCCAGGTCCAGCAGGTGCAGCCTAAAGCCAGGAAAGGGATGAAAGCAGCAGGATGGGTGTGGGCAGCAGCAGCACTCTACCTCAGCCTTGGCTTTTACCAACATGAACACAGCTGTGGATATGACCCACTACATACAACTATGATCTTTTTGGGGGAAAAAAGCCTAAAAACATTAAGGATTTCAGCAGGAAGGAGGAATCACACACAGAGATACTCTACCTTACACAGTGGCTGGTCTGGAACGATAAGCAGACGAAAAGTAGAAGGGTAATTTATATCCCTGCTAGTTAAAGTGGGGAAACTATAATTTGTCCCCAAAACATCAGGATGCAACAATACAACTTTTTTTTGTGGGGGCAAAAAAAATATTCTTGACTCAACTATAGGCATAGTTATCCTTTTAAAAGTCATGTCAGCAGAAACAGTTGTAGCAATAAAACCAAATATAATTGGGATACCTGTGAAAAAGCTACAGTTTGAGGCCCAGCACTCTGCACTAGGCAGCCTCCTAACAGCAGAGACCCAACCAACCCTAATGCCAGATTTGAAATATTTCTTCTTCTTAACTCTGAGGTGTACAACCTGGCACCCCTGGTGAGGGGTCGCTGGTTCCAGCCCATCACCTGACATGCTGCCAGGCCACTGAGTGATCACATAACTAGATGGGAAAGAGATGGAAAACCACGCTGGTTCTGGCAGTCACACCTCACACCTCTCTGCAGCACTGCCACTGCCCCGAGGAGCTAACAGAGCAGCTGATGATCACGGCCCATCCATTCTGCACTGGAGACACGGGGTCCTGCCACAGCACCCAGTTCAGGGTACACAAATGAGAAATAATTAGGCGATATAAATGGTCATTTTAATGAATAATTGACTTCTACCATGATTTTTAGAGCTCTGATCACCTCCAGAATTTATTTGTACAAGTACGTCAACACCAAGATTAATTTCGTTTTCTCTTAGGCTAACAAGGAATTAGATGAATAGCTGAGTTGAATTAAGTTGTCCTGATATCAAGCAAAGCCATAAAAAACTGAATTTCATATTCCCTTCCTGCACACACCTTAAAAAAAGTCATTAACAATTCTGAATTTCTAGTTCCTGTTTAAGAAAGCAACTTATGTTCAAAAAGTTCATGCAATTCTTTTAGAACTCTTCCAGTAGCTGCAGCTGGAAGAACACACATTAGTCGCTCTGAATGAACTTTATCTTCAGTGTAGATTACTTAAAGATGTACCTACACACATTACATGCTATTATCTGGATTACCTCTAACAAGAATAAATGGATAAGACAGAATATGCTCTTTTTATGCTTATGGAATTTGGCAATATTCTAATTTCCTTGCACAGGCTGTTTAGATGGGAGTGCTATTATCAGATGTCACAGGCTACTTAACACCTTTGCACATATCTCACAGAGGAATGACTGAGGGCATTAGCTCAGGCTAAGAATTCTATCTTAAACATGACACACTTCAGATTCTTTCTGCCCAGGATAGTGATGCTGCAAAACAAACAAACAATTAAAATTCTAAGGTAGCTCAAAAGCAGATTTTTTTTCCTGCAAAAACAGCTACAGAAATCACACTGAATGTACTGCTTTGGAAGAACTTTGAAATAATATTTCTCGATCATTACTTCATTCTTCAGATGCTTTTTAAGGTTCTAATTGAACAAAATTAAGGTTCTAATTGCAAACAAAAAGCAAAATAGGAATAAGATGAAAGTCGCTTTTTTACTAAAATAATTTTAATTTGATTTTTTTCCCTCAGGACAAGGTCATTCAGATAGAAATTTTAAGGGTTTTTTTTTTCCCCCCTTTAAAATAGCAGCTTCAATTAAAATGATCTGAATGTATTTTTTTTGTTCCAACCCTTTTTTTGGTCAAGACCGAGTCAGAATCAAAATCATTAATTACAGCAGAAATTCAGTATTAATAAAAAAAAAATGAAGGCAAAACCCACCTTCAAATAGATAAAGAAACATTAAGAGGAAGAAATATGCATTCTTATTTATTCACTTTTACCAAAATTGAAAGCTGATCTAATAATACAAACAGTTTTCTTTTACACCTTATCTTTTTATCCAGGTTTAACTATGTCTACATTACCTGTTGCAAAATTTTCTTTCCTCAACCAACAATCACAAATTACATTGGAATACAGCCCAGGGCTTTAAAATACAAAAAAAACCCAAAATAAATAAAATTAAAAAAACCCAACAACAACAACAAAAAAAATACCACTACAAAACCACAAACTACAGGAACATTACACTGAGGTCCTAACAGAAATAATTTTTCTAAGGAAGACTTAATACCATTATACACCTTCTACAAAACATTTACTTAAATGTTGGAAGGTGAAAAATGGAGCACTTAAAACCTTTGTTAAACTACCCTAGAAAAATTTTGGTCAAGCATTTCAAGGACAGATCTTTCTCCATTATATACAGGCTGTAACGGGGATACCAAAATGTTGAAGCTTCTGATTTTTGCAGTTTGGAAACCTGCAAAGGTCATGTTTGTACTATACCCAAGCAAAGGTTACAAATAGCTCTTTAGGCACTTCTGAAAGAGCAGCAGGGTTGTGCTTACTCCTGAGCTACTAAACAAACCTGAAGGGCTTGGAAATCAAGGAGAAGGGCTGGTTTGGTTTGGGTTTTTTACATTACTTTAGGAGAAAAAGAAAAAACAAATGGAGGTGGCTATACTCGTGTGCACACTGTAGCATGGGCCTTCTGTGTGCTTCAACCCTGAAATCCCACAGCCCCAAAATTCCACAACCCCTGCTGCACAGCAGACGCCAAAAGCTGCATCCCTTTGGGAGGGTTAAACAAGTCTAATTCATCAGGTGAAATCTGGGACTCACTTTTAGAGAGAAAGAGGAAATTTGAGCATCTTCAAAAGAAACATTAAAAACACCCAGCACTGGGCGATGCCTTTTTAACACTGATATTCAGAGCATACTCTCTTTTTCACTACCATAAAATAAAACACAAGCTTATATCACAGCCATGAAAACCCAGAAAAGAACTTGGAACGTTTTGGCTTTATCAAAGGGCACACTACATGGCAAATTAGCCTAAACTGATCTGCTGTTAGAACAGAACAGAGTAACTCTCACATGCTTGTACTTTTTGTGTCTCTTTTTTCCCATCTATTTCCCATAAGATCAGAATTCAGAAGGCATCATTTGTGTTAGGAAGAACAGTAATAATTAGGTTATTTATACTTTGTTCGCATTTTCTTCAACTGAAAATTATTGATGTTGGAATGATACTTGCAAACTGATTTGCATTCATATTTTACTCTTTGAAGGCAAGGATAATTCTCCAGGACACAGAATTCTCCCTAACATTCTGTTCTGAGTAAATGCAACAACAGACTAGTAACTCACAGCTTTTGACTATGGTCCAGAACAGCTGTAAGGGACTGGGGAGAACTAACCCCACACCCACAAAGGTTTCATGCTGCTAGTCTACAGGAGTGTGAAAATTGAAATCCACTAAATCTTTAGGGCAGTAATGACCTTAAAAACTCACCCACATTATATTATCTCTTCTGGACATCAGACTTGCTACATCACCATGGACTTGCCTGGCAATTACTGCTGTGTGCCTGACCCCAGTTACTGTCCTGGGCCAGCCCCAGTCACTGCAGGATGGGTGGGTACCATTCCAAGGGTCCTCTGCTGTATTTGTCCTCAAGTCCCAGTCCCAGTTTGCCAGCCCTTGGGGATCAGCCAAGCCCATGTTGCCCTCAGCATGTTTTTCTCACTTTTGGCTTCTAGCACAATCATGCATAAAAGATTTAGTGTTAAAATCATGCTTGCTGTCAGTGCCTACTCCTGATAAAATGTTTTGGGTATCAGAAGAGTTTTATACCAATCCCAAATGACCACTGCATACAGACTGTTGAAGTTCACCCCTATTTCTTTTCATCTTGAGACAGTCCTCAGCCAACATCCCAGGCCAGGACAGTATTGCATGGATGAACAGAGATCCCACAGTTCTGTCCCTCAACTCCAAAGAGGCCATCAGCCACCCAACCTGCCTTGATTTGGCCAAACAGCTGCTGATGTGGGCAATGTGCAGATGTGCTGCAGCATGGATGACACACATCTCTCTGGAAATGCTCCCTGCTGAAGTTCAGCAGCAGTAAATAACAAAAATAGAGCAGCTACTGCAGGACTTGGCAAAGCAGTCTCTGGACAGGTGCAGAACATAATATCCCATGTGTGAACAGCACCAAGACCTCGTTAGGTCTGCTCAAGCAGTAAGACTTTTTTTACCCTAAGTCGTTGCCACAGTTCTCAAATTGAAAGTTGGAGATTAAAACCTGTTGCCTCAATCGTTTCTTGAAAACCTAGACCAGTTTAGAGCACCAGGAGCATTTGACACAGACATCCTCCTTTAAGCTGCAAAAATGATAAAGTGAGAGCAGCACAGCACATGGACACAAAGGCAGCAAGGCACGTGTCACCCTTTCTACTGCATCACAGATTTATGTTGCCTCCATAATCTCTCCAAATATTACAGCAGCATTAACTGCTACTCCTTCAGCACAACGTGTTTTCAAACTCTACTCATCTGAGCACGCTCTAACTTCCAGAGTCTTCTTTGAGATCATCTTTCCTACATTCTCATCTCACTAGCTGGCCTCAGGAAAGGACATTCCTCTAACAGTACCAAGAATTTCTCCATTTTCTGGGCTCCATCCATAAATAAAAGCAAATTTTAAAGGGAAGCCACTTCTACTGGAACTAATTAATATAATGGTGGTGGAGCAAGTCAGCCTAAACAGAGAACACACAGTTAACAGTGAATGCATCCTAACAGTTGTTTATTTCTTGATCCCCTAGTTAAAATAAAGCTCTTCTCTTTTTCAATGTCATGTCAGATTGTCCTTCCTTTTCAGTCATCTTTGGTTTTGCATGTATTTGATAGGATTTTTTTTAATAAAACTGGAGATGTTCTTGGCATTTCTGCCACAACAGCAGGGCTTGAACTTCGGGTCAAATTAAAGGAACAGTGTGTTCTGCTACCATGACAACCATTCCAGGCTAATATCAGGTACTAAGATACCAAGAATGAAGTGATAAAATCACAACATTAGTTTAATAAACAAGTTCCATTGTCATCATTTTACTATATATATATATATATATATATATATATATATATATATATGGGTCTTTGAAAAAATATCAAATTTCAGAACTTGTTCTACTTGGCCTGTCATTCATTACCGAACAAAAACGAAAAATTATTACCTTTCTCAAGAGCTTCAGAATTACAGGTATATTGAAAAATCATTAAGGCTGCTATAGATTTTAAAACCATATTCTAGGTACACCAAATTTTACAGACCCTAAAGCAAACCCTAATATGACATTTAATTTCAATTCTCACTTTACATATTCATACTCTGCCTCAACCTTTTAATAAATGTATAATTGAATTTTAAATATAAATCTTAATGTGTCAAACTATAAAGTTAAGGGCACTCCTTAGAAATTCTTTATACCAAGAGGACAAATGTGAATGAAAAGTCTTCTCAGCAGGATCCAAAACCTGGGCATGTGTCCCACATCCTTTACCTAACATCCTGGTCCAAAGCAGTTCCCAAGCCAGCAAGGCTGAACATCCACAGAGGTTGCTGGAGCTGGGTCCAGCTGCCCGTGCAGCCAATAAAGGGGACAGAATTTGCCAAAGGATGCAAAGTAACCAATGCCATAGGGTTTGAGACAAGCACCTTGAGGAGCCCCTGGAAACCCAGGCCAACACCAGACTGGGAGAAGAGGTTGCTGCATTTATTACTGGAGTGAGAATATCCCAGGCAGCTCTTCTTCCCACTGGCCTCCCAGGCAGCCTGGAGTTGGATGGCCAGTGAAGGTGCCAGAGACACAGAGCACCATGCTGAATGAGTGCCTCTGTATCAGAATTGCTAATAAGACAAAGATTTAAAATGTCATTTTTGGCTAGTGCTGACAATAGTGGCTAGAGAAATAATTAACACTGATTTCCATATTACTGATAATTCTGCAAATGAAAATGAATGGGGCCAAATGGTTCTGAGAATTTAAGATAACTCCAGAAAGTCAGGAAATCCAACAGAGTCTGAGCACTTTATTTGCAAAATAATTTGAAATTACTTTGCATAGTAATAGGATTCTGGAGATATGTTGTTAACCATGCAGAACAGCCACATTGATTGAGAGCTGCAGCAGAGAAAAATAAAAGTTTCTTCCACAACAGAGGACTGCAAGACATTTTTGTGACCTTTTTAACCAGATAAAAAACAAAAGTCATCCCAATTCACCCACCACAAATCACCAGTACAACATCACTTGAAAGACAGAGATAGGTCACCAGGCCCCACCAGAAGAGACACTGCCTGCTTTCATTAGCCAAACCAGAGCAGCAGATCCAGACTAAATTTCTGTAGCATTTGCTCAATTTCCTCACGTGCCCTCAGACATGTTTATATGAAAGTCACATCATCACTGCAAAAAATTAATCTTTTCAGTATATGAGAAAATATTTAGAAAACACACTAATAAATTCATCTTCTTTATCTTTTAATAAACCTATACACCTAATATTTACCTTTCAAATAAAGTCAGGCCAAAAATGAATTGCTGAGTTACAGAAACATGCTCATGAGCTGCTATCAGAGTGCTGCTGATACCCTTCCATCTCATGCATTCACCTGCTCCTTGGAACATGCAGTTTGACACTGATTTAATGCAATTGCATCAGCCTGGCATCAGCGAAGCAAACACCACACAGGAGTAGCCTGTGGTCTTCCAGCCATGTATCTATGCACACACTCAGGAACTGTAAGCTGCGACTGCCAGTTTCTCCTAAAAGGTCTCAGAAGGACTAGCTGACCTAACTGGTGGGTTGTTTGAATAGGTTTTGCAGTGAGGACACAGCTAATCCTTGGTTGACAGGCCAGCCAGGGGATTTTTATTTTTTTATCTGTGATTAATCGACTTGACATCCATGCTCCCACAGCTTCTGCTAAACATGCAGTTCAGACCTTATTGTTAAATACCACCAAGATCACAGAAAACTAAACTCTTATGACAGCAGAATGACTATGCCAGAGGGCAGACTTTTCTGAGACAAGTATTGGATTACTCCAGAAATGTAACACAGACTAATAGTGCAGTACAAAAAGGTTCCTGATCTTGGGCCCCTGAATACTTTCCACCCTTAAAACTAGACTGACCTTTTTGAATAGAAAATAGATTGTGATAGTTCAGAGATCTAAAAAGATAACATGCTATTCAAAATGATACTGGGAGATCATACTCACATAGAACATGTTTATCCTATTTAAATCAGGGCCATATGCAATCAACTTGACCTTTCATTTTGTATTTAGTCACTACTGAAAGCAATATGACTAATGTATTGATGGAGGTCTCCCTCCTCCACAATTCACAGGTTGAAATGTGAAACGAAATGCAAGATTCAGAACTCCTAATTTCTGTTTTTCTCTATATTTTGCACAGATGCCAATAACAAAAGAGTTAAAACATGCCAGTCTGAAATAGAAGAGCAGTGTCGGTTCATAAGAGATGCTGTTTAAACGGTTAGCTCTGTCTGAACTGTTCTTGTTTTAGACTAGGAAGTATTTTAAACCTTAATTACTACACTCTGCAAGACTGTGACAGATCTTTTTCTTATGGGCATCTTGCCAGGATGAAGCATGAATTCTTTTTAAGAGGACCATACTTAATTAGCACTTCAGCTAACTTTATGGTGCCTACATGATTCAATCGACTACTTCTGGCTTTGGCAAGTAGATCTGTCTGTTGCAGTTTGGGAGCTTCTAAGGTCAAAGCTATTTTTCATGCATTTTCATGACAATTTGTCATTATGTCTCATTTGGCCATAGATTTTGATTTCTGTATGTAAAGTACAGACTAGGAAACTGAAATTTCCAGGACCAAAAAGACTTACTTAGAATATTCCATACTGTATCAATAGTCACTGCTTGATTGTTGGTCCAAAATGTTGTTCCAGGACTCGGATATGCATTTACAGTAACAGCTCTGTATGGCAATAGAGATAATAGAGATGGAAGAGCTGAGTTATTGTCCAGGAGACTATTCCAGACTTTGAAAAGCACAGTTGGGACACAAGAATGATGTATTAAAAACACGGGAGGAGGCACAGATCACCTGGAAAAAAAACCAGTCATCCTTTGGCACTACCTATCAGCCCTTGGGACACCCCCAGCACCAAGCCATGGCCTTGTGTCTGCAGAGTCCAGCAGAGTCCTGTGGCAGCAGGGAGCCCACCCTGCCTGGCCCAGCCACCAGCCCGTGCCAGCCCCCAGCTGCTCCTCCTGCACTCTGCTGGCTGTGCCTGACACGGGCAGATGACTGATTAAAGTGACAGGGTTCCAATCGAGAGAGGAGCTTGTTTTAGAACAGGCCTGTCTACTTCAGTAAATCTCTGGCTTTATCAGCTCTGTGCAACTGACTCATTTGCACCTGATGGGTGGCAGTCCATCCCTGGCAGCCCCTTGTCAGTGACAGCCTCAGGTGCCTGAGCATGGCAGGCTTGATACAAGTCAGACCCTGCTGCGAACAGAGATTAACCTGCAAAATCACACAGAGCTCCTTCTGAGAGTGTATTCTAGCCAGGCACAGCGAAACTGCAGACTCCATCAGACTTGGTAAACTTTCTTTAGCTCCTCCATTTCCTGCACTTCATTTACATTCACTCTGGAGGATGAATAAAAATAACCAGCGACCCAGGCAGCCTGACTACTGCATAGAAACCACATGAGCCAAGAAATTTCTAAACAGTCTTTGTATAACCAAGCAGTTTGCCAGACAACACTGGAGTGGCTTTCAAAAATCTGCATAGCCATATAGAAGATGAAATATTAATCAATTTAATCTTGAAATATTTGGTTAAATTAATATTAATTCACCATTAAATTTTTAAGAGTTTCATATTTCATAAGAAAATCACAGTGAAACTACCAATAGGGACTTAACATGTGAAACCAATTATACAAGATCATTAAGCAATGCCTCAAAAAACAATCCAAACATTTCTCAGTGATAAAGAGGAATTAAATGAATTTTGCTTACAAATCGCTGTTTGTGCAAATTCTAACTGGAAAGGAGATTTGTTCTCACTCACACATGTATCAGGTATGCTACTAGAACATTAACATATTCTTCTGTTGTGCAATATACATATGTTCCCTTTTTTTTACTACAGCATTAAAGTAGAGTAAACCCTCTGAATTCTTTCTATGGTTATTGGTGAATATTCTTGAAAAAGCTGACTTACTGATAGGTGAAAACAAAAGTATGATTGGAATCTACTGTCTTCTGACAAAGCAATAAGGACAATAGTGGAGGTTTTTCAAGTGGGCCTATTCAATTTCTGCTAGTAGTTCCAAGCCTCACAGCTAATTTATTCTTGAGGATCCAATTTTCCTTTCCACAAGTACACCTATATTTCTTCTATCAGTGTTATTCTTTCAAAAAATCATCTTGATAATATCAGATGCATTTAAAGCATAAGCAATAGATTTTGTTCAGTTATTCCCTTTCCTTTATATCATCTTCTAAGGCAGTTCACTCTTGCCCTCTCAAGCATTCATAGTGTCCAACAAACTGCAGTCAGAACATCTCAGGCAGTTCACTTCAGATCTGAGCTATCAAGTCCCAAGGCAGACCCTTCCACTGTAGCAAGGTGCACCCAGACTCAAATTAATTCTTCAATACCATTAAAATCTTGTTTGTATAAGGAACAACACTGGACTGAAATGGTGCATGGGGTTTCATAATTAGATAAAGCCATTGTTTAGAGTCAGACAGAGCCCGTTTACAGTTCAATAAACCACTTGTCACAGTTGCTTGGTCAGAGCAGACCTGGGTGTCAATGGAAACAGTTAGCACCGAGGTAGCAAAATAAATTGGTCTCCTGGGTAAATAAATTGAACATCAATATGAATATGCCTCATCAGTAAAGGCTGTAATTTATAAAGGTTTTATAAATACTGGTTTATATACACTGATGTTTAAAGAAACGCCTTGATGTCTTTCACGCTTAATTCTTTTATTTTAAAAGGCTTAACAATGGCCCTTTGTCCATGATCATACATATTACTGCAAACAATAAAAAATAATGCCAGCACTTACTGCAAAACAACCCTTTGAATATTTTTCATAATAAATAAGTACAAATAATTATACCAGATTAGGGTGTGTTTGCATTTCTCGTGTTGGTTTTGCCATTTGGAAGCACCCAAGAGAATCAGACAGAAGCCCCCTGAGCACTGCCCTGCAACTGAAATGCAACTTCTTGGCTCTCCCAGCACTGTCAGGACGTGTCCATTGGTGAAATCTAGCACATGATGCTCTGCAACTAGAACACAAATTTTAACTTTTCATTGTGAGACAAGTTTATCCTTAAATCTTCAAATGGGTTAGACTTATTTAGACTTTTGATTGTGAATAATCTCAAGAAAGCCATTAGTCTCACACAAGATCATACACTCTTAGATAGTCAGTGCTTCTTAGTTCTTTCTTGACCACAACTAGATAAATGGCTAAGAATACAAATAATGCTGAATGGGCTGCAGACTAAAAGATGGTCAAAGAAAATTTAATGAACCTCTACTGTCATTTACAAAAACTGACATGGTAAAAACAATCTGAACACAATTTCTGAACAGAAATTTTTTATCTCTCTGTGTGCACACACACATATATATACACACACACACACTCCATATACACCCCATAAACTGCAGCTGCTCAAAACCATGAAAATCCAAATACAAAGGTTCCTATTAACACTGCACTCATTTGCAAAAGTGATCATTATTCCTGGCCTGTGTCTAGACTGAAGAAAAACTGATGGATTGCTTTTTCTGGAACGCTTCCCAAACCAAAGGACATCAACAATGTTATTATTTCCATGGAAATAGTTTGCTTAGCCCTAAATCAAATTTCCATTTTAACACATGAATCCATATACATCTATAGAAAGAGAGGGTGGGAGGGTAGAGAACAATAACATTAGTAAAATTATACATAATTTTGGAAAGACTTAAAGAAACACACTCTGTCTTGCTGTTTCCTTTACTGTTCATTATATTTCTCCCTTTGACACTACTATTATAAGGAAGGCAAAAATATCTATTAGGTTTCAAGTCCAAAGCAATTAATCACATGAAAACTATTGAACTATTTTAAAAGTTTCCTCTTCAAAATGCATAATGTGTTTGTTCTTAAATGATCATTATTTTATTTCAATGCTATTTATAAATGACTTATGAAGCTGAAATGCCTCTTACTTTCAACTCTTAGCTTATATTCCAATGCTTCTGAATTCTCTCTGCATTTCTCACCAACATTGGTTTTTTGTTCTTTCCAAAAGAAATGAAAAGCATTCTCTTTTGTACAAACTGCAATACTTCCATTTACCAACCCAAAGAAACAATAAATTAATTTGCTCCTCTTTCTTCAAAGGCAATTCTAAGATTCTTTATTTTTTTCCCCCCAAAATCAAATATTGAACTTTTTATTCTAACTCAGCCCATTCTGTGATTAAATACCAAGTTCAGTTCACTTGAGAACAGTTAGTTCTATTTTTCTTTCCAAAGCAAATCTCAGAAAGCAACTCAGGTCCAACTAATTACAAGCAGGTTTATTAGAACAGTCTAGATATGGGTAATTTCAATAGAAATCTCTGCAGGGAAGGGAGAACTGCACATTACTGTGGAATATAAGTGACAAGGTCATTACAAGCCCCCTGTGCCTCCCTTAGCATCTCAGGCCAGTTCTTTAATTTCTGTGTCCTCTTTATATTCAAACACAGATGTCATAGTTTCACTTCCTCTCTCACTTTCTACTATGTTGGAAAATTAATTTTTCACTGTATCTGAAGGTTGGCTTTAATGACCCTGATACATACTGTCCAAAACAACTTGGAACCTGTATTTCTTCACAGCCTTGATCTGACAGGATCTTTTCAGGGCAACATGACTTTACTTGCTCAGAGGCATAATTCTTGCTCTTTTTTTCCCATGTAAATGTCAAAAATATTATTTTAATTAAAATTTCTTAGATTGTTTCTCTAGCTGTCAACCCACTTTGTTATACTGAAACACAAAAGGAGAAATTCCCTGCTCAGTATTTATATAAAGCTTGATAATTTAGGGCCAAATTACAAATAATTTTTTCTAGCCATACCATTTCTCTCTCTTCATATTTTTTCTTTTCTTAAATACACACAACTCACCAGAATAATGCTGTCTGTACCCACCACAAAAGGAAATTCCCTCCAGGAGGGAACCAAGCTACAGTTCAGGTAACCAAGGAAGGGAAACCAGCACAAAGTCAAGAGTGGAGAATCTGTGAGCATGCAGCCTCTTCTAAAAGCATGGCTTTCAATTTAAGCATGTAATCAAGACTTTGACATTCAACCACACACATAGGTGTCATTTGATTAGTTCAGGAAGTTAATAAAAAAAGGCATTGTTGCCACAAGAATAAAATGATAATTTGATGAAATAAATTCAGAGATATCCCTAAAATTACCAAATATCATAACCAGATAAATGTAGAAATAAAAAATTGAAACTAAAGAGCTCCAGTCAAAGATCAAACATTTCTTTTTCCAAGCTGAACAAAAATTCCATTCAGCTGTTTAATTTCTTTTTTAATTTGTAATTGATTTACAGTGGAGGATCTGCCATGAATTAACCTCATTTCCAGTTTTAAGTTTCTACCTCTAGGAGATACCCTACCACCAAAAAAAAGCCCCACCTTTTTCCACAGGAATACCACTGTCTTCCTTCCATCCCTCCACCCTTTCTGGCTCAGAAATTACAAAAATCAGACTTTTGCCTTTTGTATTCCCCAAAAGACCTACCATTCTCATAATTGAAAATCATTTTAAACTGAAATGGCATTATGAGCACCACTGTACAACTGAAATAGTATGCAAATTCTAACAAAAGGCAGTTCCATAATGCCTGAGTGTGAAAGTCCTAAAACACGACACTGGCCGTGTTAATCCTGGAATCTCCACCCCCTACTGAAAGCGTGCCTTTGCAGCCTTCATGTTCCCTTAGCACAGCTTTATTTTAGCACAGCAAATAAAGAGAAACTCTTTCTTCTTGATTCAGGCTGGTTTTCCTTCAGCTAGATGAACATTGAAGTAGAAAGAAATTGTCAGTGTCATACCCTGCTTGAATGAAATCACTATGCCTCTTATCACAGAGCAGAAACAAGAACTACATCAATAAAGATGTATTATTCTAGACTGTCATTTTGGTTATTAGGGTAATGTATTCCAGAAGGAAGGGAGGAAGAATAGAGTGCTCTTCCAGTAAATATGTGGCTCTGCAGGTATTAACTGAACAGAAATACTGTAGCAGAGCTCCAATTTGCAGGAGCCTGCAGCAAGGTTGCATTCACAATAAGGTCAGTAAAAAATGGCAAACACATTAGCAAGTAAGCTACTCCCATAAGTGTATGACACTTTTTCCATCAATATTTTGAGGGAATTTAAATCACAATGATTTTATTATTTTATAAATCTAGGTTAGCATGTGTATAATGACATGTCAGTTCATGTGCAGTGTCAACATTAAATGCTAGTTTTGAATTCAATCAGGCATGTTATTAAAATGAAAACTGATTGACATTTCCAAGAACATTAGCTCTCCCATAAGTAACTCAGACCAACCCCCAAAAGAGAGTGAATTATGTCCACGTGAGTGTCCAGCAGTCCTCCTACACAGGGTATGGGCAACAACTCATTTCCACATACCCCACTTCTGGATTTAGTCCAATATAATTCTGTGATTTTTAAAATAGAGGTGCACACTACCACAGAGGTATTGGCCACCACTGGTGGAAAGGTCCAGAAATACCTCTGGCTGTGAGGGATGGAGCACACAGTCACAGTGAAAAAGACTTAGCAAATTGATTTAAGCATCATCTAAATCTTTGGCAACCTGAGGAAGAGTAAGTGATCTGATCATTTCACTGCTATTTTTCATCTGAGTTGTCAGTTAGTGGTTAAATCTTGGTGTTACTGAATTTAACTAGACTTGTGTCACTGACCTCAACACACTAAATATCTCCTACCACAGAGACCTTTCCTGAAACTGTAGTCAATAGAAATGTTATTAACTTGTGTAATTGTAGAAAAGATGCATTATTACATTCACTACTCAGTACCTAATATGACAAATCATACTTCATTCAATATCCTGTAATTAAAAATACTTCTTTCAACAGCTGGATCATTGAATGCAGGGAGGCAGCATTCCCTTTCACACTGCACAAACAATGCCTGGCTAATGGAACTGAAAACAGACCATACCTGTGCCAGCCATAACAATTGGAAAGCTGGGAATGAGAGGTCAGAGCAAGTGGAAGTGGTTAAAGGGCCACTGAGGCATGGCTGGGCTCCACCAGCTGAAGGCATTTCAGCAGGGAAGAGAAAACGTGGTTTTTGTGGCTCTGCAGAATAGGTCATGAGTGACAGGATGGATTACAAGGGTCAGTGAGTAGTCATGTGTGAGTGTAGCTGAAAGCAGTTTAGGAAATCTTGGAAACTGTTAGTGGGAAAGGGATGACAAGTAATAGGTTTTCAGGGGGAAGGGGTGGATGAAAGCTAAAAGATACCAGCATGGTTCCAAAGACAATGACCAAGGTTCCAGGTCTTCTCTTCAGCATTAAACTTAACTAAAACAGTTCTTGAATTTATTTCTATTTATTTTTTTTCCTAGCTCTGTCTAAAGCTCTCACAAGATGTCTCTGATTACTTCTCTAGGCATTTATAAATATACAAAGGCAAGATCCTCTCACATGATCACAGATATTTGTCTTCCATACACATACTTTTCCCAAACGTAAAGAGCCTAGAAAATCCAGCCATTGGTTGCCTGCATCTTGCACAGCTAAAAAAAACATAACAAGGTATTGACACAAGTCCCTGAACCAATCTGTCAAAAACTGCTAAGAGAAGGCAATGACAACTAAAGCTACTGTATACTCTGCACAACTAATATTATGAGGAGAAGAGCATTTCACCAATTTCAGCTGGAGTCTAGGACAAAATTAAGTAGAAGAAGGTGCAAAATAGATGTCTGAAGTTTACAGGAAATGTGACTATTTATTAGTAGCTGTGACAAGGAGAAAACCTGAATACCATGACTTTACAGTCATGGCTGAAAATGGTATTTTTGGTGGCACAGCTCTAGGTCTGTACCCAGAACAAGTGCAAGGAGAGCTGGGAGATGAAGACACTGCACTGAAACCCAGATGTTCTTAATCAAAGGGGCAGGTAACCAGCTGCCCCCCTCCAAGGGTTTTCCACCACTGGTCAACACTACCTCTGGTTTTTACAGAGCAAGCTGGGTATTTTTTTGCCAGCTGTCATTTCATGCAATCCTATCAGTCATACCTGCATTTATGGAACCTACTCCACTGAGAGCACAGCTGCCCATTTCGGGACACAGGGCTTTTCTTCTCCCAGTTATATTACTGCTCTTATCACTATGCATATGACCTCAGAAATCAGGTATCTATTTAGAAATTCCTGCTGTGGCTGCATTTCCACCTGACCCTCACTTTATCCTGCCCACAGACCTGCATCCTGCCTCTCGTCTGTGCTATGGTGCTTATCCAGGTCTGCAGCAGCAAGGATGGGGCTTCCCTGGAGCTACACTGTGGATCACCTGTAGCAATGCCCAGTCACACAAAGGTAACAGCACTACAACAAAGAGCTCTGGTTTACATTAGGAAGCTATTTTCCAATGGTTTCAGTGTTTGAACTTGTCTCTATTCATTGCTCTTCTAGGAATTTCTAAAGCTTGATGTGAAGTGTGGCTCTGTCTCGCCACAGAACAGAGCAGCACAAACTCCTTTAGCTCCTTTACAGTCCAGCTGGAGATACTGCAAGGGCAGGGGGACTTTTACAGACTTATTATTAGATATTGAAAAAAAGTTTGCTAATAAGTGATTAAACAGATGTGCTGTTCTAGAGTGTATAGATATTTTTGGTTTGTTTTTGAAGAGACTATCTTCACCATTAACAAATAATTATCCATTTAAAATCTAAGATGTAGATGTAAAAACTTTGAGTCACTTACTGCAGTTGGAAATTACTGATGAGTACTGTTGATTACCACTGCAGTTTTTCAAAAAGCTTTAAGATTAAGAGACATTCACTGCTCTTCTTCTGTCAGGTGCCTCAAAAAGAAACCATGAGAAGAGACACACAATGAAAAACAGCAGGTTATAGCACATGAGACTCCTTATTAAAAACATAAAATGCCTTTCACTCTTGCTTTTATTAAGTCTACTTTTCAAGCCAAATGAAAGTTAGGTGAGCCGATTATAATACAAGTCACGTCTAACTATTTCATTATCCACGTCCTGCAGCACGGTCGCCCACAGAACACCTTTTGAAAGCTCTGGAGTGACGGCAGCAGGTTGAATATAATGAACAGTGTTACAAATGGGGACATGAGACGACAGGTCTGGTGAAGAAGGAGTCTCCTGGAAACTGTATGGCTGTAATTACTGAGTGCTGGTGCTGTCTCAGTTGGCTTTGAACAAAGGTAACCGCCTTCAGCAAGTTATATTTCCTCAGCTAGCTAAAATGAAACCAGTCAGAGACACAAATATTTATGATACACAATACATAACCAAAGTCATTGTCTGCTTTTATTACCTTATTTTTGTTGTCGCTCTGAAGTCTCCCACATCAACAGCACAAGAGAATTAAACAGTGAAGCACTGAATTATTTTTAAATTAGACTTCCAAAACTAGAATGTTGAAGTCATACTTGCAGGAAGATAAAATGCTCTTATTCTGGGCACTTTGCTTGCACGTCACCTTTGTTTCTCAATAACTCATGCAGTTTGTTGTTCAAGAATCTGTCAAGCAGAAGTCAGTGAGAGCTGAGACCCCTGCCTCTTTGCATGTGAGCACCCCTCAGCAAACACCCAGCAGGAATAGTTTGGTAATAAAGGGAGCATCTGGTGCAGGCAGCATTGGAGACAGCAAGACTGAGAAGAAAGCTCAGGCTAATCTATGTTTTCTCATCTGTGATCTGTTAAATCTCAGAAACGGGCTCACTTGCCCATACAGTAAAATACCAGAGAATAGCAGACAACCACGTCATAATTAGAGAAGACACAAAGTGAGAAAGACTATCTCTGTTGAAGTTATTTCTGTTATTATCTGCATGCCCCAACTCCTGTTTCCCTCTTACCTCTTTTCCTGGAGAATCATAAATCGTGAAAATTCCTTTCCCAACACTAGTGATAATCATTAGGTTGTATAGGAGAGAAGACAACTGGAGCTATTATATCATTATTCTTCATCTTTATACCAGTTATGGTTTAATGCCTGCTGGCAGCTAAGTACCACACAGCCACTCACTTGCTCACTCCCCCAGGCAGGATGGCAGAGAGAATCAGAGAAGTAAAAGTGAGAAAACTTGTGGGTTGAGATAAAAACAGTTTAGTGGGGAAAGCAAAAGCCATACACACAAGCAAAGCAAAGCAAGGAATTCATTCAGTACTTCAGGCAGGCAGGTGCTCAGCCATTTCCAGGAAAGCCAGGCTCCACTGCACATAATGGTGACTTGGGAAGACAAACACCATCACACAGTCACTGAGGTTGGAAAAGACCTCCAATATTATCGAGTGCAATCTTACACCAAATACCACCATGCCCATAAAACCATACAGCTGAGTGTAATCACTCCAAACATCCCCTCTCCTCTCTCCCCAGGCTTCCTGTGCTGAGCATGACTTCATATGGTTTGGGATATCCCTTGGGTCACTTGGGGTCACCTGTCCTGGCTGTGTCCCCTCCCAACTCCTTGTGTACCCCCAGTCTCCTCACTGGGGGGTGAGGAACAGAACTGGCCCTGACTCTGTGCAAGTGCTGCTCAGCAACAGCGAAAATATCCCTGTGTTACCAACACTGTTTTCAGCACAAATCCAAAACACAGCCCCAGAGCAGCTACTGTGAAGAATATTAACTATGCCCCAGCCAAAACCAGCATAATACTGTATTTTTTCATGGTCAATTATTTAAAGAAGGCAAAAAAAAACACAAATCAAAACCAAAATAGGTTCACAGAGGTAAAATGAAAAGTACTACAAGTTTGGGGGAAAAAAATTTATAATGAGCAATTAAAAAGAAGGGAAAGTTAACTAGTGAAGAGATGAATAAAAGATGACATAATATGACATGAAATATAACAAATGGAATGAGAGAGGTCAGCCAGGTGCACCTGTACAGCTCTTCAATGTTTTCAAAGATTTCATATCACACAATGCTCTCAATGATACAAGGAGGCAATATATTTTAAAGTGGACAACGTGACATATAGAATGAGCCTGCAGAAGTTACTGCAATAGTATTTGAGTTATATCCAAAAAACCCAGAATTCCATTTTGAGTGACCAGTTGTGGTTTACCTTTCACTGTGGAGGCACAGAGTTATCCACAGCAGCTCTCATTACTCATCAGCCAGTTATGGCTCTGTTATTGTCACTGTACAAACACGTTGGGAGCACACATGAAAACTGCTCTGCAGAAGAGAACTAGCAAAGAATGAAACATCAAAGCTTTTACATATAGACACTGTGGAAGAAAAGTTATTTTACTACTATTATCACAACAGGAAACCAGGAGAAAATGCAGCACAGATTTAGAAGGTAAAAATCAGAGCCCACACTCTCCATCCCACTTTCATTATCCTGCAAGTCCCACATTTTCATTTAAGCTTTATGAATGAGAAATTCATTTGAAAGGGGGGTTTCTATTCTTTATTATTCTGTTCTCCCTGAAGAAGCATAACCAAAGCCATAAGGGAAGCATCTTTTGCCAGAACAAGCATCAAAACTGGGGAGAGTCCAGGACTAGCGATAGGACAAGAAGACACAGGTTTTAGTTGCACCAGGGGAGGCTTAGTTTGAACATTAGGAAAAAATTCTACACAGAAAGGGTGATTAGACATTGGAATGGGATGTCCAGTGAAGTGGCTGAATCACTGTCCCTGGAAGTGTTTAACAAAACTGGACAGGGCGCTGAAGTCTGGTTAAGATGGTGATGTTGGACTTGATGATCCCAGAAGTCTTTTCCAACCTAATTGATTCTGGTATCCTGTGACTATTTTGGGAGTTAAAGTGACAGAATTGCTGAGTCCTATCCAAAAAGAGTGGCTGCTGTGGAGTCCTGTTTGGCAGACCCCAAATGGGTAGAAGTGCCTACTGAGCCCCTGGATACATGAGATGAGGGAGCAGGGACCAGCCTGGACAGCCGAGAGCTTCAAACAGAGCAGGAGTAGAACTTGGCAGGTTTGGCCAATGAGGTCACATGTCAGAAACCAGACATGTAAGTAAGAATAAACTCCCTGGGAACAAGAGTGTCACAGAACCATGGCATACACTGACATTAACCCTAGAATACACAAGACAATTTTGGTGGATGACACTGTGTGTGTATGCTGGATGGTGAGCAGCCATTGTATGCAGCTCTGCATACAGGAAAGTCTCCTAAGCAGCCAACTCATCCTTTCCCAAGGAGCACCCACACTTTTGCCCTGCTTACCACCCCACCAAAGCACTGAAGGACCAAAAAAACCACAAGACCTTCATATTAGGCAGAGAAAATAGTGACTTTTAGTAAAACTTCACACAAATAAATAAAAGTAGAGAAAAACAAGTCCAACTGTCAGTACATATCCTCTAATCCTTCCCCAGAGGCTCACATCTTACCACTGCTATAACTGCTGTGCCCTAAAGGCCCCTGTGCTGCAACTACAGTTCCAGCTTTTTTAACAGATTCCTGCCCTTCATCACACCTATTACCACATTACATCCTCCCACTGCTACTCTAAGCACCTTCTATTCACAGCATTGACAATGGGTGATTTCACAAGGAGGGCAAAATAAAGCAGCCATGCTTAATCTGGAGCACACAAATTTACTGAGCGTTAACTATGTTCATACTGTTGGTACTACTTAAAAGTGTTTGGCACTGCCAGTGGCCTGAGAGGCTGAAAACCAAGCCCGACTGAGATGTGAAATTTCAGCTTCCTTTTCCTCCTGTGCAAGCTGTAACTATCCTGCAGGTGACAAAAAGTAAATACACCTGAAATGTCAACCCATTAATTTTCTAGGTTAAGCTCTTGAACGCTCCATCCCAGCTGGTAGAGCATTAGGACAAGACATGCTTCAGCATTTGACATGGAAAGCAGCACAGGCATGGAGACCTGTGGAGCTGCCACCCAGCCCAGGCACCCTTCCAGCAGAGCCCCATGATGAGAGCTGCACTGCTTGGCCAGACCCAGTTTAACCCAAACCCGTGTCCTGGGGAGGCAGGATGGGCAAGGGCTGCTGGATCAGCAGGTCTACCCTCCCATCATCAGACAGCCCATCTTAAAACTACTTCAGTAGGTAGAAGAAGGCAAGGTGAGGTACTGCTATTAGACTGAAATTATTGTATCTAAAATTGAGAAATGCTTTTAACCTGTGCTACTAACAGGACAACTGAATTTGGTTTTGGAAAAAAAAGCAAACAAAAAACTTTCTTGAGAAGCTGTTCAGCTCAACTACAGATAAGCAGTAAGGTATAGCACAGCTTCACTCCCAACACAGAAACACCAGGTGATTTCAATCACTGACTCCTAGATAAAATATTCAAACAAATGAAGTGACAAGGAAGATTGAGAGTTTTTTGCCATCTGATAAGAGTGTGTCATGCATGGTTACTGAGTGCATTATTAACACACACAGATACAACCAGTGATGAAGATTGAAGGCTTTCTATATACAATACGAGTTAATAAATTTTTTCATAGGAGAGTCATTAAAGGCATTTCTTATCAGCTTTTTATGATGATAATATTTTAAACTACTAATATGGAGGGTGAAGGGGTTTTGCCAAATCAGTTCCTAGCTATACCAAATCAAAAACAACAATAACAACAACAAAATCTATCAGGACAAATACAACAAATTATCTGTCTGCTACCATGTGATTTTTACTACACAAACCATCTTAAGTCAGAGTTATGGAAATTTTGACTGAAAGAAAAAATTGAGATACTAGTTTAAGGCTTCTGCATTTGTCCTGAAAGCAAGATGGCACTGCAAGAACTATACAAATAAGGAACTCACCCTGAAACACGCATCAATAAAGTCAAAAGCATTCCCACTTGTGCTCGTCACAAAAGAGCCCCAGTTCAAAGGCTTTGCCCAAACAGTTTAAACAATCTATGCACTCTATTACTAGTGGTAAATATCCACTAACATTTAAAAGACCTGAATGGCCTAGAGTGATTATTCTTAAAATAATGTCTCAAAAATCACTTAGATAAAGGTTTATATCTCTATATTTCCAATTGAAAACTTAGGATGTAACTCAGAATACATGGCAGAGCAGATTTGCCCTACAAAAACTTATAGTAGGAAGCAGTTACAATCATTTTGAGCAAAGATTTTGAAAGAGGAAAAATAAAGAGCAATATAAGCAGTAATTGCTAATGTTAGTCCATTCAGACAATATTATCTTTTATGTGCAGACTGCCTGTAACACTCCCAGTAATGACTTGGTAGGCAAGGCAACAAGCAATATCTTTTCCAACTTGGTTCTTAGTTAAAGAGTATCCCTTCCTATATTCTACATCATTTATATTGTTCCTACTGCTGTTGCTATCAAGCGTGTTACGCTGCCAAGAGTGCTGAAGAATTCAGCATCTGTTATGTATCTTTCCCCTATTTAGGGTAAACAGTGTGCATTTATCAAGAACCCATCTCTGCTGATTAACCACCCTGTTTCTCCCTTGCTTCCCCGTTTGCAATTCTCTTCCATAACATTTCCGCCTGGACTAAATCTTTGCCTGCACACACACCATATGGCACAATGATATAAATGAGATGAGACTAAGTTAATTGATTGGATTAGACCCCACAAAACAGATTTTAAGTTCAATGATGAGCATTTTTTCACCTATGCAGAACACAGAGGTGTCACCCAAGCCTTGGAGCAACAGGCTCTTGCACACACAAATTATTAGTGCACAGAAGAGGGGAATTCTTCCTTTCATGGACTGGAGATGAAAGAATAGCAGTCTTTATATGCATATTTGCTTTATGAAACTGCATTTGTCTCCCTGAAGTGTACATACCTAAGGACTGACATAGCCATACCTAGAGCTCAAAGATATGTGAAGACTTTTACCAAGCAAAGCAATGAAAATCTTAAGAGTCCAGGAATCACATTGCAGTAGCTTTACTCACAGAGGAATTAGAACCAGGCTAAGAGAGACTGCAAACAAGTGACTTTCTCTGCTTTTCCTGATGGTTTCTTTTTTAATTACTTCATTTTGAGATGTAGGGATACACACAAGCCCCACAAGCATCTCTCATGTAGGTTTACTATCTGTTATGTTTAGCCCCTGCCAAAATTTTTTGCATCACCTGTGATAAAATCCGAGGAAAAGGAAATCTGTCACTTTAATACAGCTTCCAAATAACATATAGCAAGGTATTTTAGAAGAGGAGACTTTATATGTATTCAAAGAAAACAGCAAATATGAAGCATTTTTCTAGACAAAGAGGGGGAAAAAAATCATAAAAAGAACCTTAATATGCAGTAAAAAAAAGATAAACACAGAGCTGCTGTTGAGCATGGACATAAATCAGATGCTGGTATGCTCCCTGCTGCTTATGTGTGGTGTTGCTCATCACTATCATAATTTATACATGGAAAAAAAAGTTCTCATTTAAAAAAAATTAGAGTGCAACTGATTTCAATGCAAATTCAGGAACTTAAACAATGATACTCACAAACAAATATTTTCTACCGAGGTCACCAAGCAAATGGGAATTCTCAAAGAGCATGACCAAATCCACAACATGAAAAAACATCAGTTTCAATGATTTTTTAACTTCTAGTAATTCATAAAGTAGGTACAGGAGTTTTCAATTTTTGTTTATAGAATACTAAGTATATTAGTTGTACATTCATGATTTTTTTAATGAAACTTCACATGACCTGTCACAATGTCATTTTGCATTATTTTATTCTCAAAATGTAAAGATTTCCATATGGAAACATCTTCACTTTCCAAATATTTCTAGAGCTCTTTGTACTAAGCCTTACAAAGTAGCTAATTTATTTTCCCCCCTCTGTTGCCAGTACAGGAAGAGCCATAAGAGACAGAGGTTGCAACTCCAAAGCAAAAGTGGCTCTGCATCAGTGAGTCCCTGCCCTTGGTGAGTAAAGGGTACTCATGGCTCCAAGGGCTTGCTAAAGCCCCTGGAAGGGCCAGAGGATACCCAGAACCCAGTCCAAGAATCAAACCTTCCCAGGGACAGTCCTCCCACGTTAGACTGGGACATCTCTCCCCTTGGAAAGGCAAGCAAACTTTTTACTACAGCCTTTGCTCTATGAAGTGGGTCATTACGGAGCAGGGAGCATTCACGGAGGCTCCAGAGAAAAGTGGTTTGCTGTTGGATCAGTTTTTTTCTCAATAAGAAGGGTTAAGGCTCTGTCATCCAGAAAACCAGAACAAATAACATAAGCCTGGTGGCAATCCTGCTCCGAGGGGGCAGAGGAAAATTCAAAACAAAAGAAATAAATGCAATTTGCAATGTTAAGTCATTACCAAGAGAAAGATTGCGGGGTAAAGTGCTGCCTGAGCACACAAGTTTGGGACTGACAGGCAAGACAGTGTGTCCTTACTGGGCTCAGGGAAAGGCTGCACAGCTCCAGGTAAACAGAGCATCACATCAAAGGCACACCTGACTCCACAGCCATTTTCCTGCCTAATGGGAATAACCCCCAGGACCCCAAACACTGCCTAACAGCTTGGATCAAAGAGGACAAAGAAATATTTGCTATGCTCCTGCAGAATTGGAGTTTGCACTACAACGAAGATAAAAGAGTATTTGTTTGTCCTCATTACATGAAGCTTTTTCAACAAAATAATTAACTGTAGCATAACAGAAAGCCTCACTGGATAAGAATTTTTAAAGCATGTGTTGAAATCCAACTACTGAGAATGAATTTGAAAGGCCATGTAGGAATACGGAAAAAAGATGTGAGGCTTTTTTTAGAACTTTATTTTTTTAATATTTTCTACCCTCTTAAAAGCATAACCATCAAAGCAAATAAAAGTTTAATAAGTAAAAAAACATTTTAAATGAAAAACCATGATTAACTTATTAAGATCCATTAAGTGTATAATTACAAGGATTCTATTACATTAAGATACCAATTTCTTTAAAGCCAGAAATAATACCTGCTGAAACTTTAATTATTTAAATGAGAAGAGAAAAAGGCATGTTATCTTCTCTGACAAAGATTAAAATCAATTTAATTGCTTCTCTGCTGCATTGACACGATTCTTGCTGTGAGTCAAGCAACCAAAAAGGGAAATTAATACTGCAGCTGTTAATCAAGTGATATTTGTGTGCTTCATCTTATTATAGCAGGAGCAAGAATAACTATGACTTTGGAGAGTTTGTCCACACTATATTTCACAGATTTTTTTTGCTTGGAAGAGCATCTTTACTTAATTTGAGTTGCAGGCATCTTCAGGTGACATGCAGCCTGAGAAAATTGTATGTTACATTGTTTGATCCCCTCATAAAAATTGTTCTTCCAAGAGTAAGGTTTATTTCAAATAAATTTGTCCTCAGGTATCTGACTCGCTAGTATGAAATTACCAAGTCACACCAAAAAAGGGATAGAAATACAGCTGGAGGAGAAGGTTGCCTATGAATCATACTTTCAAAGAAGAAAGCAGGTCAAAGAAATCAACAATTTCAGTAAAATTAGAACATGCATTTGAAAACACATAACAGCTGAGCACACAGCACAAGCCATGGCTTCTATCTGCTGATTTAAAAATGTTTATCCTTGCAGTGCCTTTGTTAAACTTCTGCACCAAGTGAATATTCAGCAACATCTACAGTCGACAAATTAATGGATCTGATTGTAAGAAAAATGGTATTGTGAGATATTTATGAGTTCTGAAATACAAACCCGTGTGGTGCCTCATCATCTCTTATCAGCCCTTGTTAACTTTACAGATGATGAGAAGCACCAGAATAACTGAGGTTGTCAAAACTAATAGATCTCAGAGGCTCGGCATCAGCACAGTTCAGTTCCATCTACAGTCCACTTTTGAGAAATTTTAACTCCTTCACATCTCTTCACTGAGCAGGAACCAATTCCATTACCTGGGCTGTTATTCACTGTTGGCAGCATCAGGCACTACTCTAGATATCTCAGGAAGGGCAGGCAGTACTTTTGGGGAAGAACTTGTGTTTAGTGGCAGAAAAATACCAAGCAGGTCAATTTAAATACAACCTAAAGTACCTTACTGGAAATTTTAGGATCTGGGAACAGCAAAACAAAGGTTAAAGTTTTTGAGAAGGGCTTTTCTAGGACAGTATGGGTATATATGCTAACAGAGTAGAATCATTGTACCACTAATTCTTCACTTAATGCACTAGCAAGCATTAAATAACTAGGTACAGAGTTAAATAACTGTTTTCACACTCCAAAACTGGTTTGAGTTTTGTTTACTGCAAAGAGTCAGTGAACCTGAGGAGCCAATTCTCTTTTCCTTCTATACTACTTGGACAGTTTCATTTTAATTCAGTGCTTTAAACTGAGTATTTGGTCACTTCACAGCCCCTGCTGTGGCTGACTGTGCTGCTATCAGACTACCAGGTTATATTCAGTTTGGCCAAAAGTGGCTGTGATGGATCCCAAAGGCTGGTTTTTAAGAAAGAAAAGCATCAGTGAGTCTTGATACCAGACTGCAGAAACCAGCCCAGGTGTGGATTGTGACAAACTCCCAGAGTTCTTGAAGCTGGAAGCAAGGAAGCCCTATTTAGAAAGGATTTTGGCTGCATTTTAAGATCTTTCAGATAGGCTCAGGACTGGGTCTGCTTTTGAATGCTTATCTTCTGGTTCACTGAGAGAAGAAAAAAAAAAAACAGCAAAAAAAACAAACAACAAGCCTCTGGCTGTAAGACACTCTGGTTAACCAGCCTCATTACTGCCTCAATTTTATTTTTTACAGCAAATGATGGAGCTCCCTCCATCATCCTGGGATAACTTTGGGAAAACTCCCCTAGCATGACATACACAGTTCTTGTATTTGTGAAATTTTCTGTGTATTTCACCTGTGCACATCCTGCCACCCCCAAGGACCCACTCTGGAAAGAGACTGGAAACATTCTGGACAATGTTTCTGCACACAATGCCAGGGAGGAAGGAAAACATCAGACAAGCCACTAAGGATGCTCGTCAGCACAGCAGCAATTCATGGCAAGTTTATTTACTGTCTCATAAAAGCTTGGTACACAGAAACCTGAATTTGTAAGTCTCCTGGAGGCTTTGCAAGCTCCCCAAGGAGCTGCAGAAGTGGAAGAACATCAGAGCAAGTTGCAAGGCATCTATGCACTGGGCACTGATGGCTGCAGGGAATGCTGCAAATCCAGACAGCCTGGCATGCTGTGGACCTTGCACAAGAAGCCAAGAAATTCAAGTTGCCATTCAGCAAGGGAACAAAGCCAAGGAGTCCAACAGCATCAAAGAAGATTTTCCTCCCTGCATTAGCTCAGACTCAAAGAGAGAGGCTAGTGACACCGATAAGGACAGAACATGAGCAAGAGTCACTGCAACCATGCAGAAGAAAATCAATCTGTCATGGAGATGAGACAGCAATAACAGCAAGCTCTCATTGTGCCTGGCAGGCACGGGCAGTTCCTGCACGCACACACCCCCAGGCTCAGATGGGAGCCTCAGCTGAACACCACGCTACCAGGGGCTCAGAACAAGCCACAGCATCAGAGTAAAACTTTTCACTCATCTGACACAGTGAACAAATATATCCAATAACCATCATGTCCTCTGGGGTGTGCAGCACAACAAAAAAAAGAAAGAGGTTTAGAGAAGCAGATTGATAGAATGAGTCCAATCTTATTTCCCACAAAATGTGACACAGCAAGCTTCACTCGCTCTGATGCCTGTCAGAGGGTCTTTGTCACCAAGAGACAGTCTGTCCATTTTCTAGGAGAAAGTGGGATTGACTTTAGTGGCTGCTTCTCTTAAGAGTCCTAAATGTAATCCTGCGTATCCAGGAATAAACAGACGTGTTCCATCTTGTTCGACAAGGATAATGTTGTGTTGCCTCTCTTCTTTCTCTCACATCTTGTCCATCCTACTTCCAGCTGCAGGATGCCACAGGAATAAAGGAGTTCTTGGTACATGCTGTGAAAGCCAAATGTTCGGCAGCAATTTTTTTCAATCTACATGGTTATATCCCAGTCAGTCAGGGTACCATTACCATTTATATTGGTCTGTATGTGGCCAACTACCTTACCAGACTGAGTAATTGATTAGAAATAACAAAAAAAAAAAAAAAAAAAAAAAAGAAGAAAAACACCACCAACCAGTAAAAAAAAGTAAGCAAATGGCTGATGAGAGCCACAAAATTTTAGGTAATTCAATAATATTCTTTGTCATAAAACCTTAAAGCGAAGTGCCCAGAAATCCTGGATGCACACAATTCAGCACTTCCCAGACAGGCTGGTACCTGGCTTTGGAAGTGCTGCATAGTCAGAAGCTGTGGACCATTCTTCCCATGGCACCAGAGCACAGGTCTGCAGAAGCAGCAGCAGAGGGATGCAAAAGAGAAGGATATTTGCAGGGCAGGGAAATCTGGTGGGGGGAATGGAACGTCATAAAAGCATCCTGGTTCTACAGGGTACTCATTCGAATCTGCCACTGGGGGATAACATCTAATCACCTTGGTGTGCCTTCAGCAGCTTGCACAAAATGGGTTTGAAGCCATGATCCAGTTCTCAGCACTGCCCTCCCAAAGCTATTCCTTGGAGCCCAGAGGGCACCTGGAGTGCCCTGAGCAGCTGTGACACAGCACACACACAAGGCACACAACACGAGCAGGACTGAACTGTGCTGTGGCCCAGCCAACATTGCCCACAAGCCACAGACCCCTGGGAAATGCTCAGTGCTTCACACTGCTTAGATCCAAGGCACACCCAAACATATTTAAAGGGTTTGGAGAAAATGGAAAAATACATCTATCATTTCAGGAGCTGGTAGTACTCCTCTTTTGGGGAAATCTACCAAGCAAACCAGTTTTTGCTATTGAATTCAAATGAAAGACAACAAAAAGTAGATTCAGGCCTTTCTTCTGGCCATAAAAATATTTTCAACCTGTATTCTACACATTATTGTGAAGGCTCTTTCAGAAGCCATTTGCTTTTTCCAAGTACTTCACTTCCATAAACAGCAGACAAACATAGCTTGTAGTTATTAGATATTAGCCTTAAATCCTCCCACTCCTCTCAACAACACCAATCCCAATTAGATTTTTGTATTTCTTTCATCTCTTTGTGGAGATGAAATGTTCTCTAACCACTTGGCATGGTGCCAAGACAAATATTTGCAACAACTGTAGAACACCATAACCTAAACCCCACTCCTGCTAGAAGTTGTGTTGTTTTGCAGTAGAGGCAGAGGTACTATAAAAGGAAGCAAAACCTGGTTTGATTTTTCTTGTGAGCATAATTTCACAGAATAAAAGTGGGTCAGAGTCAAAAGAGATTTTTAGATTATTAAATAAGTCTTATTTTATATTATTGATTCTATTTTAAATTTAATCGAATATAAAATACTGATTATATTATTAGATAATAATTATTACTATTAAATTATTAGAGAGCACATCAGTCTTCAGGTATGGAGAGAGCCTAATTTGTGATGGCAAATGTGTAAGAGGACTCCTGCTCTGGTGTGCTGAGAATGGAATCACATTTTTTTATATGTTGGCATAGAGCACCAAGGATCCATGTGAAATATTTGCTTTCTCTGGACACTATCAGCCTCAGCAAAAGGAGAGATAAAGTGTTACACAACCAATATTTTGGCCTCAGCATTCTTTTTCTCAGGCAGCAGCATTTCATAAAATTTGAAATAGTAAAAACAGATTTCTGGTCCTTACAGCCTGGCAGGAAGCTAAAGGACATCAGAAACTTATCAGGTTTCCAGCATCTCAAGCTTTCCTCAGCCATGCGTTCATCTTCCTTTCCTCATGACTTCTTTCAACGCTGATCATTTGCAAAAGGCTTGCAGAAACAGGAAGGAGGGAAGGAGCAAAAGGTGTCCTCACATCTTTCCCCATCAGTAGTTTTTACGTTCTGACAGTATGGAAACATAACTAATGGCAAAGCACACATCATTCTCAACGAGCAGTCGTCATCAGGGACACGGGACAAACACAGAGGGGATGCTCTGAAGATTACTGGGGCAAGTCAGGCATTGGGAGCTGAGAAGCCACACACACTTTAGATGTCTGGCAAGATTCTGCACTAGTGGTTCTACAAGGATGCTTGCAATGATCAATTCATGCTTTACTGTCATTATCACTACATCTGCAGCAAGTTGACATCTCTGCCTCAGTTTTAACTTCTGCAAATTACAGATTATAATTATAGGCTAGGGATTAGTTAATATTTTTAAGGAGCTAAGGCTTGACAAGGTACAAAAGTTGTCACCAGCTATTGAGGGGGGGGAAAATATATTTTGTATGACGCCCATGAAAGTGTAATTCAATACTGTATGAAAAAAATGCACCCAGGGTTGTAGATGAGACATGCTGAAATAAAAGGAAAGAAGAAAATAGAAGCCTTTAAAGATAAATAGCAATTGTGAAAAAGTATATAGCTTGCTCAGAGCCCTATAAATGCTATGGATTTATGAAAAGAACAACAATAATATTATTGTAACTCCTGACCACCCTTAGATATGGCTCCACAAACAGGTTCCACCTGGGAGGTTAAATGTGAATTTACAACACATTTACTACTCTACAGTAACTGCCTACATGTATGCTTTTACTGTCCAGTAAATACAAAGCAGCTTATAACACATTCATGGTTCAGCTCATGTAAATTCAACTATATCTGAATCTCAGGACACTGTTATTAAAAACACATGTATCTGAGGTAATAACAACAGGTCCTGTATGACACCAGCAAACAAAACCTGAAATGAAATTCAATACAGCATAATGTAAGGCAATGCAAGATGATGTGAAAACGGCCTTCCTGCAGATTTATGCACTGAGCAGGCATTTAAATCTTATTATACCCGATCATATTGCACTATTTGGGCACATTTCTAGATAGTATAAAGAAACATTATGCCTAGTACTGCTAATTCCCCACACGCAGCAGATGGTTTCACCACAGTGAAAATGTGTGTTTCAAAATCAGACCCTATGTAGGGAAGGTAATGATGGAAACCGTGGCATCACATTTCAAAGATACAGAGCTCAGTTAAAAAAAAAAAAAAAAACCAAATGCTACATAGGCAGAGAATATGGCAATGATTTACTGAAACTTCTGCAACAAGTAGGGGAGCCAGAAGTGAGATGCTGATACTTTCTTTACCTTTATCATGTAAGAGAGAGCAGCTGCACAGAGCACAGCTGAGACAAGGGGTTCCAAACATAAGGTTACTTGATGTGCCTGGGGTATCAGAAAAGTACAACTACCAGCCCCAGTGCTGAAGGAAAGCTCAGTAAGCATGACAAGCAGCAATGCAACATCCATAATCTAGTGAAGGCAACAAAGACCTTTCTGAACACACAGATATCAAGTTCTGGCTTCACTGAAGCCCAATGCAGAAACACCTCGTGTTAGAGGAGACAAACTTGGAATTTCTAAGAAATTTCTCTATAGGGAAACAATGTCAGCTATTCTTGTTAGGAATTAAAGAGGGCAAAAAATGTACTCAAGGCAAATTACACCATTTCTATCACAGACTCCCTGCAAGAATGAGATTGCTTTATTTGATAGAAACTTGCATTTTGGCTCACAAACATCCTTGTGAGTTTGTCCCACCCTCCCTTGAATGCAGCCCTTCCTTGGGACCTGACAGCAATCAGCAGAGGCAGCTGCCTTTTACAGACCATGACCTGAAAAGCAAAGAAAGATGTTTTTGTGCTCCTTTATCCTATAAGCCTTTAGGTAGATAAATGGGCTTGGCAAACTTCTCACCAGCTCCTGTGAATTTATGTTCTTTGAGACCAGTGTGAATGAGGACAACCAGGTCCAGCTTTTTATGTTTGATATGCAGTGTTCAAAAGGAATTAAATGAGCACGAGTTTTGGGGCAGGGGGGAGCAGGGAGGAGTTGGGGCATGGCTTTTCCCCCAGGTATCTTCAAAGAGACTGTCAAAAGACTGCATTGTTTATTCCAGCCCCGACTCCTGGCCCGGAGGAAGCCCTCTCATACAGAATTATCCCTGCACCATCCTGGCAGGGAGCAGGTCTCTGTGGAGGCTGGGTGTGATTTCCAAAGCATGGCTGAGCTGCAGGAGGAGCCAGGACTGTCTCATGAAGCCAGAGGCAGGTTCCAAGTGCCCAGTGCTGCCCGTGAGCTCTGTGTGCAGCGCTCAGTGTCAGCTACAGTCCTACAAAGAGAAACAGCTCTAACAGGGGCTTTGTTACTCATGGAAACTTGGTAATTTTTGCTGTGATTAGATCCACGTTTGAGACAATACTTCTGCATTTCCTCTTGGTATGTAAATGAGCCAAAGAGAGAAGATTCACCAGGATCAACTGCACATCCCATATCAGCTCCTTCAGTTTCCTACACCCCAGTGTAGTACTCTCCCTTCCTCAGGTCAGAACCCACACTGAAGGCATGCCAAAGCTTCTCAAGAAAAAAGTTTTTCATTAGAAATTCCACATTCCCTAACAAAGTTTTAGCAAATTGCCACTTTCTGACATTTGTTTTGTTGAAGAATTTCTGACCGGTTCTGTGAATATAATATTGCATGTGCTGCACAAAAATAAACACTTACAGAAAGCTAGAGAATATAATTTTGGAAACCTGTTAATTAGAGCTAAACATATGAAACATATGTCAGTTACTGATATATATTAAAAATACAGTTAAATATAGCAGCTTGTTTTCTATCACTACAGCTATGTAATAGCTCACAAAAAATGAGAAGTGCGAGGGCAACATCTTGAGACAGCACATTAGTGTTCATTTTGGTCACTTTATTGGTGTCCTATGCATATGTACTGAAGACAAAACATCACTGCTTTTTGGGGACCTTCAGCATGAAAAATGCAAGTACCAATTCTGCCTTCTTTATCATGGGCAGCAAATCCTGAATCTAAGGTATTTTCTCAGAGCTGCCATTACTCAACCACGAGAAAGCCTGAGATGTCTTTTGTCAGGATTTGATTATACATACAGCATCTATTAACCTGGAACATGTGCTTTCTGTCCACAGAGTCTAGTTCTGGTACTTCACCACAGGTTATAGACACTTTCCTTCAAAGTTGAGAGTAGTATCAGTTTTAAGTGAAGGATGTGACACATCATTAACAGAAATGGGCTATACAATCTTTTCCTCTAAGTGTCATTCTGTGCTGGGCAGTAGCCAAACTCCTCATGCAGATGGAGAAAAGATGACAAATTGTTTATGCTCTGCTCTGGAGTCAGTTCCCAAAAGCAGACTGGCCCACTGCACCACAGGCAGGGAGCAGCTCTGTCTGGAGTCAGCCACTACAAGACCCTGCAAGCACATGTCTGGCTACCAGCACAAACTCCCCAGCCAGCCTGAATGCAGCCCAGCCAAGGACGTCTTTTACACTGATAACCAAATGTATTGGATCCACTCATCACAGCATGGCTGCTAGCAGGAACAAAACCAGAACCTGCTGTTAGAGCCCTACAAGTTACTACCTCCAACCCCAAAGTAAAGACCTCACAAACAACAACAAAAACCCAACAATAAAGCAAACATGCAAACCCCAAAACCCCACTGAACTCACAGATATGTCTAATCTAGTTTCCAGCACAACAAAAACGACTGCACTGAAAAATTACAGCAGAATAAAGACCCTTAAGCCACAGACATTCTGGTCATATTTGCTCACTAACCTGATAATCTCATTGGTATCCTCCACGATGGAGTTTGCCCTTTCCCCATCAAAGCTTAGCTAAAAAGCAGAAGCAATCAATAACCCTTCCAAAAACAGATAGCATTTTTCTTCACATGTCTAGAGTTTCTTAAATCATTTGTATACTACACTTGGATTTTATTATCCTTGTGCCCAGAGGCAAAGTCCTCATTACACTAAGAGGAACTAAGGATGTATAAAAGTGTTCATAATATGAGGTGGGCTGTTTCTATCACAGTAATGACTTCCCTGAATTTAGGTTTTACAAATCTAGAACAGATACACATATAAGAAAATCAAATGCTATGAAGGGAACTTGGCACTTCTAACTAGTAGCTAATAAATTTCTTTGATAATACTAAAGAGAAAAGTTAAAAATAGTAATAGAAAACTCTTTGTTCCTATATAAAGAATTAATACTGCAGAAGAAAACCTCTTTGGAGTTTTATCACATTTCATCCTTGTTGAATAGTCGTGGCTTCAGCAGCTGCTACATGAAATGTAAGTGTCACTGCAGTGAATAAATACCTAAGCAGTACAACAATGCAGCTGTCCCCTGTAACAGCATTAGTGTGAAGCCTTTATGGTCACCACAGCCAAAACCAGAAATGCACTCTGACTTTATAAAGATGTGCTTTCACGTCCCTGAACATGCTAGCCCACAGATTATAAAACTCATGTATTAGATCTTATCATTAATTTTTCCTCCTTCTTCAGGATTCAGAAAAAGGAGGTATCTTGTTCACTGCTTCCTCCCTGTAAGAAATTTCTAACAAAAAAAACATGTTCGGGTCCTTTTCCCCTCTGGGCCACTCTTCCAGTGGTAGAGTTCCTCTCATCTCCCCCCCAACCACTGCCACCTCAACACCTCTTTCCCCTTTCCCATGTTTTAACACAACCCTCACACACTGCAAGCAAAACACAGACCCTGGAACAATGCCTGTGAGAAAAGGGACAAGGTAAGATCAACTCCCTCATCTATGCAGATTTCAGTGAGAAAAATATCCTGTGCATTTTAGTAGGAAACTCCAAGAGCAAGAGACCTACACAGATGGACACCAGTGTAATAAACAGAAAGTTGGCAGCATGAAAAGAACACCTGTTGCTGACAAATTATTTTTATTACAGTTTTAAGTCTGAATAGTTTGTACTTCTTTCAATTTTTTTCATTCTCTTGTAGATCTCAGTTGCATATAATCACAAGTCTTCAAGCCAACTGATTTCCTTAGTAGACAAGCTCTTTTCATAGAAATGAAAGATTATTCTTTTATAAGGTCACCCTTGGAGAGCCTGCCCAAATAGAGATGAAAACATTAACAAGGGCTTGCTCTGTATTCTAGAGAAAAATAATATTTGAAAGGGGGGAAAAAAAAGAAAAAAAAAAATCAGACAAGCAAGAGCCAAGTGGGAAGTCTTACTATCTACCCATTCAGCACTTCTGCAAACAAATTGATTTAGTCATCTGCAAGCTTGGCCATAAGCTCCCTGCAGGAATTATAGCTCATGCCTACACAAGCCCCAAAGATTCTTGTCCAAAATGTAATCATATCACAGAAAAATATCACCCATTTACTGTATATGCTACTTCAAGTTTTCATAACATCACGCTTTTGAAAAGGTGAAGGAACCACACAGCACTGGCACAATGACAAATAATTGTAAATGTTCAATTCATCAGTTATTCAGGATATTCTCACAAAGAAGGGGAAAAAAAACCAAGGCCAGTTATGAAGGAAGGTGTGCAAGTGTGCAGAAGTTTAAGCATCAAAGAGAGGAGCATGACTAATATATCAAATACTAAATTCCAATGAACCATTAGGATTTCCTCCTTCCCCCATTGCAAGAATGTTGACAAAAAGATCTAGAATAAGTTGCTGTGTTTTCTGAAAGGAACCATTTCATCTTGTTGAGGGTTTTTCATTTCATTTGTTTGATATTAATGGTTACTATCCCTCCCTCAACATTATTTCAGGTCTAGGAAAGAGTGTCACAAGTACATCAAGCACATCTTTTAAAGTACTTGATTTGCTTGTAACTTCATACTACTTCTGTTTCAGCCTTTCCTCTGCCTTACTTTGTAGTCTAGAAAGATTATGAGAAACCTGAAGAGGCACAGTCATCTGCCTCAAAAGGATGTAGGGAAACAGCTGATTTGTCTCAAAAAGCATCTTTTTCCTCTGCAATTGCATTTCAATTTCACCTATCCTTGGGGAGCCTTGTTCCTTTTTCTAAAGGAAAATAGTTCAAACTAGGCAAGTCAGTATATGGTTTATACACCACAGCTATTACCTAAAAGATGGTCAAAACTTCCCAGACTTCAGGAGCCAGCTCTCTCAGAGGATGGCCCAACACCACAAGTAGTGCTCAAGTAGTTTCATGAGAGAATAAAGAAAAATACACACATTTCCCAAAAAGCCCACAGGTGAGGTGAGGAAGCAGTACTGAGGAAATAAAGGTAGGGTATCACTGCTCAGTATAATTTTCCTCCTCAGCTGACAGATAATCCAGAGGGAAACTTCCTGCTGCATGTCACTGGTCCAGGAGGTGCCAAGGCCAGCAAGGCTTTCCTGACAAGTGACTTACTCCCCACCCACCAGTTATTTGTACTGCAGGATCTCCAAAACATTTGCTTAAACCATTATGGGGGCTATGTGTCTACATCCAAAACTGAATTCTTAGATTTATTTATTATTATTTATTATATTATTTAGAGACTCAAGGAGAAAAACAATTATACTAATCCCAAAGGGAAAAAAAAACCACACCAAAGACAGCCTACTAAAGAAGGAAACAAAAAACAGACATAGTCATTTTACACATAGGCACACTCTGGGAATGGCTGAATTACATTCAAACTTTTTTTGGAGAGAACAAAAGGAGTCCAGCTGAATTCAGACAGTTGAAAAATTCAGACTCAACAGGTACAATCAGACAACACTGTAAGAAATAAGAGTCATGATATGAGCTATATGTCTGCCCTTAACACCCATGTAATGCCAGGTGCATATTTTATATCACTCTACTGTAGAGTTGCAATAGTAGACAACCATATCATAGGGGGATCTTGAGTTGTGACTGATCCACAGCTGTACAAAGCACCTCCCCTCCTCAATCTTTCAAGGTTATAGCTTTGTACTGAAGCCAGAGAAAAGCCAGCAGGCACCAGCCCACTATCACTAAGCATCCTTCAGGAGAGCCTGACCTAGAGATGAGAAATGCTGTGTTTCCACCACGTTTTTCTTCTCTCTCAGCCATTTCTTCCTCCTCAGTCTCCACTCCACTGCTTGAAAAGCAACACCACCTCAAATAATTTTTAAACAAGTTTTAGCTTCAATTTGTCCTCTCCAAAATGGGTCTTAAATCAGAAAAACAAAAGTGATACCAAATCTCTACCACATTATCCTACGTGGTAAGCAGTACACAGAAGCAACCAGCCAGCTCCATGTTAAAAGGCTGAAGGAGGAAGACTTACAGCTACAAGTATGAAGGAAAAACCAATCTCTCACATCCATTTTTAGGCAAGCAGCCTGATTATCCAGAGCAGCTGAGCTAGCAGCTCTCACACTGGCAGTATTGTACTCTCACTCCTCGTGCTTTGGTGCCCAGTTTCATGCCACTACATTTGAATTCTGTGTTGTAGAGCTGCTTATTTAGACTCCTCATTTGGCTTTTGTCACTGTTCCTATTAGCAGGTTACAAGAAGTTCCACACGTGCATATTAACAGCACTGGCAGCTTTTCTAGAGCAAAACAAATATCATCTTTGAGGTGTGCTTGACAACATTAACTCTTTTAAGTGCACATCCATATTGCCTGGCATAAAGGCAGAGAGACACCTTGGGCTCAAACTCTCCCTTCCCCCAGAGATATACAGATATGAAAAAAAAAAAAAAAAAAAGAAAATCAGAAGGCTTTGTGATTACTCTGTGGCACACTGAGCCTGTAAAACTAAACCCATTTTATTTCATCATATTCAAATCCCCACAGCTCCAGTGAAATTTAATTATACCTTCACTTTGCATAATTAAACAGCCATTTCATGGCTTTCTAAAGCATATAAAATGACTGATGAGTGTAGTGGTAAAACTTTCAAAAGTACTAAGAGATTTAGGAGGCTACAGGTATGTCTAGACAGCAGCTAACTTGCATAAAAGCAGCAGTATTATTTTGTTTGCCCAGTGGGATTCAATAGCTCTCCACATATGCCACATTTTAGCAGTTCAACTATTTCTGGCATTTTATCTACCCCATTTACGGCTAGCTCAAGTAATTGCATCATGTGGAACTGATATATGTAAAATCCTGGTGATTTTTCAGATAGGACTCAATATTTTACCACAAAGGAACTTTCAGAAGGTTCATCGTTTGGTGAAGCATCAGCCATGAAAACTCAGTTGAACCCTTAGCACTGCTTCATGCCAGTACATTAATTAAGAAACAACATGCTTTCCCTCCCTCCATGCTGAAAAAAAATTTACTATGTGACATTTTTTTCTCTCATATTGTATATTCCCTGAAAAGCTTCTTATATCAAAATCATCATATTTTAGGTCTCATCCAAGTCGGCTGTCCTTAACTCATTCCTCTTTGAGAAGAGGTGATAATGAGCTAACAGCAGAGCACAAAAGCTTTTTCTAACTTTTTTCCTTTAACTGGTATTTTGTAAGCAGCTAGCATAGGATGCACACATATCAAGTAATATCTGTTTTATTTCTCTCTCATTCCCTTGTCTTTTCAAAGACACTGCCTTTGCTGCTAGATGGTTTCTGAAGCTAAAGGATGCATCTTACAGAACCCTTTTTTTATACAGCAGCACAGGTGATGGAGACTTCCAGTCAACACACTGGGCACAGAACATAATTAACAACAGTCTGCTTTGAGACAGCATTTGCTTCACATAGTAGGTGAAAAGTAATGGTTTTTACCATTCTCAGAAACTCTACAAAAAGCCTTTACTATGCCCAGAATGCTACCACTTTATATGCAAAATTATTCAAATAAAGCAACCAAGGATAACACAAGTTGATTTGCCTATAGCAGACTTTCCTTTTTAATTCAGTCTTGTTTTAACAAGTCAGTAGGCCATAACTTAAGATAGCATTTCTATGCCCAATACATAATCTTGTATCTTGTAAGAAAAACCAGAAAAAAACATTAATTAGGACTCCTGTCTGAAAAATACATCGTGCTGCACTTCAAGCAGTGAAACAGGTGTTTTAACTTATTTTGCACATTTCTATTCAAATACAGTCCTAATGTAGAATGGTAAAGACTAAAAGGAATAAAACACAGATGGAGTAATATATACATAACAAAATGTGAAAGTATAAATAATGCAAGCATATGGCATACATGTGAAACTTGCTTAGATGATCAGGCAAAAGTCAAATGAAAGCAGCATTTCCTGGTTTAATCTTCAGTCATAAGATGGACAGTCTTCTTGCATTTTTACAAAGGTCAGAATAGTCTTTTTTCTTGACAATTACCACACTCCTTAGATTGAATCACTTTTTACTCAATTTCTATTGTTCAGTGTCTAAAAATGCACCTTAGCTTGGCCCAATCGCTGGAAATTGTGCAGAGCACACAGACCTCATCACAGCAGTTTTGTGATTTAGCATTTCCAGAGATCCACATGTACCTCACAGCTGTGCATAGGAAAGGTCACCTAAGTTTACAGCATGCACATGGATAGAATAACAACACAGGAGAGATCTCTATTGAGGAAAAACAACCTTGAAAACCCACCAGATTGCATAAACTAAAAATGTTGCCAGAAGCCAACATAGACAGAAGCAGAAATTGCTGAAAAACAGTTCTCCAACAAACAGCTGACATACACAAAAATAAAACTGAATTTAAAAAAATAAGAAACCTACTTTTTCTTGGACGATCCAGCTTGAGGAGCTGCAGCCCTAAGCATACCCTACAACCTCTACAGAGCCACTCAGCTGAGGGAGCCCTAAAAAGCTCTTTCCACACCTGGAGCCTGTTGGAGCTTCAGCCTATTGGTGCCCAGATCAGCCCCTGTAGCTCACACAGCCCCAGCCCTGTGCAGGAGCTGCTGGCTCTGCAGGGGATGGAGGAAAGGTCACACACCAACACCTCAGCTGCCCCACCACAAACTCAGAGCTTCAATGGAACTCTGCCTCTGACATCAGCCTGAGCTGCACTCCCTGGACTGGCTGAGGTACAAGTGGGTTTCTTCTTTTGTGCAAAGAGAAAAACACCAGGCACACACACTTCTTACACTGCTGCTGGAAAATTTACCACCACCCAAACGTCAGAAGTGTTACATGCATGGTAATAGAGCAAGAGTCTGAGGAGCACAGCCAAGCACCAGGGTCCTTCTCGTCCTCCTGCTTTATGTTATGTCCTCTTCTGTGGATGGGGAGGGAGGTGACTGCCAGCCATCCACAGCGATTGTGCCCTACTTGCATTTGCTGACTTGCCTTGGCCATAGGCAATACTGTAAACATAAAGCATTTGCCACTCGGGTTCCTTTTACTCAAGAGTGATGGCAGTTAGGACAAGCAGAAAAAGAAAACAGAGAGGAAATTCCGTTTCCTGCTCCAGCAATATAAGACTGATTTAGAAACAAAGTTGTAGCATTCCCTGCAAGTGTCATCACTACAAAGCCAGCAATGAACACAAAGGATTTAAGAAACAATCCTCACTTACAAATGCACATTGATTTTCAATAAAGCCATTTGAACAATTTTTTTGCTTGGACTGCAGGTTACTCTGTCACCACTGATTTACTGACAAGATATTCCCATATAATATTATTACTACTATTATTTTGTATGTGTTAAGTATTTTTTTAAGCATTTCTATGTCCAACAGTGTGGAAAATAATATGAGAGAAAAAAAAAAAGAAGAATGCCATTTGATTTTCTTTTATTTCCTGTTGGAATTGCTTGGAAAGCTGAAAGAACACATAATCTTACCAGATAAAGAGGCATTTGTTTTGAAATAGCAACATAGATCATATTGGTTTTCCACCAGCAATATCCCTAACAGACTGACCACAGGAAATTAAGAATAAACAGCTCTGAGAAAGCTCTTCATGATTCATATTCAAGGTGAGTGGCCAGTTTTTTCTTCCTCATTCAGCAACTTTCCATTACAAAACATCCATATACCAGAAGGCTGTCATGCAAGAGGCAGAGGTCATGCAAAGAAATTAAAGTAATCCAACTGGCTGATATAGGTCAACCTGGTGATTGCAGACCTTCCAATTCAGGACTGCCTTAATTTGTTCAGCTATCAAGTAGGATCACCCCTGAAAGACCAATCACAGGAAAAAATGTACGTATAGGAACATGGAAAGGATGCAAAGAGCAACTGTTTGGTGATGCTGGATGCTTCACATGCATATCCTGGGAAATACAAAAGGAGGAAACCTTAGAACAAAACTCTTGACAATTTTTCATCCACACACAGTACCTGTGGGATCTGATTTCACTTTCCAAACAGATGTAACTACAGCTGCTTCACTTGTGAGGTGTCTCCTAACACTGTTGATGAATGGCCCTACATTCATCTCCCAGGGACATTGATCAGAAGGGAATCTGCTTTGTGCTCCAGATTTCAGTAAAAGTGCCTAAAACCATGAAACAGTACAGACAACCAGGGGCTCACCTGGGAGGGATGATGCTGTTGTTATGATTCCTAAATAGTTTTCAGGCACTGTCAAGACAGAAAGTGAGCATGTTGGAATGGCTAACAGTGACAGGGAGGGTTACACACTGGAGGTGTTTCAAGCTGTGTCTCCTCCAGGTGCTCAGGCCCTCAGCTCTTTGCCAGGACACCACAGTGAGGGCTGAGAGCCTGCCTGGCCTGCATTAGGATCAGGAATCTGGTACAGTCACCCATTTTACCCATTTTACCCATTACTAGCAATACTTAGTATTAAATATTTTGTGTCAATATTTGACAAGGGTAAATGAGATGATCTGGATAATTGTAGGATAATTGTAGACTTCTCAGCCCAACTTGACACCAGAGGAAAATAATGAAGCATTGGATACAGAATGCAGCTAAAAAAGAAGTGATGAAAGGTGGTGTGATGTCAAACAATGTGAGTTTATGGAGAATATAATTTTTCAAGCAGTTTTTACCTTTCTTAAGAAAAATGCAAGTTTCAGTGAGAAGGGAAATATACTTAGCCTTCTGCAGGGTATTTGACTTGCTAGTCCTGATAGAGGAGATCAGATAATATGGGGTCAACGGAGTCAAGCACTTAATGTGTTAAAAACAGGCAGTCAGGTTTCATCTTAGTAATTTGAAGTAACTAGTTATAGTGGAGAAGTCATCACAAAGTAGGTACTTATAGGGAGGACCCCAAGGATTTGCCTCTTGGCTATTCAGTGCTAACACTTCTCCTCAGGACATGAGAGAAAATAGAGAAAGGTGGCATACCTGAAGATGAGGGAGGTGGTCAGAAAAACACCACATCTTTGCTATAGAGCATTTAAGGAGTCACATGCATTTCAGGACAGCCAAATGTACATGTCAAAAACCACAGACAGTCTAAAAACAAAGAGTAAAAGACAAAGTTAAAAAAATAAACAAATAAGGATATTTAATAAACATTTCTCCAGGCATTGGCTCCCACGTTCACTCCTCCTTGTGGTGCAGCTAGTAATCATGCAGCATGGGGCTGGCTAGTTGTCTATGCAGAGATAGTTTTATGTTTGTAAATTTTGGAGGCTTTGAATAAAAACACCGAAGAAAAGGTTCCAGACATTATGTGGCAGTCCCAAGGCCCCAGCTAGGAGGAGGGAAACAAGAAAAACCCCCCAGGAGATGCAGAGAGGATAAAAGGGAATGTTACTTGTTCCAGAAAGTGCCCCACTGGTGGCCATAGACTTCACCTTGTTCCTGATGCTGTGGAAACGTCGTAGATGCCATGGGCATCCCTACCTCATCATTTTTGACAAGTGAGCTCTAGGTAAGAAATGACAGGTCACAGAGTGGACCCAGAAAGTATCCTTCCTCAGGACAGCACCTCAGTGTGTGCTTGAAGTGCACTGCTGCACTTGAAATGTAGCTAAGTATGTTACCTGCCTCTGATTTTTGTGCTGAAGAATGATGGCTTCAAGTATGTGCTTAAATCAGTGTCAGAATCCTTCACTTCCTGGCTGAGCAATTAGTGTCAAGTCAGGGAAGGGGAGCATATTTTTATTGTGAGAACATATGCCCAGAGAGAGTAGGACTGAGCCCAAAAATCATCAAATATGGTCCTGAATGTTGCCTGAGGGTAAATTTCAAGTTGTATTAACTTGGCCCACAGTCGAAGGAGTAACTTCAGGCAGACTTCAGGCAGGAGTAACCTGCCAGCCCTGAGAGCCATCCATTACATCCTTCCTGATACAGAAGGAAGCAGGTTAATTTTGATTCAGACAGCCCAGCAAAATCCTACTTGTACAAAGTGAGCCATTCTTCAAGGCTTGTTTTGAAAGGCTTTTTTTTTTTATAATGGTTAAATAACTATTTGTTTTCGTGCTGTTATCAATCATCATGGTGAACGGCCAGTGATAACTGAAAAAATTGGATGTGTTCAGAAAGGAAGAATACCTGGGGACTAGGCTATAAACATCCTTCAAAAAGAAAGCATCCTCTGTGGAAAGCTGATTTTCATTCTTTCCAAACACATGTCCTAGACACACTGGCACTTTGTGAATAAACAGTTTAACTGCTTTAATTAAGGCAATACAGCTAAGCTATCACATCCAGAAAAGCTAATGTGACTTCTGCTGAACAATAATGGTAAAAGTATTATTCCCTGAATCTTGGATGAGGAACAATTTTGCAAACTATTTTTCTCTAGTCTGTCCATCATCACTCTTGTGCAAGAGCAAGTTTGTGGTCTCCTCTGTACTGAAACCCACTGAGCTAGAAAATGTAAAGACTAGAAATATCTAGTCATCAATCCCTGTTAAAGTATCACTTCAGGAGATATCCAGTAAAAAATGCTCTGGTTTTAAAAGCTAAAGTGTGATATCACCATTCTCCCCTCTCCCTCCTCTCCTCTTCAAGACACACAGTAAGTTTCAGTAGTTTGAGAAGGAGCTGTGTATATCACAATAGTTGGAACTCTGGCAAAGGTATCTAATTATGGAGAAGGAAATGGCACTGGTTTAGGTTTCACTGCTTGCAGGCAAAGAACAATGCCTCGTCCTTTAAAAATAAACAATGAAAGAGTAATACTCTACACATTGTATAGGGAAATTCTAATTAAAGAATCTAAAAAAATTTATGAACATGAGGACAAAATCCACAAGAGCATTGGGAGAATTTCTCAGCATAGGCAAAAACACCAAGGCAAAAACATCTCTGACAGGCATGAGCAGTGTGTTCTGGAGACTTCCAGCAAAATACCTGTTCCTTTACTAAGAAACCAGCCCGGAAAACCTCTTATCCAGCACTGCAAAATTGAGGGGCCAAGACCAAGCTTAGAATTTGGGCACTAAATAAAAAGGTGATAAATTTTAAAGTGTAATGAAAATAGTTTCTATGAGGATTTAAACATGCCTTTGTGGCATGAGCCCCCACCCTTGGGCTACCTCAGCATGCAGTACCCACCCCAGTCCAGAAGCTACACCCCTGCACAGCACTGGAGTGTTTGAGTGGACTCCAACATCCGTGCAGCCAGTCCAGAAAAGCTCCACCTGCCCACAGCATCTCCTGTTTGTGTGCTCTTGGGTTAGCTTAGACAAGTTTACATGAACTGTAGCTGTACCTTTGAACTCCATAGGAAATTAGCTGAGGTGACATGCACAGCCCAGGCACCCCTTGGTGCTGCTGGTGACACTGCTGGGACATCTGTCCTCTGCACATGCAACCCTAGAGAGATGCCTTTGTCCCCTCTCTCTCTGTCCTGAATCTCTCATGTCACACCTCCTGGGGCACAACAGAGGAACCCGGCCAGATGTTCCAATTTCCTCACATTCACAGCTTTGATTGCATTAGACTAGACAGGATTTCTCCACTGGCACTACCCGGAGGTAATGTGAAATGAGTTATGAACATTATCCACTCTGTAGTGTACATATCTGATGCCAGGGAAACCTTAATGGGGTCAAGTGGAATTTCATGCTTGAAGAAGCTCATATGCTTGGACATGACCCAGCTTCAGAAAATGAGATGGTTTTATGTCTGTAAAAAGGCTTTGGAGATGTATTTTCTAGTAGAAAGTGACTGCTGTGTGAGGAAGCCTCGTATAACCCATCCCGAAGGGGAGCCCTGCACATGGAGGCAGCGTTTTGTCATTTACATCACAAACTGTTTGGCACATTAAATGGCTCTTATTCTTTCTGAAAGACTGACTACACCAGCCTAGCATGTTTGGGTCGTTTATTGAAATGGATAACCTGATCCACAAAGGAAAGAAAAATAATATGAAGTTTCGCTTTTGAGCAGGTGGTAACCATGACTTGGCTCTTCACATATTCTCAGCATTTCAGCTACTTAAGAGAGAGCAGAGGACACATCATCTCTTCTTGAATGAAAAGCTGAAGTTTTGATAAATTCCTCTAAATTGTTGAGTAGCAGCAGAGTGAAGCCTCACTCCTGCACCCATCTCTTCCCAAGGTGAGTCCTGCAGGTGTCTCTGGTGTCTGCTCTGGTTTAACACAGCACTGTCCCCACTGGTGTATCAGGAAGGTTTCCAGACGCCCTATTTAAACACCTAAGGACTTGATGCCTTTGCAATCTCCACCCTCAGTCAAACCAGACTGACATTGTCTGAACCCAACAGGTTCAGAAGTGACAGGGACAGGGGAGAGAGAGCACGGTCAGACAGGAAGAGTGACCACATTTCTCATTTTGTTGAGAAATCAGACCAAAAATCATTAGCTAATTAAGATGATCATTTTTGCAGTCAAAACACAATATGTTGGTATTGACTGCTATATGCATAATCAATAATAGTAGTCAACATTGCTGTAGCACTTTTTGTATGCAGCATGCACTGATTTAATCACTGACCAAGCAGTACAGAAGACAAAATTCTGATGTCTGCACAGCTTTCACATAATGACAAGGGAGACTTGTCTGATAAAGCCTGGACTAGAAGGAGTTAACACAGAGCACACACTTATCATGAAAGAATGTGTAATTGTCTTAAGATAAAATATATTTATTTTCTTCTAAGCACGGTAGCTTGCCCAATATGCACTCCATTACATCTGCGTGCCAAAGATTTGATCCAAGCCCGCTCTACATTTATTAAGTTTGCTTTGTGTAAATTTGTGGATTTAATAACAGAGGAACTTTGGGAGCAGAGTGTCCAGCAATCCATTTACTGCTGGCAGAGGCCGGTTACCACATGCTTCAAAGGAAAGCACAAGAAACCCTTTGTAGACTTGCAGGGAATAGCCTGTTCAGAGAAAAAGCCCTAATTAGTTCAGAAGATGGCTTGTACCCTGAAGCACAGGAGGCATTCGACAGTAATTAAATATAAAGAAAATTAGCATGTAGTTCATGAACCACACAAGCAAGACGACACAATGCCTGGTAGCACTGAAGTGAACTATTCTGGATGGCTGGAAATTAATACTTTTGTTATTAATGTGACCTTTTCCTCAGCTCCAATTTAAGTCTGCAAGAAAAGGGAAGGATGAGAATTCAGGAGCAACTGCAAGAGAAACCAAGACTCGCCAGTGACAAACATTTTGTGAGGAAGAGGCAGAAGCAGCAACTGCTGCTCGACCTTGACCTGGGACCCAATGGCACAGGATGCAGGGAGCTTCCCTTGTGCCTGCTTTTACCCAAATCCTGTGGGAGAAATGCCAAACAGAGCAACAGATGGTTCCCACTTTGAAGAAAAAGGTGGAAAGGATTCCAAACAGCAGCTGAAGTTATTCAGGGAAAACGAAAAAGCAAATGAATGCATCACGAAGGAGGACATCAGCTAGAAAACATGCCAGACAGCCTGGATGGGTGCAGGGAATGGCAAGGAGAGATGTAGAGAAAAGCAGCTGAAATGTGAATTTCCTACTGTACTCCAGTAAGGTCCTACGAGAAGCCTGAACAAAGAAACACAGAAAGAGCCAGACATACAGGACATGCAGGCAGGAGCCTGGCAAGCCAATTAAAAAGAAGCACTGAAAGGATGAAAGACAGGTAAAATGATTTTGTCAGTATAATATGAGAGGTAAAGTGTGAGTGATACAGACCATGAGAATAACTATAGCATCTCAAGTGCAAATAGATACTCCTCCCCACCAACATACAAGGCATTAGAGAGAAGCAGCAGTGGATATAAAAAGGATGTGCAGAGTAAATTCAAAACTGTGTTAAAGACTGCAGTGCTTGCCAACAGACTCTACCACCAGGGCATGTCAGGCTGCTCGTTTTCCCCAAGCCAGGCTACATTTTGCAAGGATGGGAAGTATGTCTGGAGGGAGCAAGGAGGCTTCTATGTTTTCCACCTGCCTCAGCCTAGAAGAATCCTTCCTTTGGGGCTATAATGTCTCATCATAAATGTCCCCACAAAGGTTTCACTCTTTTCCCTATCACACCTGCACCAGAGGACCACTTAATGCTATGAAACTCATCCCACTTCTATATTTCAGTGTGCACCATGACCTATTTCTGCTCATATAATAGTCTAATCCTTGTCTCTATTGAAAGTACCTCCTAATTTTTATCATTATATCTGCTGAAGAACATTGATTTTTTTTTCAACCCTGCTATTATTTTTCAAACTGTATATCAGTTCTCCTTTGGGAGTCCCTGTGAAATGCATCCTCCTAGTCTCTGGTCTCCTGTTTTTCCTTTGCAATTAAACTTTTATGTCTTAGTTCCTTGGCACTGCTTACAGCCTGAGATGTGATTTCAGACCCTTTTGCCATGTGAGCATTTCTCTGGCATTTGACAGGGCATAGCCCTAGTGTCCCAGAACAAGCCCCACAATCCCTGGGAGCAGCAATCTCACTGAGTGACCATCCTTCCTGCTTCAGTGAAGAGTCCTGAAACTTTGGAAGAGGAACAAAGGTGAATTTCAAAATCTCAACGTTTTTCACAGGAACACAATTCCTATGTAATTTCAATTTTCATCATTTATAAACCGAGCAACACAACCCAGGAGCAGTGTGGAGGCAGAGCAGGGTGACTGCTTTGCCAGACCTGGCAGACAGCTGTGTTCATGCTCCTGGTATCTGATACAACAAAGGCATACTCAGCTAATCCCTGCTGGCAGCTACCATTTCAGCTTCTGCTTCTAGTGGTAGCACAAGGCAGCTCATATCCCTTCAAATGCCTGAGAGATTCATGTGAAAAGAAATATGGGCACCTAACTGGAAAAAAACACTACAGAGCCATAAATCCCAAGTTAAATTAGGAAAGACCTAGCACAGTATTGCAGGCAAAAAAAAGTGAATATATGTACAAATGGTGAGGAACTACATGTTTACAGGCACTCATCTTTAAGCAAGATATATTTTGTCTTTAATAAACACACACAGCTTTTTGTATATGCCAATGCAGACAAACAAAGCAATCAATAATCCTGCTCAAACAGTAGATACCAAGCCCGAAATTTTTTTTCAAGAGTTTGTCAAACTCTAAATGTGAAAGCCATGATGTTGTCTTAAAAAGCTATTTATAATTTAGGAATGACACAGACAAGGCATTACAAGTGTACAGAAAAGCAGAACCCACCATAAGTATAAGAAGACCACCATAATTATTTGCCTGTTATTCAGACTCTCTCTTATAGATGCTTGTTTGTCTGCACTCTCTGCAGGAAACCAAGGTCTGGCAGCTAGGGGTTACAGCTTGTCTCAGTTGCTCCCTGAAGGTTTGGATGCAGACCCCACAGCTGGTTCTTAGATTGAACAGCTCCAAAGTCTGGGGTAGGTGGTCCAAAGAGAGCCTAGCCTAAGCTTTAACAAGAGCTGACCTCAGCTGCAGCTCAGCTCATCCATCTCCCACCTTGGTATTGGTCTGGGGGTTTTCAATCAAACAAGCTGGAGTCCCCAGAGTAATAGGATTTTCAAAATCCTCCTTTATGTAGAGCCACAAGACTGGTGAGAATGGAGTTCTGGGTGTAGAGCCCATGGTCTCTCTCTTATGCCTGTTCCTGCAGGTCCCTCCCAGGGCCAGCCTGCTCCTCTCCTCCCTGTGCTCAGGCACAGCACCAGCTCTCAGCCCACAGCTCAGGCTGGGGCAAAAAACCAGCACCAAGCCTTGGGGCTTCCACACCACAGCCCTGCTTCTACTGCCCTCCTAACCCAAATAACAGTTTGTACCAGTTTACATTTCCAAGCCTATCATGGCAAGGAAATTGCCAGAAAGTTCCTTTGTATGAAGTGAAAGCCTACTTTACATGTTTAGCTCCTCCAAACAAATGCAGCCTACACCATGTTTTGAAAAGCCTGAAGTCCAGCTCTGTGCAAGTGAGAGAAAAACTTGGGGCCTAAATCTTCTTGAAATACACTTTGAGTGTCTGTGATTACCAATGGAAATGTGCCATCACACGCATCAAACTAATTTTGGAAGCAAACTGTCCAACTAGATGGCACCCTGCTAATTTCCTTCTCCTTCCCTGTGACTGCCTGCAGCCCCCTGACTCCCTCCATGCCTGCATGTCCCCAGCCCTCAGCAGCTCTGTCCCCTGCACACAGAGTTTGGGCACCCTGACAGGAGCTCCAGGGAGGGTCACACACTGCAGGACTCTGTGCTCTCCTTCCCCAAACACATCTCTGCTAAACGTCCCAAGTCATTGTTGTCTGTTTCTGTCACTGTGCCATTAACCTAATTAGCAACAGGAAACAAGAAATCAAGACAGTGTTTAGTATACTGAATTTCCAGAGTGATTTGCCGCAGCTTTTGTCTGCACACAAGAGGATGTCAAAAGAAGAGAAAAGCTGAAAGTTTATCTAAATTAATCTCTTGGAATCAGAAATAAGAAACAAATACAAACACTCAATAGAAAGCCTTATTAATTTCTGCATTAGCCTTGATTTTAATTTTTTTGCAAGAAAAAAAAGCATTAACAATGTATTAAACATTCAATACTTTAAATTTCAGCATTATGCAAACCTGTAGTTACATAACAGAGATATTAAAATATTAACACCTTGTAATTTCTTTCTTTTTGAGGAGCTGGCCATGACTCTTTTAGCATGTATTTGCCCAGTTTATCAAGTTTAACAATTGTGGTGTGTCTCTGGACTATAGGGCTAATGTAATTAAATCCTATTAACACATCAGGAATAAAATCCTTTAATAGGCACATGAGGCTTTGAGAGGCAGCTCATTCCTGAGCAGATTTAATATCCTTAAATTAAGCAAGTGTGAATGGGAGGATGAATCTTATTAAAAACTTAAATCTGATTATATTTGAAAATTATTGGTTTCTTAATGTAATAAATTATCCAATACAGACTAGAACAAATAATATATCCTAGCTTCACATAACTCCACTCTATAACAAGTGACAAACGAAATTAAGAATGACTGTGGGGCAAAAAGGAAGGTCTTTTTATAAAAGTCATTTTGCATAATGAAATACTTAAATCATTTTAACAAACACTGGGGGAGGGGATGGAAGATATATATGCAGATGAGGGCATTAGAACAGGACTCATTTTTCCTCTTCAAAAAGGAAACTCAAAGACAGTCAGATTGGGTTTTTTTCCTCTAAAAATGCCATTCTGACGAATTTGTTGTAAATTTTGAAAAGAAAAGATGAAGCTTATGTTGGTGGGAGCTGATTCCTTTTCCAGAAGGCTAATGCAAATGTAAACCATCTGCCACACATTCTGCTGATAAAGCTGTACTTCCGAACAATGGACCAACAGCACCAGAATACTAAAACATTAACTCAACATTAGGAAAAAGTTTTGAAAGAGATTATAACTTCCATAAAATAGAGGTGTTCTTACTGCCCCTTCATGCAAAGAGAAATTATTTGTGATAGATAGATGGATAGATAGACAGACAGACAGACAGATCTGTATATACATACATTTTCTTATGTAACATATTTGGGGCATAAATCAGGAATTCTGGAGGAGAAGTTAGGGAGTCAGTTGATGGAATCCTCTGCTAAGGTATAAATCACATTAAATCACTATATAAACAGAAATACCTCAAAGTTTATAAGTAGCATTGCTACTTTAAATGAAAGCTGGAATTGCCATTGGTCCCTGAACACAATTAGGTCTCTTCCTTTCAACATGGGGACATTTCAAACCCTTAGCAAGAAACAGCCAAGCAAGAAGTAGTTGGACAACCAGTAGTCTGAGGTCTTTACTCAGGATGGTGGACACCATCCAATCCCTAATAAATCCAGTGGAAAGTCCCAGTGGATTTTTAATCTGGTCCTATGTGACACATTTATGAATGGAAAACTTGGTATCAGAAAGCTTTACTTTCAAATCAGAGTAACCAAACAATTTACTGTGAATGCATGCAAGCAAAAATTGTCAACCTAAAGAAATCACCACAAAAATATCATTATGGAGATCAAAAACTATACAATTGATTAAACAACATGCCCCAAAATGGTTTCTTAAACTGCTTGGATGATGATAGGCACCAATATAAGAATTTCTAGTGAAAGAATTTATTATATTTCTATCATGTAATGCATTAGCTTAAAAGAGTTACCATATTTCAGCATGGCAAAATACTCTCAAGTGCATTTCAGGTTTAGCATAGGCCATCATATCTGTATCGTATCAGAGCAGATCTGGATATAGAGTCATTTGATCTTAAATTGCTAATGATTTAACCACAAGACTTCAATATCCAGTAGTTCACCTAACTATGTTAATTATTAAGGCATCAAGCTGGGGGCTGGAGGCCAAAACTGTATAATCACAAGATAAAATGTCTCTAAAACACAACACCAGTAATGCAAGAAAATAGCAGATACCTATGTGTTGAATAGACAAAATAAGTTATTCTAGAATAAACAAAGTATGTAAAATAAAAACTCTCCTCCACTACCACCTTTGGTAGCCAGAATTCATTTCTCTTTAAATCTGAGGCAAAAAAATCCCAAGAGTTCTGGTTGTTTCTTAGATGGATGACAGATTTTGTTCTAATTAATCTAGAGCACTGTGTATAGAAACGACTGCAAAAGCAAACATGTCTATTAACAAAAAGCAGTGATTACTGCTTGGCATTTAGCCAGTAACTCTACATAAGCAATGAATTGATGCCTGCAACTGTCTCAGTGCCATATGGGTTCTGCTGTAGCAATGAATTGGATCCAACGCAAGGTTAAGATGTGTCAAATTTAACTGGGGTTTAATTGATACTGGTAAAGAGGCTCTAAATAAAGAAACAGTGTGTGTGCTATTAGAAACAGGATGCATGTCAGCCTACATCCCCCAGCTTGTTGGCAACAAAGCTACGCTTAGAGATCCAAAGGAGTTTCCAAACTCCTTTTTTTTGCCTTTTTCTCTTTTTCCTCTCCTTTTTTCTCTTTTGATTAAAAAACAAACAAACAAACAAACAAAAGAGGCAACAAAAACTTTAGGTTAACAGGTTTACTAGCACTTAATGGGACTTGAAAGATGGAACGCTATCAGGTATACACTGTTACCAGTTCCTGGTTTTTTCATGCTACAAATCTCTTCACAGCAACACCAGTCATTTTGCCTGGAAGAAAATCCAAGCTAGTATTTCCATTCAGTTATGAAGAAATATCCCTAAACTACACAAGTGGCAAGATTGCACAGCTTTCTATGCAAGAGCTAGAAATGGTGACGTTACCTCCAAGAAGGATTCTCCTTTCTTGAACAGCAACAGAATACAGTGTGCCCCCTAACCTGCCTCAGGAGTTACTCATTGTGTATGATGGCTATTTTTGTTCCACTGACAGCTTTGGGGCAAATGAGCCTTTTATCCAAAGTGATAAAAGTCACTTTTATCCAAAGTGACATGTACTCAGAGCACAAAGACCTGAACTGCTCAGTGGGAGGGCATTAGTTCCCAGCTTGGGCAGCAAGGAGCTACTGAGAGCTATTCCCACCCATTTTGTGCTTGGAGTGAGCCAGCAGCTGTGGGGGGCTGCAAACATCCATGCCTGGCTGCCTCCTGCTCTGTCGAGGACGCTGCTCTCTCCATGCTGCCAAACCTCACCCCAAGCGGCAGCAGCATCCAAAAGAAACCCAGCACCAGTCACCTGCCAAGCCCCTTCCAGCTTCAAAAGCACTGCAGAAACCAGGCTGCATCCAGACCTTCCTCTGCTGTCCAGGCTCAAACCCTGAGCTCCCAAAGTGCCACTGTCCTCAGTGGCAAATGCTGAAATTCATAACAACCCTCCTCTGCAGACATCACACAAGGAAAGGACTTCAAGTGACATAGGAAGAGAAACAGAAATCACTCTTTGGTTTGCAGCTTTCCACAGCAAGGAAAGAGAAGGCAACAGGAACAAAGCTCCTCAGTTTTTCAGTTTCCAACAACTAAATTCTCTGAAAATGAAGATGACTGTCCCTTCAAAACTCTTTAGTTTTCACACAATTAGACCCAAAGACAGTGCCTGTAAGTACCCGATGGGAAGGAACAAAAACCATGGAGACAGACTCTCAGTAATGGCCAGTGGAAGAATGAGCAGCAACATGCACAGGCTGAAATCCAATTAATTTAATCATAAAGAAATTGGTTGGTTGGTTGGTTGGTTGGTTGGTTGGTTGGTTGGTTGGTTGGGTTGGGTTTTTTTCCAGTGGGAGTGATCAAACATAGGAAAAGGTTGCCCAGAGAAGTTGTGGAGTCTCCATTCCTGGAGATCTTTAAAACCCAGCTGGCCTCAGCCTGGAGCAGCCTGCTGTGGCTGTCCCTGTCCTAGCAGGAGGCTGGACTGGATGGGCTCCAGACTCCCATCTCAACCACTCTATGATTCGGTGATTCTGTCAATTAGCATCACTTTAACAGTGAGCCAGATCTCACCTTTCATGGTACAAATCAAAAAAGAAAAAAAAAATACAGAGAAAGCTGATAAGTAAAAATATGGAATGGAAGTATTTTTAACCTGTCTTCCACTTGTTACATTTCCAAAGATTTACTTCTTCCTTCTAACTGTTCCTCCTGCTCCAGTGGTAGCAGCCCATAAATATCTCTTGTTTCCTTAAAACTGCTTTGATTTACTTTCTTCAAAGATAAAAAAGAAAGAAACCACCCATGCTGGGTCCCTACTGTACGGATGCTGGTTCAACTACACCTGTCTCCTGTATTCTAAATTTTGTTTTGGAATTAGGTCACTGCTTTACCTTATGTTAGAGCAATACCTGGCATAGTGAGATCCATGCTGTAAGCCAGGATTTCTAGGCATATCTCTATTAGCAATAAGAATTACTTTATTCTAAGGACGACCTTGATATATTAATTTCTTCAATAATATCTTTGCTTCCTCTTCCCAGACTAGTGTAATCCAAGTTATTGTTTATGTCTAGTTTGGCATTTATACATCAAATGGTATCAAGTTTTTTTGATAGCCTTTAGCCCTTTTATCTCAACATTGAGCTCTTCTGATATTCTGTGACTATTTTGACAATTCTTTATAATGAGGCTTTATTGTGCAACTAATTTATTTTTCATAATTGTTTTGATGTAATTTTGGTACTTTTGCCAGCAGTGGAAAATGTTTTCTAGTAATTGTAATAATTCCTTTTCACTTTGCTTTGCTGGCAATGTTCTAATCCTGTAGGTAGCTTTCTGCATTGTTTTTAACCCTGCAGGGAGTAATGACTGTGTGACATATTCAGCAAAGGAACCATTTACTGTAAAAGGACATTGTTCCATTACTTACATTAAGAAAAAAGAAAAAAAAAAACAAGACAGGAAAATAGAGTAAAAACAACTGTATCTGTACAGCTAATGTTTGATATTTGTCAGAAAGACATAACAGAGTAGTTGTACTCTGTATGCAGACAGTGAAGTCAATACTATTCTACAAATAAATATATGACAAAGAAAAAATAAGGTTGCTCATTGCTTATTAATGCCCAGTTTTATCATGTGCTGTATATATTTCAAGCAAAATGCATACCCTGGTCTCATGCAGCAAGGAACACAATGACAAAACAATTATTTACTACTGTATCTTTAATGCCTCACTGACTGTCTTGCCTGAAAAGTAGGAGCTTGATTTTCTTCCTCTCTGTCCTTTCAAACAATGCCTGTGTCTGAGAGGCAAAGATTGCCACGTTGCTTCCAATTCTCTAATACACAGTCTTGTACACTGGAAATCAGTATGGAACACTGCACTCACATCTCCCCTAACTTTTTACAGCCTTTAAATTGCCAGTCTTCTGACTACATTTCTTCAAACAATATTGCCATCTGACTGATATCAATCAAACACATTGCCCTTTGATGTCAGAACTCACAGAGTCATCCCACTTGACTGAATTTTGATTACCTCTGTATTCAGTCAAGTAATGTGCTGTTCTTCAAAAAATAAAGAAGCATAGCCACTGTGCATTTTTAATAAAAGGACTCTTGGCTCCTGTATTAGGAAAATAATGCCAAAAGCATTAACTTTGAGATTCCAAGTTTGCATGCATGTTTTGTTTCCTGAGTAGAGATGGATGTTTTATAGTGTAGTATGAAATGAAGGAGAAACATTTTAGGGATTAAACTTCTAGTATCAGGCTTTCATCTGTTGTGGCTCCCAAATTTCCCACATTTCAGTAGTCCTAGAGTACCAGTATAGAGGTGATGTGCACCCATCTTTTTTCTTTTTTTTTTTTTTAATTTTTGACCTGTTTTACATTAAAGCATGAATCAAAAGCAGAAGGTTTTGCTCAACAGGGAAAAAAAAAAACTAAACAGATACTAGATTCCCTATTGTTTAAGTCAGGTGAAAAAAATTGCACTAGCAGGCACAAAGGAGAGGAGTCCAACCAAAACCCTGAAAATCACTGATCATGACAACTGCTGCATTTGGTATTTTTCTGTTTGATATTTAGGTTTTTCCTGAGCTTTTTCCTAACCCCTGCAGTATTCTCTTTCTCTGTGCTCTACTCCTGGCTTCAATGAATGCATACCTTTCCATTCTGCTACACCCACCTCCATCCCTCCACGCTGCCAGAAGGAAGGCAAGAATAGCAGACTTATGTCTGTAGGTCAGAAGAAGAAATCTCAGCAGAACTTCCTGTGCAAGCAGATATTTTTAAAGCTGTCCAAACAGGAAGAGCCATTGGCCACTTCCCAGTCTGAGACTGAGGGTAGCTATGTGGTGTTTGACTCCTGAACAGGAAAAAAGACCCATTCCAGGACATGAGATCAAACACAGTCTAAGCATATTAAAGATAACTGTCTGCAAAGCCAGTAGAGACCAGTACAACTCACTTTCTCCTTATATGTTAAAAGTGCTGAGAACATGGGCAAGATTTACAAACTTAAGAAGGAGGCAGCCCAAGCCACCATCAGGTGGAAATAGTTTTCAAACTTGTAGATAACAGCGCTAAAAAGATTACTTTCAAAAGACTCCTTCTGAGAAATAGGCTGCTAAAATTCTAATTTTTTTTCTAGCAGAAAACATCTTTTGGTAGGAAATTGATAGTTACCAAAAACCCCAAACAAAAGGAATAGAAATTTGTTTTCAAAACAAAACAAGAAAACAACAACAAACAAAACCACCTCTGTATCTTCCTAAGCTACCTAAGCTTTCTTTATGGTCATTTATGTATGAGTGAGCTGTAACTGTTCTTGATTTGGTTATTGCTACACCTGCAGTACAGTAACTACTCAGGCATGATGCTTAGACTCAGTAAATTAGCACAGTTTCTATGGTCTCTGTTCCAGACAGCTCTGTCTTTTGCTTATGTACCTCATGAAAATTCAAGTCTTTCACAATGCTTAGCTTTTTCTGCACTCTCACTCCATCACTGTTGCCAATACATAAAGTTCCTTGGCACATCAGGGCAGACAAACTGTTTCTCTGGATGGCTCATTTTTCCAGAAATGACATGTGTCACAAAGCAGCTCAGACTCCTTAAACCCCACATTCATTCCCAGCCAGTCAATATATTCTCATGCCCTTGTATACAACCTTCAGTCCTTGAAAGGAAGAAGAATTAACTTTCATAAAATCAATCCTCAGTATTCCTAGAATAACTGACTGTACTGTTACACCTGAAGTCTCTGCTTCTCCAAACATCCTCCTCATCCTTTAGGGGGAAGAAAAGGATAGCACCAACTTTAGGAATTCACACTCCAGAATAAGTATTTCTGCAAAGTATGAAAATGCCATGCCTTCAGAATTATGTCCTCCTTTTGCTGGAGATAGACACTCTGAACATTTGCAGCATCATTTTTCCATTTCTGGGCCAGGAAAACTCCCCCAGCCACTCTTTGCAGAGTCTGATCAAGCAATGAGACTTGCTTGAGGCTATAGATAATTCTGAAGACTGTACTTTGAAGAACGATCTTAACACAGAAGGGATTTGTTTTCTCCTTTCAATCTAAAGGCTTGTAGTGACACTTATTTCTATTGGTCAGCTACATGAAAAGATTAGGTCTGCCAGACATTACAGTATGTGGGTAGTGCTGGTCAGAAAAAAAGGTAACAAAACCAAAAACAAGATTTACAGCTGTGGGTAGTTTATAACTCTGTTAGTCTTCTTTCTTACTCTGCCTTTTCTAAGGCCATCAAAAACTTCCCTGGAATTGTACTTACAACATTCCTTCAACATGTAAAGGGATATATTAGCATGAGTTTACTCTGCTTCTTCAGAGTGCTGTTCTTGCAGACACGCAGGCTCTCATCCCACAAGGAAACACTCCATGTATTCAGTATTTGTATACATTCAGTTTATATGCTTCATGTACTTGTGTATCCATCACAAGTGCTCCACTCACTGTCCCAGTTTGATTGCCTGGCTGAGCACGTTTAAGCAGAAACAGCAGGGAAAAATGCAGATGTTCAGGTAAAAGCCTGGGTGAGGAGGGGAGCAGGGCTGCCCTTGGCTGCTGGCCAGGGCTGATGTGGCACAGCCATCCCTGCCACCCACCAGCCACCACACCCTGCCCTGGCACATCACCCTGGTTGCTCCCCCAAACCAGGAATCCATCATGCTTGTTGTATTAGGAATTGCATTTCCATTTGGAAGCTAAAAAATATGTGCTACAGTATCCTTCTATCTCCTGTTTCTGCAGCTGCTCACTGGCCCAGGCTTTCTCCTTTCTTCTTCCTTTTTTTAATCTAGGAATGAATTTTCCTTTGACCATAAAAAAAGGAAGAATATGTAGAGAACTCAACCATTAAAATCCTTCAATCTCTAACCACAGGTATGGAATGCTCAACAACTAGCACAAAAGAGCTCCTGAATGACAGTAGGAAAAGCACAAATGTGACTGAAATGGCATTTACAAAATTAAGACTCAAAGCTTTGGCACTTTCTAAAAGCATTTTTTGCAAGAAAATTGTGTTAGTGGTGCACTAGCATGGGAAATAACTCTCCTCCAAGCCCCTGACAAAATAGCCCACTGAATGGTGACTGGTAGATTTTGCATCATTTAGAAAAAATGAAATAAAAATCAAATTTGAGTAGCTGAGCATAGTATATATTAACATTGAATGGTTATTATGTTCTGGTCAGCTGTTAGAAAGCTGTTAGAAGATGACACCTGCTTTTCAGAAGAGAACCATACTTAAATGGGACTTTTAGCTCTTACACATACATGATTCATTTTTTTAGTTATGCTCAGTCACAATTTTTTAGACATATTTCTGATAATCTAATCATAAATCTGTTGCAAATCTGATGGATACCACTCCATCCTCTGTCAGAGCCATGGTCTACTTACAGGTAAGAAGACACTTTAAGTTTCAAATCATTACTTGGCTTTTCAACACTCCTAAAACACCAGTGTCCTATTTCCTTCTTCAGCCCATTCTCAAACTATTAAATAATTGAGTTCAAGTTTCCACGCTGTGTGCAAATATTTCTATTTGAAAGAAGGCAGGAAAATTGAACACAATATGTCATTCTAGAACATGGGGGCTGCTTAGATTTTAAGACAATTAGGATACAGAGAGAGATATACAGGCTATGGACTGCCTTAATGGAAGAAAATCCATAAACTCCCCCAGAAGATGCTCTAGCCAGTGCAGGAAAGATATAAAATCCAGAAATGAAAAAATGAACTAAATTCTGCCCATCCACTCACAGACTGGGGGTTGGTTGCAACAGCCAGTTCTTTCCTAAAGCCTACTGAGTACAGAGAAATACAGAGATAATATAAAAGTTTCTTCTGGTATTCTTTAGGGAATTAATGGAAAACATAGGGGAAAATTAAATAATATTTTCCTTGGCTGGGATGTCCATTTCAGCAATTCAGAGGACAAAAGATTAACTTGAGAAGCTAGGAGGAGTTCAAACTTGCAAGGAGTTTCAAAAGTCAAGTGCAAAAGAGGTTAGCACTAGAGGATACAATAAAAAAATAGTTTAGTCTCTGATCCAAGGTAAAAGCATTGTTCTTTAAAAGCTTACACAATGCTGCAAAACTCTGTGGTGTGTTACCAGCAAACAGCTTCAATAATATGCTTTTGGAACGGCAGCTTTTGCTTTTGGTGCTCATTTAAAACGGGTTCTCGTCTCTTTTGTACCATGGCTCATCATGTGTTGCTCTTCTGGACCTTTTTTTTTTTTTAATTCGATGTTTCTTGGATCCTCAATCCTTTAGCAACTTATATTTTAATGGTCACATTAAACACAATACAGCAGTACTACTTTTTGGTATTGTCCTTAAGTATCATTTCTGAAGCCTTGTCAGAAGGATTGACCTTCCACTCTCTTGCTTTGAGTCAACAGGTAGTCACCAAAGACTAGGTTGAGATGTTTCTCTTTCAATACTTCTCCATCCCTGAGTTTGTGTCTGAAGCTGGGTAATTTCCCAAAAGTCAAGAGAGCATCACCTTTCTCTGATGGTGCTACAGGCCAACATATCCAGGTACATACACCACAATTACACTCTAATGCAAACAAGGTGTTTTATCCCAGTGAGGGGCTTTACAAACCATGCAGTTTTCAATTCTTAACTGCTGTGACAAGTTACTCCCAGGAAAACTAAGCATAAAGGCTTAATTTTACCCTTCACCAGTTCAGAACCAATTGTTTTATGAACCCCATTAGAAAATATTTGTTTATGGACACTTTCCTCTGGACCAGAACATTTGTATTTCTTTACTATTGGTTGGGATTTCTCTTCCACTATGCCCATCTCTGGACAGACAACAGCACAGGCAAGTAACTCTGATTTATTTCAGTTACACAGCACAATAATTTTGAGTCTATTATTCCCATTCTGCAAGGGAAATTAGCTTTTAAAACCATAATATACACAAGTAAAGTCCTGAAAAGACACACATTGGCTGTTTTAATTGGGAAATTCAGAAAGGCTTTAGCTGTATAAAGTATTTTAAGCTGAAAAAAAAGTACAAAGAACGAACCATTGAATAGCTACATTTGTGACAGTTCTGCACTCCCTTCACAGTGGAAACATCTCTGTTCATGAAAATAGTCATGGACAAGTTCAAAATAAGCACTTGCTGAGATGCTATCCTGAACATAGCCAATATTTGGGGCCATTTTTAACAATAAACCACACACTCAGCAAGCCATAACAGCCATCCTGCTTCAGAAAGCAAATGTATGTTGTTGTGCCCATGGATTATTCCCTCCAATAACTCACAAACAAACTCCTTGTTGCACTGTCTATATTCCAAGAAAAACCCTGATGACTGTAATGAGGGAAGACTGTTGCCTTCTTCTGTTTACTCATCACCTGTAAGACTGCTCAAAAGAGTGACAATTTTATTGTGTTTAGTCTTTTCCCCAAAAGCTAAATGGTTAGAAATATAATCAAATAGAATGTCTTTGCAGTCCATTTCATAATCTTTCAGCAAATATTAAAATTTTTAGTAGACTTTTAACTTATTTTTCCCCAAAAACAGTAAGTATTTATGAACTGTCACAGGAAAAATAAAACAAAAAAAAGTTGAAAGGCTCCAACTCACCAATCTATTGCTCCTCATCATCATCTCTGACCATGGCTGGATTTTGTAATTTCGACTTTTATTTCATTTATTCTTTAAGCAATCTGACTTCTTGGGGAAACACATGACAGCAATCAAAACCAGGCTGAGAAGCATCCTAAATACATAACATTATATTCAATTTGCCTTTTTAAAAATTTTTCTGTTTCTACTATCTCTGCCTTACTGAGCATACAGAGACTACATATTCTTTGCTATTTTTAAATAAGCTCTTTGAAAATAAGCAAAGGCATAAGCCAATTTTTGAGATGCAGAAGTGTATTAGCACCTGAAATTTTAGTTTCCCACTAAAGTCCACATCTCTTTGCAGCAGTTTCATTTTTATCAGGGTTTCATCAGAGTACAATGATAAACAGCTGTTTCATACCCCCAGGCTCACAAGCAGTTGAGTAAAAATCTGCAATTTCAGGAATGTACAATTGCAGATTTTTAATAAATACACTGTGTCATGCAGCTGTATATAGCAGATGTATATAACATATTAGTATTAGAGGCATATGCATATTATATAACTTCATTCCAATAATGCATTTATACCCTGATTTATATGAGCTTAATCATACACAGAGACAAATTAAGAAGTGCATAATAATTTTCAGCTTGGAGACCAGTGCCTACTGCTCTGAACAGGGATTAATATCTTACTTTAAAACCACTGTGTACTGTAATTTGGAAGGAAATAATCTCCTTTCTCATGTTTGCACCTATCTAGCAAAAGAAGTGATTAATGCTCAAGATATTTTCCACAATGAAAGATCCTGCTTCCTCCATACTTTTTGTTTTACTCTCTCTTGTTTTTGTGTTGTATTTTGATAAAGGACATTGCACCCATCCATCAGGACTGCTCTTAATCTTTGTAACTACCCCAAGTTCCTGAAGACCTCGGGCTTCATGCAAACTATTAGCACTTGTATACAACCATATTACCAATTGCTCCAGACACAAAGCAGCTCCTTGCAGCCAGGCTACTCTTTTATTTTAGCATCAATATTTATTTAGCCTCTTATAAGAGGAAATATAATCATGAAAAGGAGCCGGAATTCAACGTGCAAAGAGATATTCATTGCATAATTTTATGGCAGCAGCCTTATTTCCTACCGGTTCTCAATAAATTTGATCCCAAGTTGCTTTCTCTCAAAATCAGTACAACTGATTTTTTTTTCTCGGAAGGTTTTCCAATACACCCAGGAAGAGGAGAGTCCCTGCCCAGTGCTGCACAGCAGGATGGTTTGCCAGGGAGGGCTGCAAGGGGCAGCAGTGCAGGCACAGGGTCACCACTGTCACCACCCAGCCAGGTACCACCTCACAGGCACAAACGCCCACCAGCAGGGATCCCATCCATCCTGACTGCAAGAGCTTGCCTTCCTGAAAACATAAAGCACTCCCTTCCCTGTCCCTGAGGCTCGCTGCACAGGAGCCAAAATCCTAAACCTCCCTTTGCCCTTTCTCCCTTCCCCTGGCAGCTGCCTGTCCCTAAGGCCAGCTCAGCTCACAGCAGACGTGGTTTGTGTCTCCCTCCAACCCAGCCACAGGGGAAAAGCCACCCCAGGAGCCACACAGAAGGAATCTCCTACCTGCAAAACAAAAACCCCAGCCAGACCTTGCAAGCCACATTTAACAAGAATGCTATCACCTCTTTGGCTATAAATATCAGAAAATACCCAGTTTTAATGCTAATTTGAATATTTTTACTAACACTTGTTGAAAGGAGATGACAACTTGCCAGGAGCACAAATGCTCCAGGAGACACTGCATCCCAGTCTGACTAGCAGCATTTATTCCCTGCAGCTTATTGCTCAAAATGGGATAAATGCTGGGAAATCTTTCAACTCACAGCACACAGGAGCCACAGTACAAAGCAATGTTTGTTTTAGAAATAAGATTGCAACATATACAGTGATTCATAAATATTTGCATTTTATAATTCTTTCTGCAAATGAGTTGGTAAGTCAGTCCACATAGGAATGAGATTCTTCCCCTACAAAGGGAATGAGCCCCAGAATTTTAACTCCCTGTGAGGTCTGGTCACTTTCTCCCTCTCTTTCCTTGAATTTTGTGCAAGACAAAAGTTACCAGCTTTTCTTTTGCACATCTTACTTGGAGCTGTGTGGGAAAGGCAGCCATTCCCAAAAAGCAACAGAAGTGGCAGGAATAAAGCAATGGTCAATTCCAAATTCAGCCACCTTCCTGAAGTTCCTTCTCTCTATTGTACAAATTGTGTAAATACTTGGCTGCCACAAAGTCAACATGCTCCAGCTACAGGGTCTAAAGAGCACAACCAGACTTACAAATACATTTTACAGTGATATTAAAGAAATCTCTAGCAACACTGGGGAAAGCAAAAGGCTAATTAGCTCTCAGTAGGGATGCAGAATAATGCACACCCTCAAGGGTGCTTTTCCTGAAGTCCAGGTATCCAGAATGCCAGTGCCACATTCTCTTCATCCTGCCTGACCTAAGGATGTGTGAAGGCTGGAGATCCCTCTCCAGGCTGATGAATGGCAAATCAAGAGTACATGGAATTGTACTGAGTTACTTCTCTCTCCTTCCTCAAACACCATAGAAAGAAAGGGAGGGAACATAAAAGGTTGAAGAAAAAAAATCCAAATCACAAAACAATGATCACATGGCAGCCCAAAAGCAATGTGGTCGCCTACCAGTGCACAAAGCAGGGACAGCATTATGTGGAGGCAAAAAAAAACCACCTAAGGCTGCAGCTCACAGCCAAAAGAGCAGGATACAGCCCTGTGCCTTGTGGGCTTCCTACTCAGCAGTGATGCTGCTCTCCCTGGCCTCCAGCATAAGGGCTGCCTCTCCTAGGAGAAAGAGAAAATAGCAGGTGCAGGACTTCACTATGGAATAAACACTCTTAAGCCCTCCTTTCCCCTACTCTTCTCCAGACAGACAGACAGACAGCTGAGCCCACTGGGCAGTTTTGGTCTCTTTCCACACTGGGTTGGACCCTTGAACAGGTAAGAAAGCATAAGGGAGAGGTGGCTGCTGCAAACTCATCAGCTGGAGTGTCCTCTACACCCCAGGGAAAGTGCTGCCTTCCAGACAAGCTTGCTTAGTGAGCAAACCAGGCTGAGGAGAGAGAAGATGGGCATACCTAAAACCAAAGGAAAATAAACATACTAGCAAACACGACAGAGAAACTCTCTGTGTCTACACGAACAGTCCTGAAACAACACAGGCACATGAGGAGGAGCAAATGTGTTTAACCCAGGCCACCAGAAATGTGCTGCAAACCACACGGAGCCAAGTTCACATGCTTCATCTAAAGGCAGCAGTCGTTCCCTTCTCCATTTTGGACATTAATTCTTTCCTTCCCTTATCCCGTGCACCTGGCAAGCTCTGTGAGATATCTCCCAAATTCCAGCAAATACACCAATTTCTGACCATTTGAATGAGGCTGTTGCTAAGCAACACCTTTTTCCTTTCTCTTTTGGGTTGTTTTTTTGGGGTTGATTTGGTTTGGTCGGGAGGTTTTTTTCGTTTTGGCTTGCTTTTTTCTGTTCAATTAAACTTACAAGAAAAACAAGATTAACAATCTCAATTTCTTTATGAAAACTGCCTCAAAAAGCAGCTCATTTTTGTGGAGACTGATTGTACTTCTTCAAATGAAGTCATTAAGTGAAAAAAGTTTCTTAATAATATGAGGTTACCCATTTTTACCTACAGGTCGTCTTATAGATTGGGAGGCTGCAGTACCAATATGCTTCCTTACATCCATTTTTTTCCTTCCCACCCATACATCTGCTCCTCTGTGTGAAAGATGGAGGACTCTTTTCCATAACTGAGTTATGATAAATACACGAGAGAAAAAGTCCACATAAGAGATGACCCAAAGCATACAATACTACTGGGAGACTTTCTTTTAATTTCAACAGATTTTGGACCTGAAAGGAGTCAGACCATTTATAAATTTCCTTGCAAACACTGCACACAAAATCACGAAGCTGTTTCTGTAAGCGGCTCATTAATTTAAAAGGGTGGCTGATCCCTGAAGGGAAGACCCACTTCAGCAGGAAGGTTCTGATGCCACGCCGGGATTTCATTAGTGTACCGGCTAGAAAAAACGCTGAAATAAAATGTAAATAACTAACTAATTATGCATGCAGTACAAAATGGAGCGCCTCCAAAGTAATTAGAAATGTCCATACATGGCAGTCGGAACTGCAAGCTGAGCACAGAGGGTTCGTGCTCTCCAGCTATGACAGCAGAGCGAGCACACGGAGTTTCTAGGCTGCGGTGGGGCAAAAGGAGATGGCATTTCCTGAGCGTGCAGCCTGTGACTACGTTTAAATTAACAAAATTACGGGGGATTGAACCGCTGCCAAGCCAAGACATTCTGGGGTTCCTTGTCTGTCAGAGACACGTGTTGAGGAAAGCTGAAATCTTGCACGAGCAGAGAGATAGAACTGGATTGTTTTTAACAGGGCTGAACCTCGGTAAAGACAAATATAGTTCTGTGTATTGTCAGTGAAAATGGTGGGAGCTACAAGAGAGGATGAACATAGTGACGAGTTGGGAACTAAGATGTTTCCCCTTCCCTTCACCAATTAAAATTTTCTTTTATTTTCATGTCATTATTTTACCTGTAAAACCAAAGGATTCAATGTAAACGCTTTTCTTTTTTTTTTTCTTTTTAGAACTCCTTGTTAGATCTTTTTAATCCTTGGCACAAAGAGATGTCATTTTTAAATTATTTTCCTTCTAATGAAAGTACCGTCTTTGCTAGGAGATGTAGGAAACTTTCTTTGTAGAGAATACAATTATGCAGAATGGCACAAATTTTGCTGTCATTTGTAATCCTAAAACTCCTGTGGAGCTATTGAAGCTACATGGGCATTTCAGAGAAGAATCTATTTTAACTCTTAGACACTCTCTGCTTTTTTTACAGCAAGAGCTGTCACTTCCCACTCAATTCTTCTGCCAAGACATCACTTCTCCTCTGCTGCAATCTGAACTGAGCCCTGTTCTGTCACAGTGATGTGATGCTCACTACCTGGGCCAGAGGTTTCATTCTGTAAGTTGGGTCGCACCTGTAGGAGCATGATTAGCAGCCAGAAGAAACACTATGCAAGGCTACTCAGCCTGTGGGTTTTTCTCTTCTAAAGCCTCCCCTCCATTTTGATTTAGGAAGTGGTGAACTAAGGAAGAGTCTCTCATGTCTCTTGCTCTTGGCTGGGTGTTGTGGGTGCCACTGCTAGCCCCTTCTTTTTGTTTTTTTTTCTGTCATACCATAGTAAAACAAGAAACACTCATCAGTTTTAAGGTTCTTTATGGTTCACACTGTTGTCACCCAAGCCACTGCATTTCCTCCTATAGATCAGCGTTCTGTGCTTCGTGCAAAAGTCTGTCTTGTCGTTGCCTTTGTCACATCTATTCATAACATCTTCTAATCCTCCTCCAAAAATGCTTCTATCTAGGAAAGCCAGATTCCTCCTCCTATCTTGAGAGATATTTAAAGTATTACATGTTACAAGAGGCTTTCTAGCTCAACTAGCAACATTTTTAGATATGTTTGTGTAATTCCTTATATGCCAGAGGTCTCTCATGTTTAACCCATACTGGATTAGAAAGCCTTGACCCTCATCTCCCCAAGGATGCCCAGTGTTTTACCTCTTCTGCACCTTTAGGTGAAAGCAGAGCTTGGCCACCTCCCAAACCAAAGTCCTGCTCTGAAATGGCATCAGGTCTAGGAACTCCTGCAAAATGAGAGCCATCGTCACCACCCTTGGCACAGTAACCTACATTTTGGAACAGATAAAGTGCAAACTGCTCTTACTGCCTAACTTCAACGTCTTACTCAAGTCAGCCTTCTGATGTGTGCTCCTGGAGCCAGCACTGCTGTTCCTCTGCTCTCACCTCAGGTCAGCAAAGGCTGCTTTATTAATAACTGAATTTAAAAGCCAAATAAATTTAAGGCAGGAAAGCAAACATTCCTCCCCAAATAAAGAAAGAGCTGATTATCTGATATCCTACTATCTCAGAATGATCATGGGCTCGATTGTGATCTCTGTGCAGTATTTTTTTAAAGCGTGATGTTTGTTTACCTTGGGTGTTTGGGGTTTCTAACCCAGGGCTGATGCTCCCAAGTTTCAAGGGAATGAGCCTGCCCATTGGGAAGAGCAGTGGGAGTGAGGCAGGGATGGAGCTGCACGCCAGGCTGCCCGTGCAGCAGGCACAGAGCCCACGGTGCAGGGCCAAGGAGGGCTCACCCTCACCAAGCCCAGCCCACCCGTGCAGGATGTCACATCCACAGCGTGGGCAGTTGCCATGGGAACCTTATTTTCCCAGGCTGAGCACACAGATGAATGCAAGCCAGCAGCTTGCTCACAGTAAATTACTGTTTTCTCAAGGGCTCAGTAACTTATGGAGGTGCTCCTCCAGAAGTTGTTCAAGTGTTTTGAAATAAACTGTTCTTGGGGCACCTGTGCCACAAAAGGCAGGTGTTGGCCAGAGAAAGAAGGGCAGGGGGATGGAGGTGCTGGGGGGACACAAAGGCCACCTGGCACCCCTGCCTTTAGAGCTGCTGCACAGCCACGGAAACACGGGGAAGCAGAAATAGGAGGGAAATCCTATGTAGAAAAATGTGTAATGGAAATAACATTTCATCTTAAATACATTGTGAATATTGTGAATTGATTGATCAATTATAGCTGACTTCAATGAAATCACTATTGTAAGTCCCTAAAACCCACGGGAGTTTTTTCAATAGCCTACAATTTTAAAAACCACTTGGAAGTTTAAAAACATACCTAGGTTGAAGCTTAGAATTGAGAACAGGGCATGAACAAGGTGAGTTTATTCTCGTATGATTATTTAATAAAAATAAATTATCTTTTCAAAGTTTCAGAAGTGAAAAATAAACAGTTGAATAATGCAGGTGCATGCTGCATACCCTTTCAGAATGACCAACAAAAAAGGTTAGAAATCCCTGGCGCATAGAATTTAGTTACCAAAATAGACTAAAAAAACCCAAAATAAACCAAAATCTGTGCATTCACAGCCAGTTACTTCTTTGCCTTAACAAACTCTTCAGAAATAAACATACATTTCTTAAATTAGAAATACTCTATTCTGTTGAACTCACGGGGTGAACACTGTATTCTGAAAAGACAATGGCTCCAAAGGGCAAGACACTCAAATTTCTTTGGGAAACATTTGCCGTGTGAGCAGAGCATTCACAACTCTCTATGAGCAGTCTTTGGTATTTTCTTTTTTTTTTTTTTTCTTTTTTTAGAAGATAAAGAAGGGGGAAGGGGAGAGAGCTGCTTCTGGTTTACAGGCTACAAGATGAGATTTGCCACATGCCATATTTTGTGTGGTCTAGCAAGCTACTACTGGTTCAGGGAGCAGTATTTGCAACTGTTTTCCTGGATAATAACGTGCGAGGGTTTTCCAGCCAAACCATATAGAAGGTTTGTGATCCAAATGTATAAATACTCAAATAACTTTGTGTTAAAGCAGGTAAAAAATGCCAGAGGGAAAACAAACAACAAGAAATCACGTTTGAGAAAGAAAACCAACCAACCAAACTACAAACAAGGAGAGTGAGGCAAAGTGCTACTGCTGTTTTCCTCATGTGGCGAGGTAGTTTGGGAGGAGGCTTGCATCCCTGCAAGATAATGTTAAATTATAACCACATTTTATCCATTCAAATCATTAACAAGTCGATTTAAACTATCTCCTACTGAGGACTTGATCTGGGGGTAGAATACACAAGAAAGAAGAGGGAGCTTCACTGCTTGCTGTATTCTGGAAGTATTACTTAAATTATATTCAAGCCATCAGATAATTATGAACTTTCTTTTCCTTTATATTTGTATGGAATATTTATTGAATTGCACAGTGTGGTTTTACAATAAAGTGCTTTTTACGTTGGTTTCTTTGTTCATCCAAAATAAAACTGACAGTTATCCTTTTATAACCTATTCTGAGAACATTTTCTCTTCTTTGAAACTGATTGATGCACTACTTTAAATGTTCCTGCAAATATCGTTTCAATTCAAGTTTCTGCATAATGTAATAAGAAGATAAAAGAATTCTATACTTCAACAAGAGACATTACAAAGCAACTAGAGACATTATCAAGGGCATTAACAAGCTCCTAATAGCAATAAAACCTTTTAACTGTCTGATGTAGAACATGCTCCCACCAAACCACCACATATTATGGTAATTGGCTCCAATTTCTGAATCTTTCATTGTAAAGTTACGAAGAGTTAGGTAGAACTGAAAAATGAACCTGGAATTCACAGTTCAGTTGCTTATCTTCTTTTTGTTATTGTTATGATGGTGTTTTCTGTACAATACACAGAATCAGCATGAGCTCCAGCTGCAGCAGCAGCATTTTATATTCTGCTCTAAGGTTCCTGAGTCTCATCTTATTCTTGTTTCTCAATGTTTAAAGTATGGTTTTAGTCCTTCCAACAGCTTATCAAGTAAAGACTATTACAATGTGTGAATTAGTCATATTTTGGCAACCTCATCTGCTTGTTCACTGCAACACTGAAACTTCAGAAAATTAAATAAAACTTAACTTCAATGTTCTAATTTACCTTAGGAAATAACCTGAGATAAGTTGCTTACTTTTCTTTTTTGGATTCTTCTCTCAAAAACATAAAGTTCAGGCTTCATCCAGGGGCCCATGAAAATAAATATGAAATTCAGTGTACAATAAAAATGAAACCAGAACGTGCAGCAGGAAAGTGGAGAAGTGCCATGAGGCTCTCTGGTGATAAATCTGCAGTGTAAAGCTGCTCCTGCTGACGTGATGATCGCACCATTCCTCACAACTTGTTTTCTGGAGAAGGGCAATCCAATTGGTATCCACAATCATGGTCCAAAAAAGAAGTTGTCATTTCATGTCCCTGGAACTAGCCTGGCTTAAAGGACAAGACACCAGGAAACAATATAATGCAAAAGAAACTCCAAGGAGAAAATAAATCAACCAACCAACCAACCAACCAAAAAAACTTATGTTTCCAGCCCAAAGCTTGGTGTTCAGACACCACAAAACCTGCCAGGCTCCATTAAAATGACAAGTTTTGGGGGCAGATATGCAAGGTTTGGAGAAGAAACACACTGGAAACAGCAAACAGGATAACTGGACTACACATATCTCTCAGAAAAGGGAGGAACTACCTCATTTCTGAAGTTCTGGCTGATGGCTGGAAAGACACTGGGACTTCAGAGAGATCATAAAAGCACAGCATGCAATTTCTACCTAGTCTGGAAAAGCAGTTCTACTATTTCCTGTAACAATTAATGGCACAATCCTTTCATTACAGTGTAAATTAAAGCAATCTTTTATTATTGCCATTATCAAAGGCTGCTTTAATTAGACTCACTTAATGGATTGTTAAGGTTTTTGACAACAGAGCACGCAACTATTTCAGTTACAAACATGCTTTCAGCATGGTTACTGACAAACTCCTGAAACCTACTCAAGAGTAAAACAAAACTAGGACAAACAAACTCCTTTTCTCCCAAAACTCTATGACTGTGGTCCTTCTACTGCAGCTGTTATAAAAGTTTGGGAGATTAAAACAAAACAAAACAAAACAAAACCAAAACAAAAAAAAGCCCAAAAAACACTTGAAGAGCAACACACCAAGGATACCAATTACGTAGGTGAAGCACTTTATCAAAACATTTTAATTAGCATGACTTCACTTTCAGGAAACACAAAATGGAGTTTTTGCTTGACACCAGATTTTCTCCATAAATTCCAGTGAAATCTGTAAAGCCTTGCCTTTATTTATTTCAATCTATTGTTATCTATGGTGTTAACTCATTAACTACTACAAGTGAGATATTGGCCTTAGGAAAACAAAAATTGCATTACTCAATGCCATATTACCTTACATATTTCTGCATTGAAGGAAAGCCTAGTGTGGTGGTCTCCATCACAGATCAAGGATGGTAATATTGCTAAAACCATTTTTAGGGAGTTTCAGATTAATTCCAATGTTAAAACAATACATTTCCAAATCATTATTTTACAGAAACCAAGCAGAAAAAAAGCCAGCTACTCCAGAGCATGGGAGGAGGAATAAGCAGGCACCACGACAGCGTCTTTGGCATATAGCCAAGCTAAAAACCGGGCTGCTACTGCCTCATGGAAGGGAGACGCGTGAGTGATCCCCTGCGAGCACGGTCCTCTCTGATTATCGCCGGGGCTGAGCGGCAGTCGGCCCTGCACCGCGCACCCAGGGTTTATTAAAAAATAAAATAAAATAAATAAAATAAAATAAATTTTAAAAATTAAAAAAAAATTAAAAATTAATTTTTTAAAAAATATATACCGTGCAGCTGGGGAATTAATTAATTACAGCCCGCATGTAGGGTCTAGCGCTGGGTGCGGAGCGGGGCAGGCAGAGCGGAGCGGGGGGAGCGGAGAGCAGCGGGCAGAGCGGAGCGGGGGGAGCGGAGCGGAGCGCCGGGCGCGGAGCGGGGCCCGGGCCGGGCCGGCCGCCGCCGCCGCCGCCGCGGTGCTCGAGCAGCCCCTGGCGGAGCCGTGGAGGCGCTGCCGCCGCTCCGCCGGGAAGGGGCAGCCCCGGCCGCCGCTCCGCCCGCACCCGGCCCCGCTCCCCGGGACACGCACCGCTCCCTCCGCCGCACCGTGCGCCTCCTGCAGAGAGGGAAAAACCAGTAGGGAATGTTCAAAAATGTCTGTTCGTCTCGTTAAAACGCCGTTGTCTTCAGACAGGTGATTTACAAGACAAGCGGGCAATTCTACAAAAATTTCCTCTCAAAAACTCCCTCCGATCGCGGCCCTTGCTGGGTTTAAAAGGGCGTGTATGACATTAGGCGTCGCATACGGATCCCGGTTTTAGGCAGGGAGCCGTGGTTTAACGAGGAGCCCGGGAGGAGCGCCGGGGTCACCATCTCTGCCCCGCTCCCAGGGGAGCGCAGCCGCCCGGTCCTCCCGGCTCCGCACTCCTGTCCCGCTGCAGGACATGCGGAAAGCTCACACTGCTCCACAGCCCCGGCCCAAACTTGGTTCTAACAGAGACTGTGGAGCTCTGCAAGAATGAACTGTTCCTTCAGTACACAGGAGAATAAAAGGGGTAAGATCAGACAGTATCTGGTTACAAAAATTAGTTTGATTATGAGTTAAAAAGATCAATGAAATCAAATAAACCACTGAAAGGGGGATAAAAAGCTCCACTGTACGTTTCTACTAAATGTCACTTTATTTGAACAGGAAAAGGAGCAATGAATGTGAGGAAAGTGTGAATGATCTCAGCCCTAACGATTAGTAATTGCTACTTACCTGACATCCCAAGGCCCCTGGAGAGCCCCGGGGACAGAGCTCTGCAGGCTCTGACAGGGCTGCTGTGCGGGGACTCGAGGGGTTCCTGTAAACCCCAAGCACGGGAGTATCAGGCTCTGCACGTGGGGCCTCTACACCATCTCTTCTACATCCTTGTCATCCACTAAACACGGGTCTGGACACGCTGAGTGTGAAGTCCAGGAGCCACTGCTCAGCGCTGGGGGCCTGCTCAGGAGCTCCAAACACCACCACGACACCTTGGACCTCTTCGTGAGGACAAACAAACCACTACACACCATTTCTTATCCTAATCCTGCCTCTCTTTTACCGGCAGAGCTGTGCAAGCACAGACCCATCCGTGGCTTAGGACAGCACCAGCAGGTCGTGTGCTGTCACTGAGCTGTGGGAACTGACTGCAGGAATTGCTGTGCCGGCTGGAAGTGAGAGATGAAGCACATCTGCCTAAATCACACACTCCAGCACAATGCATGACTCATCCTTGCACCTAGAAAAGGAATTGCTTTCGCTCAGGTGGCACCAGCAGCTGAATTTTACAACCAGTTTTCCAGATTTGTTTGCTTCTTCCCATATGAAAATGTGGGGCCCTGCATTTTTCAGACTATTCTTGAAAATTGTCTATTTCACTGTGCCTGCACAGTACTTAAAATACACCCCATGACTGACTACCAATTTTTCAAAAATAAGTGGGCAAAATCAATCTCTTAAAAAAAAAAATCACAAAATAAAATCTCAAAAGGAAAAAAAAAATAGGGAGGAAAGAAAAAAAAAGACCTTTAAGAGCCCTATCTGAAGTTACGAATATCTCCAGGATCATTCAAGCACATAGAAGCAGGTAAATTAGTCGACAGCATTATTTTCAAGTAATTATCCAACCAGAACAAATGCAAATGGTTAAATTTAATCTAAACAGACTTCACTGAGCAAACAGATTCTGGAATAGGGAATCCACAGAAACCTAAGTGTTTAAGAGCCACAACATTAGAATGTCTGCACTGAACTTTTGAGCAATATATTTTGATCAACTCCTCTTTCTTCCCACTTCCCTCCCCCCACCACTTCCTCCCCCTTTTTATATTTAATTGTCTGAATTGTCAGACAGTTCAGATTGGAAAGGAGCATGGGAGCCCATCCCATCCAGCCTGTGCTCAGGACAGCCAGGCTCAGCCAGGAGACCAGACCAGGTGACTCTGGGCTTGGTCAGGTTCTTGAAAACCTGCAAGGGTGGAGGCTGCACAGCCTCCCTGCTGGACCTCCCACTCACGATAGGAAAGTGCCTCCAGCAGGCAGGTAGGTGACCAAACCCATCCATCCGTGCCCTCCCCTGGCTGAGCATCCTGCCCCTTCCCTCAGCCTCTCTTCTCAGGGCTCCAGCCCCAGACCAAGCTGCTCGCCCTTCACTGAAATCCACTTTAAGAATGTCTTTCCTGTATTGGAGGTACAAACTTGATGGATATCTAGACAAGGTCTAGCAAGTCCTGAGAAGGAGATAATTGCTTTCCTCAGCTTCTTGGCCCTTCTGAAGCCCAGGATACAATCAGCCTTCATTTCTGCTGTACTCTTCCACAGAGCTGTCCCCATACAGCCCATCCCAGGGGAACCCCAGGGGTTTCTCTTTCCCTAGAGCACAACTTTACATTTGTTGCTATTGAATTTCATGAGATCTCTGGCAGCTCCCTTCTCCAGCCTGGCTAATTCTCCCTAAAGAGCAGCCCAGGCCTCCAGTATGTTGATTGGTATCTCTCCTGTAACTGCTGCTGGTGACACCTGCACACTTGATGAGACAAGTGCACACATTCCATCACCTCCCCAGGTCACTGACAGGGATATCAGCAGGACAGATCCTGGGACAGACCCCAGTACCACACTTGTGACATGAAAAGCAAGATCTATCACCCACAGCCCTCTGAGAACCACCCTGGGTTTACATCCTTACAGCTTTCCACCCATCCAGGTTATAGCATCCTAATCTGGATGCTTGCCAGCCTCGTCCTATTTAAAAGTGTTTTCTCTTGCACTGACGTAACACAAAAAGAAATGTCACTGTACAAACCTCCTCCATAGGCAGAATAAGAACCCAATCACTGGAAAAGACCATTACTCCCAACAAAGAGTGGAGAAGTAAGAAAACCACAGGAATGTCCTACACTTGACTTTAGAGACAAGCTTGTTTATGCAGCATTGCCTTATGCTGTAAGTGCCTAAGCAATTCAAGGAGTCATTACACAGTGTAACAGATGTTTCAATACTTTACAGATCTAACTAGCAAGTAAAAGCCACTCCACGCTGCTGTCACCTGCTCCAGTGCAAGCAGGGAAAGATGTGAACCCCCAACCCCATTTTTTTTATACCATTAACTTCTTTCTTCACTGCTGCCTCTCCTCTGAGTCCCCACTGCCTGTGCTTTTCTGTCTCCCTGTGCCAAGGCCCCCATCTCCCCACTGTCCCTAGAGTCCCTATCTCAGTTTCCTCTCTCCTTTCTACTTTCACTCCTAAAGTACACAAGCAGCCAAAGCCAGACAAGCCAAAACATATTTTCCATGGTCAGAGAGATCCAGGTGAGCCTCTCCTGACTCTCACCTGTCTCCTGCTGGGGCTTTGCTGCAGGTTGCCTCCAACATTTCATGACAAATATTTTCCATTACATTTTCCATTTCCAACTCTCAACCTTTCTATCATATGATTTCAGGTTAAAACAGCAGGAATTTTGTACAGCTTATCTAGTGCAATATGATCTTTCTGTCAGCTGCTGAAAAGAGACTGTAGATGTTAAAGCCAAAAGCCAAAATCCAGCTGTGATTCATCTCCAACCTCACCCTAGAAACTTAACCTCATCCCAAATACCAGAATTTTTCTAATTGAAACCAAAGGCTTACACACATGAACCATCATCTGTAACCTTAACACTCACTACTACATACTTTCAGCCACCATAAACAGATTTTCCTCAGCTGTGTATGTTTTTTACTGATTAACATAGTACAACAGCTAAAATAGAAAATACTATGTAGTTTCAGCTACTGAACCTGTATTTAACAGCTGCTCACTGCCCTGTGGGACTGCCAACACTGCTTTTGCTCCAGGCAGATAAAGGAAGAGTGTGAGAAGAGTCACATTGGCTTAGACCACCAGTGCATCCAGGCAAGGGCTCTCATCACAGCCAACAGAGAAAAGGAGGAGAACATATACACCTACAGGGATATTCCCTCTGGCCATCTCTGGCCTTAGAGATAATGCCTTTATATTAATAAGAAAACATACAAGGAAGAAGAACACCTTGCTGCTGTTTCCCATTGCATTCCTAAAAAAGGGGGAGAAAGCTTCTGGCAAAAACAGTCCTTCCCCAAACTGACAATTTGCAGTGCTCCTGTTAGAACAGCTCTGCCAGGAGACACACAGCAAGCTCATGCCCAAAACCTAACACATAACAGCACTACAGTGGCATATGATTTATATGCATTCTACTGGATTAGGAAAGAGACAAATTATATTTCTGTCATTTTAAAACTAATCTCATATTTAGACTTTTTACATCATTTCACAGAAGGCTCCATACTCTTGTGTTAGCTATCTCATCTGTACCCTGTAGCAGGTCCATATTTTTTCCCATATTTTCCATCTTCCTCATGTCAGTGGAGTTCCTGAAGCAGCCCACCAAAGCAACTGATCCCCAGGAAAAGGCACACAGAGTTTGCTTTGCCTTTGTAATGTTCAGTAAAGTTTAATGAGGATGACACTTAATTCCTCCATCAGCCACTCCTTGCAACTTCATAGTTGCCTGTGCTGGAAAGGCAGAAAAGCTTGGGAGTCACTTTCTGCTTTCTGTTCCAAAGAATAATGGCTTTAAAATGGAATTTTCAAATGGCAAAATTCATCTGATAATATAACCAATTAGGATAACTAAGAAATTCACAAAAGTATGTCTCTGCAGCCAAAGACAAAGATTCCAGAATTTTGCAAATCCCAGACACTAACTGGCTTGATCTTCTAATTTACACTGACACCACATTACAATGACCTGCCTACATCTGACATTAAGCATAATTTAATGCTTGTTAATCAACAATGAGGGGAAATGTAAGCCCTGTGTTCCTTATCTAATGCTTTCCCTTTCCTCTGCTCAGAGAGTTAGAGGATTTGCCTTGTTCTGTCTATCATCTTCTTTGGTAAATACCAATCACTGCAGTAAATCTGGTAAGCAGGCTGACTTCTGACCTCTTTGTTCATATTTGTGCCATATATAAATATGTTGCTGGCAATATTTCCTGGTGGGTTTTTTTAAACACACTAAACAGAAATGCATTATAGAATAGAACAGAAGGGAATTTCAAAGTATTATAAATATAGGATTAGGAAACTTGCCAGCAATATCTATTGCTGACAGCTGACTTTATTAAAGTTCATCAGCATTAATTGCCTCGTTGTTGAATGACTTTTGCATGTAATTATCACCAGTCTAAACACAGATTGCCTCAGGTACAGTATCTAATGTGATCATGCATTCTGAATCCTATTAAAATAGCCAAGACACAACAGAAATTATTCTCTCCCTACCAAGAAGGAAGTGAAAGAAGCAACAGAAACAGGGGGAATTTATTTCGTTCAGTCTAAACAGTGTTATTTCTCTGTCTCATTCCAATGTTTCCAGCAATGCTTTGGTGCCATGGATGCTGAAGCAAGACTTAAGAGATGCCAATTCCATACCAGTGTCACTCATCTCAAGGACAAGTGAAAATTCCTGTGCCCCACTAGAAAGACAATGCCTGAGGCATGATTGCTAAAATGGGCTTTAAACGTCATGCTATATTTTAATAGACAGAAAGATGGATACATCAATGTCTAAAATAATAATTCTTAGATTATATTTATCAGAACAAGGCAAGGCTTGAATTGTAATTTGAAGAAGTCTGAGTTCCAGTACTGTGAGCTAATATCCAAGGAGAGAGGACACACAGCTCCTTCTTTGAACTTCTATGCTGTTTTAAGATGTTTTCAAGATCTAAAGGCTCAGCATCAAAGACAAAATTTCATACTTTTTTTACACCACACTAAAATCTTCGCACCATATTACTATCTCATTCCCAGACCTACTTTCCCAATAAAAAATAAATAAATTCAATTACTATTTCCTTTCCTCAATGTACTAGCTCTTTTGAGACTTAACAGAATACACTCTACTCTTTGGAATCATTACATGCAATAGGCACATGAAGGATTTTTTTAAAAAAATTAAATAGAATAAAATTTTGCAATTTAGCTTGCAGATTTATTTAAAGTCTTCAAAAGGATCATCTTAAAAGCTTCAATATCATCTTAGAAATTAGTTGCTCATCGTAGTCAATTTTTTCAATGTCAAATACCCACCATTCTCATGCATATGCCTCCTTATATGCACATCTACCTATCACCTGCCAGGCTTCTGGAGTGACTTTTCAGAGAAATTCACATTCAAGATTGTGTTTCAGCCACAGATTTAACAGCAACGAGTTTCAAAACTATTACATAGTATTTAGAAAAACAGCATAAAAACTCATGTTGAATATGGACTTTCAGTACAGAAAAAAAGAATTGACTATGGAACACAGACAGCTTCAGAAATTCTACAGTCTTTTCAAACACTACTAAGCTGTTCTCCATTTGATGTTGTCTGTTGTCAAGGGCTTTTGCAGTTCTCTTGTAAGAAAAGTAGCTGCAGACATAAATGCTTGAATAAAGACAAAACTTGCCACATACTACCTTCCCTTACCCCTCCTCACATTGCTTTCTCTCTCAAGTTTATTAACATTAATAACTGGAAGTACTGATGTAGCGTTTTAGGATATTAGACCAAACCTGCAAATTAATGCATTGGTTCATCACAATTCATTAATCAAGTCTGTGCTGGATTTAACAGACAGCAGATTATTAAGGACACCAAATTACACAGACGAAAAAGCCCAGTTCCCAGAGGGTCAGCTGTAATGTGAATGGTTTTGCATAAAACCATAAACCTGCTATTAAATTAAAAACAGGCAAAAATTATGTCCACTGCTTATCTGAAGTAATTTTTTTTAAAAGGGACGCTACGCTAATTTACTTCTTAACTGGTCTTGGTTACACAGCAAAGGACTAAAGGTTAACGGCAATGGCTCCTCTGATGCTTGGTTAAGCAACTTACACTAACATATCCTGACTGAGGTGAAGAAATTAATGAAATTACTACTGTAATTCATTACTAATGGAAAATTGTCAATGCTTTCAGCCAGCAGTTCACACAAATTTTCTGCAGACATGAAGACCTAGTACAGTGACTCATGCTCTTAGACTTGCTACTCTTATTTCAAGTCCTGGCACCATTCATCACGGCCGAACTTTATGCCATGCTATCCAGCAAAGTTGAACAACCTTTGATCTCAATAGCTGAGGTCTTTCTACTTCTGTGACACGGCTTTATGAAGGAGACAAAAATAACATGTAATTTTCAGCATCAATCTAGGGAATGCTAAAATAGAGGAGAGAGGCAGAATCACTGCAACTAAAATCCAAAGCATAACAAACATAGGAAAGGTTGTAATTTTCCAACTAATGATGCCAAAAACAAACAGTGTAAATTAGTGTAAAGTTTATATATCAATTACCAATAGTGAACATCAACAGTTAGTAAAGAGCCTAAACAAACTTGTCCTGTTGTACTACATAGTCCTGGCTTCTCTTTATATTCCTCACTAAACTACAAAAGAGAACATCAGACCAAGGGTAGCAAAATTATCCATCCCAAAAGAGAGATATTCATCTCTGACAACTGTAGTAGTTGTCATCTACAGAGAGCAAGAATATGTCATATTGTTATGACTTTGACATAAATAAAGTATTTAATATTACTTGACTGCATATAAAAGAAAACACCTAACAGGAACATTCTTTTACACTGATTTATAGAACAATGTTAATTTATAGAACATTGTTTTATGGTTGTGGAGTTATGCAGGGAAGAAGCTAATAAAGATAATCTTTATGATCTTCCCATTGATTTGCTTTTCGTTTCTGAGCACGAAAGATACTATTTCTGATGGCCATAAATGCCCAAGAGATGACAACTGTGCAGTGTGTTTCCCAAAGGAGCAGCAGGGTTACATTTATGCAAACAAAAATCAAAGTTGGAATATCAGTATGGTTTTCTCCCATGAGGAAGAGCAGAATTAAAAGAGGTAAGGAAATCCCTACCCCTATAGGAACTCAACAAAGCACATCCAAAACTGCTTTGACTCTTCTGTGCATCCCACCATGTGAAATGAATGGAAAGATTTGGCACAATGGTAGTCATATCAGCATAGGGGGAGTTTTTAATGGAAGAAGATGGCAGATTTGCTGTCACATTCTTCCCTCCCTGTGGGGAGTGGGGCTCTGTGGGTAACACGGCCAGAAAGTCCCTGTACATCACCTATTTTAAGTGATAGATGGTCTCCTCAGGAGAAACCAGTGTAAGTAAAAACCAAAACAACGTGGACCAGCCTTTCTGCCAATACTGCCCATTCCTCATCCTTATTCCACAAGCATCCCATCAGCTGCTTATAGGGAGCAATGCTGAGACAGGCAGGACCTCAGTAAACTCCAACCAGCATTTCTCAGGCTAAGCTGAGAGGAAAATTAGCATTTCTCATAACTCAGAGCAGGGTGTTATAAGAGCTCTCTCTCACTCTGGCATTGCAGTGCACAGCAGAGCAAAGCTCTGTGTGAGGAAGTGTCTGCCCACTTGGCTTTGAGTGCTACTCCTACAGATTAATACAGAGCACAGCTCAGAAATGCAACCTGGAAATCACAGGAACAGCAATGTCTTCATGGAAAAAAGATGCTCAGAATGTATGCAGTGTAAAAGCCTCCAGTTATGTTATTTCATACATAAAAAATGCCTAGACTTCTACGGTAATTCTCACTGAAATCAGACCTTTGCATACACCTCTTTACTGGGAGATTACAATGTACTGCATCAAGTACAATCCTTTTGCCTGTACACAGGCCAAATCTTCTAACACTGCAACTTACAGTGCAAATCAGTAACCTTCTGTCAATTGTTAAAACATTTTAAAGCATTACTTTATTTTTATTCTAGATTAATATATCATTTATATTACTATTTTAATTTTAAAACATTATTTTGCAAACCCCACTCTAGTATTCAGTGGGTTAGTACACATAGTCCCATCCTTTATGCCAAGTGTCCCAAATACCTGGGGGATTAGGGTGACACATAGCACATATATATAACACTGCTGCAATAGCTAGACTTCTCTATATTACAAGCAGGTGAAAACAACAACTAGTTTAAGAGCAACAACAAGCACACCTTCTTAGCACTATAGAAATTACAAAATGTTAATGAATGTGTTGAAGGCGTTCCTTAATTATATAAAACTCTGCAAAGAATAACATGATTTAAATTTGTTATTCAAATGCTTTTAATTTATAACAGATTGCTACTTCAAATACAAGTATTAAATCTCTATTAGATTCATTGAGGTAATGCACTAATATGCATGACTGAGATCTTAAATTCCTAAGCAGCAATAGTGTTGGCTAGATGCAATAAGGATTACCTTAATTAAAACACTATCCTCAGCATCTCAGAAGATTTAATCCAAATCTTTATATAGGGCACGTGCATTATCTATCTCCAGTTAATAAAAATATGACCTACTTTGGTTACATTTTAAAATTTAATCTTGATTACCATTTTGTTAATAGAAATAAGATACTAAAGACTTTAAAGACAAGCCAAAAGCAATTTTGCCAGCCTAATTAAAATACTATTTAATGGCCTCAGAAGGAGCTTTATATTTATGCATCACTGTGGATGTAGACTTTTTAGAAATGTTTTTAAAATATCATATTAGACAACAGACTCCTAAAAATATACCTAAGAATAACAAGTGAGATTTATAACCAACGAGCTTAAAGCAGAGCCTGAGGAGATTGGGAGAAGAACTCCTAAACCCCACAGGGACACTTTGGAACACACGAGCTGTTCTGATAAGCTCAACAAGACTCTGCACTTCTGTAGGAGGAGGCCCATACCATGTATCTTTGCAGAAGCAAGGCTTAAATTAATCATAACACTCCAAATGTAGCGTCAAGTTACTGCTAAGTAGTAGTTTCCAAGGAGACATGATGCTTATCAAAATACTCTGATGCACTGCAGGCTGCCAGATCTAAGACAGCATCTGAATGGTTTAGTGAACTTCTTAGAAAAATGGAGCTTATTCTGCTTTAAACCAGGGACACAGCAGGCTCAGCAAGAAGGCAGAGTTTTGTGAGAGCAGGGGGAGCACACATCCACACCATAAACTTTCTCCTGTACATACTACTGCCATGTTAAACAGGCTAAAATGAGTGAAGAGAGATCACAGCCAGTCAGAGCATGTGGTCAGAGCCCCCACAGGGCCACCACTTCCCTAGAGCCACCCGTTCACCTCACGGGATTTCTCAAGCTGAAATTGTCCTTTCACAGCGTTGCTCAGCAAAATGAAGCCTCCCTGTACATATCATGTTCTCCATACAGACAAAAGCATGCATCCTACAGAGACAGCACGTCCTTCAGACCCACACAGACGTGTCACCTACAATATCCTAAAACAGAATACTTACTTTTGAAGGTACGAATGTCAAGTGATGGGTGAATTCAAAGTTTTGTCCATCTATCACCCAACAAAAATTTCTAGCATACAGAGTTCCGCTTGAGAAAATTAATTCAGATTGGACAGCTCTAGCTATTACTGGGTTTCATTTGTTGAAAGGGTTTAAGAGATGAAGGAATCTTGTTGCTTTCAAGAGACACAATGCTTATGGCTTTCTACTGAAAGTGATTACCATTTCATACATTGAAAATGAGAAACCATTCTGGGTGAACAATGCCACAAACCTCTCACCAGGATTCTCACCACAAGAGGCAATTCCCAGTTTAATTAAAGTCACTACACACTGTTTTCTCTTGATCTCCATCATGTGGAAGCCACCTGCTCCAACAAGGGATCCAAGCAGTCAGTGCCTACACGTGGAGTTTCCAAAGGTTGGGAGACCAAGTAACATGAGTGACACTGCTCAGAGGAGGCTACAGGGAGACACACACAACCCTCACTGCAGCCTGGGGTCTCCACTCACACTTTCTGCTCTAACACACTGTGCTCTGTCTGGCACTCTCTGCTCCCTTCCCTCACACTGGTTTTAGCATCAGTTTCTAGTCCAATGTCTTTTTTCTCCTCCCTCATTTAGTATTTTGACTCTATTTCTCCTCTATTTTGTAATTCTTTGCTGGCCCCTTATCAATAAAAAGTGTCTTTCCAAATCTCAAATACAGCTTCAGGAAAAAACAAGAGTAATGATGCACTTTCACAGGACCATAGAATATCCTGAGGTGGAAGGGACCCACAGGATTGAGTCCAACCCCTGTCCCTGCACAGCACCATCCCCGCAGGCCCCTGAGAGTGTCGTCCAAACATTTCTTGAATTCTGCCAGGCTGGTGCTGTGACCACTTCCCTGAGGAGCCTGTTCCTGTGCCTGACTACCCTCTGGGTGAAGAGCCTTCTCCTGATATCCAACCTAAACCTTCCTTGACACAACTCTGGGTCCTGTCACTGTCACCCCAGAGGAGAGACCAGTGTCTGCTCCTCCTCTTCCTCTCGTGGGGAAGTTGTAACTGCAGTGAGGTCTCACCTCAGTCTCCTCCAGGCTGAACATCAATTTTGCCACACTCAGTCCAACAGCAGCAGCTGTTACCCAGAGCCATTTTGACTGCCATGTGCATGGGCATGGCCAGCAGCATCCTGTCCTGTGTCTCTGTGGGTCCCCAGCTCTGCAGCCACCCATGCACCCACTGCCACACACACCCTGGGGCTGTTCTCCACAACTCCCAAAGGCTGATGGCCGAACATAAGGAGTTAATTTTATAAGAGAGGCGATTTTGTAAGCCTAAAAAAACTGATGACATTAGAAAGCTCATTGTAAATTTTACATAAAGAGGTCTTGTCTCTTTATCATGTACATAAATGTCACCCACAGGAAGACTGTTGTCACAAATGCCTCCCATGAGTGCCAGATCTGTCGGTACACGGCATATAAGATGCTTGTTCTTCTAGTATCTGCACTTTTAAGCAATTATTAATTCCTTAAACATTTAAAACAGACCTTTTCAATTGTGCTTTCACCTCTTGAGGTCAATGCAGCAATCTCAGCTTGTGTGGCTCATAGTCTCTCTTTTAACATTCATTTTCAAAGACATATAAAACACCCAGACAAACTAAGAGTCAAAAGCAGACTCCTGAGGCTAAGATCTGTTTTTCCCCAAAAACTCTTCCATATGTTAATATGGAACCCTTTTACCAGGCTTCATGCATGAGACAAGGGATTCTAAAATATTCCTTATCTCAGGGAAAGCACAATAGTCAGGATTTTTCCCCTTTCAACTCTCAGCTCTTCCTCTCCATGAGACCATAGGCTGCAAAGATGATAAGGAGAGTATTCTAGCAGATCTATCCCTCTCTCTTCCTCTATTATTAAGAAAGCGAAAAAATAAAAAACCCATTACCTCCAAAATGGAGGCAGGCATTTTGTGAGATAAGCCACTCCTCCACATCATGTATTCCACCAAAGGGATTCATACTAGGCTCAGTATCTTCTAATAGTTTCATCAGTTAACATTAAATTGGTTTCAGATAGGAAAAAAGAATTTTCCTTGCACTGCACTAAATAATATGCCTTTATAGACACTGCATAAACTACATTTCTGAAGAGGAACAACAATTATTGTTCCATTTCTGTAAGTGACAGATTGACAGTTACATCCCATACTGTCAGTAATTTGCTGTCTAGTTGACTTTCACCACTCGATTATTTTCTTACTGCTTACAAATGGAAAGACATTTCATGGTAAAAAGACAAAAGGATGGTGTTTTGTAGCACAAAGCTCTGGAATTAAGGACTTCTCATCTTCATGACACCTAGACAGTCCCTTGTGTCAGGGTTAGAGATGCCCATACACACAAACCCACCCATGTAACTTGGACAGTTGATGGGACAACATGGCACATAATGTATGTGGGGTGACAGTCAGGTGTCCCCACAGGCACTACCAGTACCAGTGCTCATGCAGCCTAAAAACAGCTCTGATATTCATCTAACCCCTTGTGTCTGTCACAAGGTGGCCAGGAACAACCACTGCTGGGAACAGCCTCTGCTCCCTTTGCCTGGACAGAAAGGACATAACTTTCTCCCAGCCCCAGCAGCCAGAGCCACTTCCTCAGTTCTGGAGCCAGCCAGAGGGGAATCTTGCCCATCTGGTGCCCCTTCAGCCAGCAGCTGCACCAACACAAACTGCAGGAGAAAGCCTGGGAGAATGCATGGCCTGCTCCTGGAACAAGTAAACCTTGGCTCTCTTCTCTAGGTCACTACTGGCAAATGGAGACACTGAAGTAGCACCCAGCCTGTCCTGAGCACAAGCACCCTCCATGGGAAGCAGTGGCTTTGCCGTGCCAGCTATAGCTTTCCAGGGAAATGACACTTTGTCACTAAAAACCTTAGGATGCTGTCCTCATAAGCCAATCACTACATCTTTAATTATAATTAATAATTAAATTATAGTTAATAATCACTTACCCTTTAATTACCCTCCTGGCTGCATTCACTATACAAAGAGTTGTGAAAGCAGATGGACCAAAGAGCAACGTTAACCACTGCACATTTCTGGTTTTTACCATATTGTGCAATGATCCTCTCAAATCACCAAAGCTTCCTGTTCTCTGAAGACCTTCAGTCTTGGGTTTATCAGTGCAACATCCACCCTTCTTACTTTGTATCCAAGCTGGTACCTGTTCAGGAAGCTTCCCTGTTGGGTTCAGGAGTCCCTCTCGCAAACTGGAGCAGGGACTGAGGTCCCTTCCCCACTGCACATCCCACACTCACACCACAGCTGGCCCACGGCACAGCCTCAGACCTGCTGCTCCTGGAAACAATTCAATCCTTGTGCAATCACTAAATAACAGAGTAACAGCTGGAGCTGGTTTCTCCAGGCTGGGGGCAGTGGGGTCCTGCCATGTCCCTGAGCATCCAGTACCTGGCTGTGCCACAGGTCAAGGGCCCTTTTTGTGCCTCCTTTTCCTGGGGCTTGGGCTCACCCAGAGCTCCCTGCACTCAATGTTGTATTCTTCAGCACACTTTGGAACAACTCACATCATGTTTGACCTTGAGAGGCGACCTGAGGTCTACTGCAGGGTATTTGTTCACATACTAGTTCTTGCTCAAATGTTTCAGCACATTCCAGCATCCCTTCCGGCTTTAACAGGAAAAAAAGAACAAAACCAAACCAAAAAGCACCCCTTACCTCCGCAGACAATAATTTCTCAAATACATGTGCACAACACAAAAGCTATCACTTCAGATTGCCAAAAGCTATATTTTACCATGAAAATAATCTTTTCCCAGACTGTTCTGGGGTTTGCTTGTGTTTGGTTTTGAAACTTACGAATGAAATCTACAGATATGTTAAGAGTTGTGTTACCCCTTCATAGTATTCCAGAAGTATATCCCTTTTCTTTCTGCTGTTGGAAAGCTGGCAAAAATGGAAACTCTTGCTGCTGGCTAAGAAAAAAAAAATTAAATTCTTATTACTATTCAGAAAATTCTGACCTCCCCTTGCTGCTAATCCCAAGGGTCCTTGCAAAATATTGAATAACAGGAGTTATACTCACAACTTTCTGTAGTTTATACTACAGCAGTTGAAATTTTCTAATGCTTGTTGCAGTGCTTTAATGATTTACTGTTAATAAGACATTTTTAGGGAGCTGAAACCCATTCTTATTCATATCCATAAGAAACCTAACAGTTAAAATTCCTCTTAGAACTCTATAACATTCTACTTAAGTAGGAAAACTTTTGCTGATAAACTATTATCCACAACTCATTTGTTTCAACTTAGCAATGAATTTCTGGAAAAAAATCCATAACTTCATAAGCAAGAATCAAACCTTCCCCCCTTTTTTTCACAGCTGTTGCTAAGAACTATGCAAAAAGATCCCAGGGATTAGCTTTGCGTTGTCCCAGATGCTGAAAACTATCCAGCTTTCAAAAACCAGTGTTCTCCAGTACTGAACAGCTTCACCCTCTACAATCACCACCTCTCTTTGGGAATGATTACACAATTTTGTTACCTTTTCTAACAGATTTCATCGGTTTAATCAGAGCCAGTACCAGAACTCCTGTGGATATTACCCACAGTGTTACACAGTGAGTAGCCCAGCTTTCATGACTGTTCCAAAGCTGAGACCCTAAAAAATTGTCAGCATGCTGCCTGTGCTTCCAAGCTTTGCCTTTAGCTGTCCCCAGTCTTCTAGCACAAAAAGCTCTTTAGTGCCAGCATCAGGCACTCCTGAGTAGAAATACCTGTTCTCCTCTGCTAAGCACTAACATCAGCTTCTACCAGAGCCTGGAGAGATGGCAACTCTGGACCAGTGGGGGGACACCTTTACTTCTGCTCTGCTTTATGACTCTTCTTCTTGTGACAAATCTTTTTTTTTCACAGCTTCAATATGTAAATTAAGTTTCTCCTGAGATTCTATCTCTGTTCCATTATTTCTTTTAAAAAGCATTCCCCTGCTTCTTCAAAATTAACCTGAAGGATACCTGTAGCATCTTTTAGAATCATAAGAACAGAACTCATAGCAAGCAACTGCCCTCTCCCTTCCTGCAGCTGCCTTCAAAATAAATTTAAAAATTAATGGGGAGAAAAAATAAATCTGGTGCAATGCTGGCAGAAAAGACACAGATACTGTGCCAAGCACTGTACAGCCCAGAAACTCTGACTGACACCCTCATACCCAGCTAAGTTTACATCATTTGGCTTCTTGTCAATGCAAGGGTAACCCTGAAGTCCTCCTTTGCCACACCAGCACCTCAGAAATCTGACTTTCTGGATTTCTTGTAGCTATTCCAGTGGAGTGTTTTTTTCCCTTCTGTTTTTGCTCTTATTAGATGTGCCTTGTCTAATTCCTACTTAAAAGCTGTTTCTTAATTCCATAGTAAATCCTTGATCCTGAATAGGTTTGCAGTACTTAAATCTTTTCATGCCAATGACTGCCAACATCACCCAGAAATCTTCTTAATTGATGTAGAATTGAAATACATCAGGTTCCCAAGACATTAGACACTATTTGAGTAAGGACCATCTAAAATCTCCATATCAGGTGTCTATAGAATCAATGCAGAAAAGGTCTTGTAAAAATCAAACACTTACCTGTATTCTCTGATTCCACAAATAAGCAGAATGTATTTTTTCCCCAAAAAGTAATTTATCAACCCCCTTAGCCCTTGCTTTCCAGAATGCCCAAATTTTGTAGAAAATCTGCTCCTGGGAGCTGCTGGTCACCTCTTCCATCAATCTTCCCAAGCACTCGGAGCTACAACAGCTTGGTTTTCAAACCATGAGGCTTTTGGAGTTTGTTGCCTCTACAAAATCTCTGTCATTTCTGAGTCATCTGAGGACAATTTCTAAGAACTGCGCTAATTCCTTCATGGACAGCCTACAGCTCTTGAGTGAGGTTTGCCGTTTCTACACTTGTGAAAACTTCCACTACTTGTTCTCAGTTCTACACGCCGTCTCTGCTAAAAAGAGAAAATGACAATGAAGATGCATATTTATTTCAGACATTTCTACTTGAAGCTTGGATACAGTAGCAACTTCTTTGCTCATACTCCCAAACTTCTTTCCAGAGAGAAATCAATGCAAAAAACCCTTCCTTTTGGCTTCTCTGAGAGCCACATCACCACTGTTTTTATTGCCGTCTGTTCCTTTCTAACATCTCCGCTTCCACCAAATAAAAATCAGCCTCTGGCACAGCTCAATCCATACAGTTCAGCTTCTGTTCAGCATCTCACGTGGACAGTGTTCTCACAAGCAATTCAGTTATTTTACTTCAAAAAAGAACTGCTTTTTAATTTATTTTGAAAGGTAGTCATAGCACCCTATCACATAAAAATTTATCCTGCCTCTGTATGCCACTACAGATGACTGACTGATCACAGACCAATAAAATCATTTTCCATTTGTCTTTTTTCTAAGTGCAACTAAAAAACAGCCAAGGTTTTTTGACAAAAAAAAAAGTACCAAGTACTTTGAGTTTACCACCTTCAGTCTTAAAATCGTGGCACTGATTTTGCTGTGCAATGTTCCCTGGGATTAGCACAAGTGTAAACTTCAGCTTATTACCCTCCATGGCAGTAACATAAGAGGAGTACCAGAGAGCTTTCCTGATGTAAAGCTCAGATCAAGCATCAGCCAACCATGCACCTTCTGCATTGGTGGAATTCACTCCATTGATTCTCTAAGAGAAGTTCCAGAAATACCCAGCTAATCCCTTCAGTCACAGTCAGATGTTGTCAGAAGTGGTCCCACAAAGGCCTGGAGAGCACCCTGCCTTCACCCAGCTGGCACTGAGATCCAGTGTAACACACTGGGATGGTCTGTTAAGCTCAGCTCCAGAAAACTGATCACTGGACAGCCTCCCACAGCTGCAGGAATGTAAAAGCTGACAACAGGAAAAGCAACACAAAGTAGAGTTATTGTTCTCATGCAGAGACCTTTTGTAACAAGTCTCATCCTGAAACAGTGCTTTGCATTCAAGTTATAATGGATAATAATGTATACATATAAAGAATCACAGATATTTACAATGGGAAATACTAATACAATATCGACCCAAATTCCATGATCGGCTATGTTCTAACACAGGATACAAACAGATTACTGGTATCACATTAAGAAATACAGAGAAAATTCAAAAGTGCAGCAGTTGCTACCTCATTACCATAAAATTAAAGCATCTAAGTGCATAATTAACTCAAAACATTCACGGATTCATCTTTAGAGTCCAAAGAATTCCTTAAATTAATGTATTTTAGGCAAATTTTTCTGTCACCCTAAAGAGTTCTTGTCACTGCAGGTTAACACTTTGAAGTTAGACACAAACTAATATAAAACCCAATTTTTGAACATAGCACAGAACAATAGCTGCAAAATGCTATCAGCATATTTATATTCCAAGTTCCATTTATGTCTATAATTAAGAATATAAACAATCATACCTCTTGCATAAGATAACAAAAAGTAAGTATACACACAAAATATAAAACCATAGCAGAGTTCTGCCAGTGCTGCCTGTGTTACACACAAAAAGACAGGAAGATAATGCTTAGTATTACTACAAGATATATTAAAGTTGATTCCAGCAATTGCACTATTTCATAATATAAGCAATTTCAGTCTCAAACTCTGGCAGAAATACAGTGAAATACAGTGAGTGCAACATTTCATCATCTTATTTCAAATGTACTATAGCATGATTGCTTGTATTTTCACAGATAAATCTAAACAAATCAAGGGACACTAGGCTTTAAATCATCCATATATAGGGTTTATTAAACTATTTTTAAAAGAAACAACGTAAACAAAATATTTTTTCCACTATGAAGTTTCTTAAGCTCGTTACAGTACCCCTGCATATAATTTATACTAATCTCAGTGGGTTTCATGGTTCATTCACATCAGAAGAGACAAATGTTCTTATTATAGGAAACTGAGATGCAACTACCAAACCACAAAACTCGGCCTTATTCACAAAACAATCAAATCTACTTTCAGTTATTTTTAATTGATTGTGTCAAGGATTTTCATATAGGAGTTCTTACACTGTCCTGTCCTCCATGTAACATCAAATAACAAATTCGGGGTGGTGGGGGAGAAAATAACGAGACTGAGAAAGTATGAAAACCAGGTGAATTCCCAATACTGATGATGGCCCCCATTTATTTCCCTCCTCTGGATCATTCTTTTCTCCTCAAGCTATTTCTTGTTTTTCTCATACTTAATAAGCCAAGGTATTAAAAAAGACCAGTCAAATCTCAGTTTTGTCCTAAAAGACTTGATTCTTCAAGTTGTCAGTCCTATTGCAACATCCTTCATTTTAGCCTGATTTTTTAAAGGAAACTATGGTTATACATCTGTTCTGCCCATATAGAAGCAAGCATGCTTATACTACGAAGTTTCCCTAGAACATCTGAATTTGTCATTTCAATTAAAATGAGAGGTTAACAACCGGAAAGAAAACAAGTACATACAACTTTGATGAAAAAGGTAACAGGTGAAATAATGCTATTCATACCTTAAAGATTTATGCAAGCAATAATCAATTTATGCACAATAAATACCAGGCACAGGGGAACCCACCTGGGAAGACATCATCAGGAATGGAACTCCTGCAGGGAGGGCTTCATGTGTGCTAGTGCTTAGAAACTAGCAAGGCCACAGGAAACAAAGCTTTACTGACCATGCTGTTTGAAGAACTATTTATAACACCATATCCACAAGAAAGCTACCTTCTAATTTGTTAAATCACCTTTAATTTGTGGGCTTCTTCTTCCTTGCAACTGAATTGTCAGATTCCAATACTTACATACACTTCACTAACTTTTTACACACTGATGCATTTTTTTTCCCCTGCTTCTTGTTCTTCTGTATCTGTGCATTTTGCTCCTCTGTGCCTGCTTCAGCTCCCTTGGAAGGCAGAACATGCACCACCGGACCCATCCTGATGACTTTTGTGCCCCTGAGGCTCACAGGCTAGCTCATCTCTTTTTACAATGAATGCAAACAAACCGTAACTTAACAGACAGCTGCAACATCCTTCCAAAAGGACAGCCTTTAAAAATATTGTTTACTTGTCTGAAGAGGAAATATCCTCCTACCCTTCAAAATAAGTGACATTGATAGCTGGGCAAAAGTATTTGCTTTAACAGAATCAGACAGACATCAGTTTTCATGTTCTCTGCTGTCTGAACTGTATCAAGCTGATCAGATTTGCAGTTCTCTTGAAGCACATCAAAGCTATAAACTGCAGTCCTTTCCTACAGTGAACTTGTGGATTTGTCCAGTGTGAGCTAGTGAATATAAAATTCAATTATGGTAAAAATCCAATGTATAAACTGCATTTTCCATCTCCAGAAACACAGAAATAATCCAGCTTCTTACAACAACTTCACCTGGCAGGAAGATGAGCACAGATCAGGAGAGAGCTGCAACTTACCCAACCGTCACTTTTTCTTTTTAACTCGTTGTTGAAGAATACCAGCTCTGGCTAAATACTTGACCAAGAAGGTATCAGACAATAAAACTCAAAAAGATATATGGGTTTGTATTCAAGTGCAACTGGCAGCCACTGACAGCACAAATGGCTCTTCTAGTAGGGAAGAAAACTTTAGCATCTTGCAAGAAAGATGACCACGACCTACACCTCAATTATTTTTGAAGTCACACGCATTTTGCAATCACATGAGTGGATATGCCATTCAACCTGATTCCTAAAATCAGCAGATTTACAATGCACCTGGCAAAATCTTGTAACATTTAGTTTTGCAGAGAGATACAGATTGTTTTCTTATGCTGTACATGCACAGGCCTTTTCTTGAGTTTTGTACTTGCCAGGTCTGTCAAAAAGTATAAGGAGAAACCCTCTGCAGCTTTTCAAAACTTTATACTGCACTGACACACAATTTTTCCACAGATATTTTACCTCAGAACAGCTCGATTCTGGAAACTGTAATTTAAAATACATGTTATTTTAATATTTTAAAGATACTTCTGTTTTATTCTTCTTTGTAAAAATAAGAAATTCATCTTCACATGCACTTAAAATGACAGAAAATTAGAGTTCTTGTCTCTCAGGAAGCCATTTCAAAATAATACAGAACAGATTTGTAAAACCTCTTCAACCCAGTTTCTTTTCTACTGAGCCTGAAGTACTGTATGTGGCAAACATAAAAGACTCATTAAGAAGAACTTTGCTACTATCTCAGTAAATTAGCATCAGTGTATAAAATAACATGCAGCATACATATTAAAGTTGCTCTATATTAGGAAAATCACCAAAATCCTGAAAAACTTCAGAAACCTTTAAACAATCTATAACCCTTTATGCATCTGATATCTCAAACAGTAAAATATAAACATTTTCCTAGTCTCATTTAGTTGCTTTTGTAGAATATATAAAGAAAGAGGTATGATCTCATGGTCTGAGCATGAAACAGGAAATCAGATCTTGCCAAACCACACTTTCAGAGCTAAACAAATTGTACTGGTCTTCCCTCAGTACAATGGAAATAAATTAGTTTATACTGAATTGATCAAATCTGTTTAATTACAGAATACTTGAGACATTTGGCTTCTGAGACTGAATTTTATAGAGCAGTACAGCACATGTTTAGCTGCATGCTAAAGCCAATTGAAATGGCAAATGGCAGTGCTAGTTACTAAGAAACTCATGATTGCAGAATTTTTATTACTGGTTAATTTATCTAGTCTTGTTAGAGAATGATTTCAGGTAAAATAGAAACCAAAGGACAGACATTAATAATCATAATAAGTAAGTACTCAATCCTCCCTAGGTAAACAGAACTTGCACAACTTGCACAATTCATAAAATTAGGCATATAAGTTGTAACACTATACAGATGTAAAACACAGACTACTGATAAAAAACAATTCAGGTTGGCCAAGGCCAGTGACCAATCAAAAAAAACAAATAAAACAAACAAAAACAACTTGGCAGAAGCCTTGAAAGACAGAAGACTGAAATCTGTATATACTGCTCCAGTTTAATTGAATCAAGATATCTAAAGCTGCACAGACAGTAAAACCAGGTAAAATGCAAAAAGATATCTGTAAACTATCAAAGAAAATATTACAATTGGTTTTGCCTCAGCTTTTTATCAATTTAAATCCTCCACGTGGGTGTTTTTGTAAATTTTAGAATAAAAACTAATATTCAAAGAGACACTTCTAAGTTTTTTAAGGCCCCAAGTGACATGAGCTTTTTCTTCAAATCAACCATCTAGCATTTATAGCCAATTACAGGGAGAATGAAGAATTAGCAGATTAACTCCTAAGGGATATTAAGTATATGCTGTCCTCACATATTCAAATGTGTGTTCACTATGTTTTTTAATGGAAATATCTTCATACAGACTTCCAAAGCAAAATTAATCATGCTTTCTAACAGGCCATTAACGACACATTCTACCATGAGAGAGAAGAAACAGAACATTGAAAAACGGGACTCTAAAACAGAGTCTGACTAGAAGACTATTTTTTAACATTATTTCCTCCCAGTTTTTCATGCTTGCCATGCAATTACCACAATTAACATCACTGTTTGGAAAAAGTTATTAATTAATACATAAATGTCAAAAAAATTATCAGTTCTTAATGTATTAATTGCTCTCTTCTTGCAAAAAGATGACTACTACTGGTATTTTTTGCAGAAAAGCTTCAACGTTGTTTTGCCACATTAGTCCTTTTATCTTCTATCAGCATCTGCAGTCAACTACTGCTTTGGTCAAAGGTCCAGTGGTTTCTTACAATTTTATTTTAAGAGAAGAGGCACAAACTCAGAGAAAAGAGTTGTAAGTCCTGCAGTTTCAAATTCCTTTTGTAGCTCCTCTGGTGCTGAATATTCTTTGACTTCAAACGTCTGAAACCTACATTGTAAAAGGGAAACTCATGAATATGCCTGCATTTGTCAGAATGTAATTATCGATTCTGTTACTTTTCTATCCACAACAGTACTAAATTATACCTTTTATGCTGTGACTGTACTTCTGTTTCACACAGTACTCTCATCATTTTCTCTTTGCATTTCTTTCCACTTGAGTCCACATCTACCTTAGCAGTTTTCTGAAGAATCAAGTACTCCTAAATGACAGGAAAAAATCCCAATATATTAAATGTCACCTAGTATTTCCAAAGTTTAGTAAAATGCAAAAGCTCACTCAAAATGTAGTCTTTTTTTCAGAACACAGCAATCAAACTTTGAAAGTGCCCATCCCAAAAAGTGCACGACTGCTTCTATTCATCAGTTTTAAGTTAAGTAGGCCTAAGTGATTAAGAGAACATGTTAGTTAGAAAAGCCAAAACATTCTCCTCCAACATCACCACAAAAACCTACCTAAGGCAGAGGGAGTTTGTATGTACAGACAAGAATTTCAAAGCCCAGGCATGCACTAGGAGCACCACATGGTTTTAAGTCAAAGAAAGAGACAGTTAGCAATGAATTAGAAATATGTCTGTTATTAGTTCCTAACCAAAAAATTTTCCACTTTCTGAGGCATTTGGGAAATACAGGAAACTGAATCTAGGCATATGAAGGTCAGGAAACAAAGGGATATGTGGGTATAATTCCAGTGGGAAGCAAAGCAATACAGGCTACAGGCCTACAGGTATCACTGAATAGAACACCTTCTTTTTCTTAAATACAGAATAAAGTTGCTGCGTCTTCCTACTCTCATAATGATCAATTTGCTTCCAAAATTGTTAATCTTAGAAAAACACACACAAAATATTCAGACACTGAGGTTTCAGTGGTAAATCGATAAAACTAGTCAACATTCATTGTTCCTGCACCTTAATGCTGCTCCTGTCACCCTGAAGAAGAATCAATATTATCTTGCCCATGAACATCAGTCTTCCAGTCAGCCTTAGATTTGAAGCCCATTTTTCCACAGTTTTCACATATTTTGCCTTTGCTCTCATGTGATCTAAATGCAAAAGGAGCATCCAGATACCATCTTCTGTTCCTTTTGACAAAGTAGTTTTTTCATTGCAAACTGTTGCTGATTGCTTAATGACATCTTTAAGATGCTGCTGCACCCAAAGAATCAGATCGTGTACCATGGGTTCAGAAAGATGCTGCTTTGCTTGTTCCAGTAATTTCTCTTTCACATCCATACACTGGGCCCTTGTAAGCTGGTCTGAGTTAACAGAAATATCCGGTAGAGTTGATGGGTAATTGACTGGTAAATGAAATAACAGCTTTAAAAGTACATCTGTATCCAGCAGTTCTTGTACACTGATTTGAATTCTAAATGAGATTCCATGCGTCTCTGGAAAATAGAAAAAAAATCATTAATAGTTTGCTTGAAGTTGAAATACATAGATACCATTAAATCATGTTATTTTCTTTAACATCTCAACTCAAATAACTGACATTTCCTATAAAATAAAAGGGGGTGACTTTTTTTCTACAGCAAGGGAGCTTGCAACCAATGGCTCAAGCTATACCTGCAGGGAATCCTGAAATGAAACACTTCTATAACATAGTAGAAGGAAAGTTATTAACACATTCTAAAAAGCATTCACACCTTTTGGCTCTTTCTAAGTCTAGACCAGCCAGTAATAAAGAATTGTCTCTCTCAAACACATAACTCAGCTTCCACAGCTCAATAGCAAAAGCAAGAAAAAGCAAGGACACCTGAAAATAGAGACTTTTCTGGATGGACTCAGCACTGCCCTATGTTTGCTCCTAAAGAAATCTGTAAGGCTTCTAACATCAATACTAATGCAAGACAAACACAGTTGCACCAGGTATTTTTAAGACAATCATTCAAAAGCAGTTCCACACTAAGCAGATACTTGGAAAGAAAGAAGTCAGATTCTTTGTCCCCTACAACTTGCAGAGAAAATACACTTAAATCTTTTCTGCCAACTCCTCTACAACAAGGAAAATATCTCTGTTGGACACCTGACCCTAGATACTACATATATAAATATGCATGTTCTCATACTAATGCATGTTTATGTATCTTCATATCTGCTCAAAATCTGTTGGTCTATTTAAGAACAGAATTATTTTCAGAGTGAAAAGGATACACTCAGTATGCAGCAGGAAAGGCTAAAGACTACTTCATCCTGATAAATCACATAATCAAAGATGCTAAATATGAAAGTTATGTACAGTATTTCATGAAATAAAATCTTCTTAACTAGAAGTTTCATAGAAAAACAATACAGAACTTGACAAAGTGAAAAGCAGGGACAAAGACCTAACCTACTTTCTCTCTTCTGCAATGAAGTAAGAGGGTATCAATCAGACAAAAGATGATCTTCCTCAGATGTTCTCTGCTTCACCCCTTTGATGCATTCTAAACACTTCACTCCTTTTCTTTCAAAAATTGCTAAAATGTCAGGTTGATTCACTCTATGAGGGCAGGAGAAGCCAGATTTGAAAGGCAGATTAGAGGAGAGCTGAGTTTCAGAGCAGGTCTTTTGAAGTGACTTGCACTCTTCCCCCTCTACCTTACCTTACCTTCCTTTACATGACAGTCAGATGAATTATGTTTGATTAGTATTGCTGATGCCACTAACCAACCTCTCACTGTGCCTCTCACATAAAATGTACGATTTTGTATTTGAAACGTACCAAAAAAAAGGAAGAACCTAAAAGTGACTTGGACAGACGTACTTTAGAGAGACAGACGTACTTTGGACAGTGGTACTTTAGAGAGCTTATCCAAGGGCTTGTTTCCAAACCTCCTTCCTGGGTCATACAAAGAACTTCCAAGGTCAGAGAAGTCACAAAATAAAATCAGCAAAGCCTTCAAGCCCAATAATCAAATTCTAACAATAGTATAAAGAAGTCTCCAAACATCTACAGACCATCACTACCTAAGAGTCAAATCCAGTGGTGAAAGCAGTAGATAGAATTCAGTGAAATCACACGCAACCATGCCTGTATTTAGAGGCACCATATGTCAAGAGCCATTTCCTGCCAACAGGAGTTTGTCTTCAATCCTCCAAGACCCTATCAAAGGTTCCAGACTAATTTTAAGATAAATGCATTCCTCAGAAAAACACCAGCCTTGGCAGAAGACCCTTGCACATGGTCAGTAGCTACAGAGGAGGACCTTAAGCCTGCTTACTCCTATCTTACTTCTATCTCTGTCTTCTGCTGCCCTGACAAATATTTCTTCCTGGGCCCCAGCAGCAGTAGCTCCTCTGCCATTACGTGAGCTCAGCACACATAATCACAGACACAGGCAGAAAACCTGCCCTGCACACACAACCACTGCACCAGACAGTGCTGCTGGCCCTTGTCCCTCAGCCGCCACCACTCAGGGCAGCCCCACCAGGTACACAGCCAGCTGGCATCTGGCTGAATGGGGCAAGCATTATCGTACTCCTGCCCCTGAATCACTTTGTTTTAAACTATATTGCCAAGAGATTTTAAAATGCACGGCCTACACAAGTTGCAAAATACTACTCAATTGCCAGCTTAATTACAGTGACAGAAAAACATGTTACCTTTCTGATAATCCTCCCAGGATTATCACAACAGATCTCACCAAACTCAGAAGCAATACAGGGAAAGACAGGACAACCCTGCCCCTCTGACAAGGGTCTCCTGCTGCAGTGATCTTACTCTTAAGCCTGCAAAAATCTCACACCTTTCCTTGTGATGAACTAATCTGAAGGAAGCAGAACAGCCTCGAATCCCAAGGTGTATCACCCTGAGCCATCAGGAAAAGCCCAGCCGTGCTCATTTACATCTGCTTCAGACTTACTTTTAAAAAGAAGAATCAGTTCAAAACCTTTGCAGGGCTACAGTATCTAAAGTTTATTTAAACCTTGCAGCGTCCATTTTCTGCACCAGCGCTGCAGACACTGGCAGAACAAAGAACAAACCACCGGCGCCCTGCACAACCTGGCTCCAAAGAAATATTTCCTTTGTTTGCACATGCTACAAGGGCCGAGTTCTTCACAGCAACATGGTGATTATTTCTGAAATACAAGGTTGGGTATGACTGTTCTGCTGGCATTTAATGTGCTAATCAGACTAAACTCAATACATTTTAACTCATTTTCCCCCCATAGCTGCATGCTTATCAGTATATTTAGCTCTAGCATACTTCAGATTTTTTCTTATGTTTCATGTCAACCAGACAGATATCCCCCTCCTCTCCTGCCCAAAGGCATTTTATGCAACACATGCAGTCTATTTTTAAATTCAGAAAATGGCACCTACTAACGTACAAGCTTAGAATATCTAAATATATTTTTATAGCAAGCTTGGTGAACAGAACGAAAGAGAACAGATTAACAATTAAATTATGGATTTCTATCTGTAACACTAATCTTTGCAAATAGATATGTAAGGTAAAAAAGATAGGCTGTAATTAGTTTATTTAAATTCATCCACACATTGGTTTTGATAAAAACACATTTTACATTCTGAATACTTGATTGTTAAATTCCAAAAAGCCAAAGTTTTTACTGTACCAAGAGACCTGTAAAAGCATTCTCTTACATTCCTCAAAACCATGAATCCCCAACGGCCTCCTTTTTGATCCCATGGATCTACACACAAATTACTCTTAATGTCTTAGAGATTGCATAACATAACAGTCTTCCTGGAAGTTATATCTGTGTGCCATTTTTCAATGGCAATTTGCATGGTTTGAAGAGATAAAGCAAATGTAAGCTAATGACTGGAGCAAAAGTTAATTGTATACTGACCAAAGATTCTGCAGCTCCAACAAGTAAATTCCAAGAGTAAGAAAAATACCAATAATCACTGTTGTAAAATAATCTCTTCAATTCCAGGAGAAAACTATGTAAACTAATCAAATATACCTGATCCTACCATATCATGAACCCAGCCCAGTTAAAGGCCCTCCAAGGTCATATAACACCAATATAAATAAAATAGCCTACTCCCATCGTGCACTTGTGACAATGTCCGGGAAGGTTTTTAAACCTTTTAGAAGCCGGTAACTCATAAATACAAAATCATTTTTCCCTCTATGAAGCACAGAGAAGAATGTGCCTGTATTTCTCAACAGATTTGGAGGAACAGACCCATATATGCAACATTCAGATACGTTCACGTTTTTTAAAATTAACATCTGATAAGCGTAGATACCGCTTTTTCAAACTAGGCTCAAAATAACATTCTTGAAATTTTTCACTTAAAAATAAAGCTCAGTTGAAACATTTTATCAATCATATTTTAAAAATACAACCCTAAATACCAATTAAAAAAATAATATGGCAGAATTACATGCCTGCACTGGAGCAGGAGGTGTGTTATGTGTATCTAGATACAAAATTCTGGGTTAAGATTACTGTGGTTAACTGTGCTCCCTGCAGACAGTAATGCCTATATCCAACCTCTCCCCTCCAGCATAGTCACCTGAGTATCTCCAGTGAGTGAGACCGCACAAACTCTCCCAGCAGCCTGCAGTACTCTGCCACCCTCACAGTAAAAAAAGTTTCCTTATCAGTCCCAGTTCTTCAGGGCTGAATGTGCAGACAAAATCTGACAGCAGGCCACTACATCCATCTTTAGCAGCATTCCTAAATACTTCACTGCAGCCCAACCAGCAGGAAGCTGCTCACTGTCCATCACTCTGCTGGGGAGGTGGGCAGAACTCTGCAATAGCTCCCAGACACCGGGACCTGTGTCTGGGCATGTGTATCTCTCTCCAACAAATATATAAGAGTTGTCACATCTGTGGTAGGCACTAAGCAAAATTTACTAATGGTAAGAAACTGAACAGACACAAACGCTTGCATATCCCACCTGACAGAGCTGCTATTGTACACTGGATCTACTGAGATTTATTCTCCCTTGCTGAAGGGTCATGTTCACAGAACCATACAACACAGACTGATAAAAGCCATCTCTTAACACTGTGTTCTGATCAGTGGCCACCACGGCCAGGGCAGAAACCATGAAGGCATCTACACTCCCTGCACTCTTTACCTACAGCATCCAGCAGCTGATGGGAGCAAGTACTACAAACCTGGTCATTCCACCCATGGCACACACGACACGTCAGCCTCAGGACCCTGTACAACCTACAGTGCTACACATCTTGCTGAAGCAGAGCAGGAGAACATCTGGCACATCACAGTGCCCACGTTATCCCAGAAAAATTCAGATATAACCCAATGCTTCTCATGCCCTACAACAGCCGTACCCCTACTCAGTATCACCGGATAAATACCTGGTCTTGTTAACACGTACAAGATTTACCTGCTTGTTCACCTAGAGAACAACCACCCTGTTCCCAGCCCTGCCGTCGCTCGCCCCCAGGGCCTGCAGGGCTCTGAGAAGGTCCCTGACTAGAACCGAGCAGGGCCCGCTGGGCCCCGTGCCCCGAGCGAGGCGGGGACACGCCACAAGCGACACCAGCGAGCCACTGAGGGGGGGCTGAGCACCGCCCTGAGCGGCCCCGGAGCGCTTCCTGCCGGGGCTCTGCCGGGCCGGGCCGCTCGCGGGGGAGCCCGGGCTGGGGGCAGAGATCGCTGCCGCCTCACCTGAGGCCGCCAGCAGCTCGCAGGCGCCCGGCTCGCAGTAGATGGCGGCGAGCGCCGACAGCTCCTCCCGCGCCAGCTCCGACATGGCCGCCGGCGCGCGCCGCCGCGCCCCCTGCCGGCCGCGGGGCCTGCACCATGGCCGCCAGGGGGCGCCGCCCGCCCGGACCGCGCCGCAGGGAGAAGAACAAAATGGCCGCTGAGTGCGGCGGGGCCGCTGTCCCGTGTCCCCACGTCCGTCCCTGCACCTGTGTCCGTCCCTGTCCTAGGAGCCCGCTCTCTGTCCCTGTGTCCATCCCTGTCCCCAGGAGGTCGCTCCCTGTCCCTGTGTCCGGCCATGTCCCTCCGTCCGTGTCCCAGGGGCCGAGCGTTGTGCTGGTCTGACCCACAGGGAGAAGTGCCGGCTCCCTCGGGCTGTACACGACCCCCGGGACTGCAGCCGCACATGCCCGTGCACAAAGAGGTACTAGAATATAAAAAAATGTTTCTTATCATCAACTGCTGTGGCTTCGCAATCCCGTTACCAGCCCTCACACCGAGGTTGTGCCCTGCCAACAGTTCCATTACGATGGCCAAAAGCTAGGCTGGAAATAAATCCCCATAGAGCAGTGTCTATAGAACAGGTATTTGTTTATTGCAGAACTGGTCATGTCGGGGATATCTCCGCCTAACTCACCCACGTCTGTCAGGTGCTGTGGTATATTTATACAGTAAGTATTGCTTAGTGTTCCTATGTCACTACAACATCATCACATACACGCCAGAACTAATTTACACAGTATGAGCTCATGGTTATTGGATAATTGTTTTGCGCTGTGCTTGCACCTCCCCAGTTCAGGGGGTCTTTGATGAAGGCTTCCAAGATCTTCTCTGCATCTGAACTTTTCAACTTTGTCTTTGGAGCATGTACATTTACAGTGTTCCCTGGTCTGTCTGGTCTTAACCGGCCTAAATTCTTGGTTTTGTGGCTAATTGGCTTTGCACTTGCCAATTTTTCATTAGTACTATACTTACCGATCTCTACAGCTATCGACCTGGCGAGTTTTTCCTCTTTTTTTTGTCTATTCAGCATTAATCAAGTAGTTAACCATTTACTAACCTTTTATATAATGTAATGGCTATTTATATCAGGTTATATAGGTATAAGAAGCTATGATTCAGGTATAAAAAGCTATGATTCAAGTTATATAGGTATCAGGTTATATAGATGCATCAGGTTATAGTGATATCTTATAACTCAAGCTATATAAGCACCTTGGAACTTTGATCTAAGTTATATAGGCATCAATTAACTCCCAGGCAAAATCATCCAGTGCCTTCTATTACTACAAAATCACTTTTAAAAGCCAGGGCTGGGGCGGGGGGGTACTTTTCAGGAGAGCATATCCTGCTATTTCTAACCCCTTAACTTGTGTTGAAATAACAAGAACTGGTGACTGAGCAGGGGGGAAGGAAGATGCTGGAAGGGAGCAGCACAGTCAGGCCACTGTCAAAAAGAAGGCTGTAGTGGAAATTAGCCTTAGAAGTGCCTCCATTCTATTATTAAGGACTTCCTTACCCTGGTCTTTCTCCCTTCTCCTCTGCTACTTTGCATATTCCATTTTACATGTTTAAATAAGAAAGTCGATGTAAATGTCTTTTGACTTGACACTATCACAAGACATGGAGGTCCCTATGAATAAGTTACTGGACTCTGACATTTGGAAGTCATCAAATGAGACAGTATAATGTCAGCTTGATATTTTTCACTCTATGAAAATATCAGCTTCATGTCAAAGATCTAAATTCCATCTTAATGTAATAAATTTTTGTGTATTCACAGACAACTGAAAATGCTAAATATTTAAATTTGAAATGAACATTTACAGTTACAATCTGGCCTTCATACTGCATTATTATGAAATTGAAAGTCAAGATCTTATTTCCTCTCTTTCTTTATTTCTTCAAGTATTGAAGTGTTTGATAGAAGTTTAGGCATATTCTCTAAATGGATACTTCCCCATCAACATGTGGCAAATAAAGTTTAAAAAGAAAAGTCTCACTTTTTAGTCAGCCTATATTAAACCAGCTCCAACATCTGTCACAAAACGATTGTGCCACCAGAATCTTCCACTTTGCCTGACAAGGCAAACAGAATGCAGCCTTTCATACATAGGTTAGATTAATCTTCCAAAATCTTTTGCCAGTGTTACTTGCAAAAGCAGTATCCTTCCACTCCCTGTAATTACAGCCTCAATTAGGTGTTGTTTCAACAACCACTAGTGACTATACATAAAATGGTGCATTTAGACTGTTTTTTCCCCAGCCTGAGTGGCAAATCAGAGGAGTGGACAGACATTTGGAGCATCCATCTGTATCTCTGTATTGTCAATTCCACGGCAGCCCCTTTGCCACCTCCTTGATCGTAACTGCAGGCGGTGCTAAAAGCACATCCTCCAGAAGGCATTAAAGGACCACTAGGAAATCTAGAAGTCGCTGCAGTTGCCCATTTGGGGCTCACAAGACCTACACTAATGAGGAATCCACAACCACAGCGAAGGTGACAGCTGACTAGTGCAACACAAACCACCTCTGCCTTTGGGCACTGCTGCAGGACAGCTGCAGTGCCCATATTTTCTGATACAACAGTGCTGCCAGCTCTAATGCAGCCAGAATGGCATTCTTACCAGCCAGAGCTGCCCTTACCCGAGTTAAATCACACCTTTTTCACAGACCTGAGAAAGAAGCCACCATTTCTCTCAGAACAACTGAAAGTGTTATTGCAATGGTAGAAATCTTACCCAAAGTGGCTTGTACAAAAATGGCAGAGAGAAACCAACAGAAAATCTGTAAAAATCTCTCCAAATAAACTAAGAGGCAAAAGCTTGAAGAAAACACAAAGAGAAGCAACCCCAGTAATTGTGAAAATACATGATAAAATAGAGAAGTATTTTTCCCCCAGTATTCTTAAGTACAGCTAGTGGAAAAGTTTTCTTTTTCTTTTCTGTGCTTTTTTTACAGTTGAAATAAACCGATTTAACAAAAAATTTACATTGCAAATTAAAGCTGCCAAAAGTTGCATAGTTTGCTGTAAGGTTAAATTCAGCATTTTCATGAGGTTTTGCTTTTCAGTTCTTGAAAATGAGGTAACAAATTCTCATTTATATATAAAAGAAGACTTAATTTGAGGGAAAAACAAAACAGAAGAAAAACCTTTTCTATTACTTTTCCTTGTAAGTATTTTAGAAGCAAGTTTTTCAAGGATTTGTGATCTAACAGTGCTTTTTAAAGGCACTTGCATTTATCCTCCATGCATCAAACTGCTCTAAGTCAATTCCCTGAGACACTTAATCTTTTGGCAGATGGAAACTCATTTTGAAAGTGTACTAATGATCAATTAAAGCATTAGCTATCTCTGCAGACAGGAGGTTTATGGGGTCATAGTCTTCAGAAGCTGGAGGCAAGAACAGCAGCATGTTAGCAAAATAGCTAAAACTTTCTGTAGTTACCACAAAATTGGCAAAACATTGGAAAACCAAAAACATGACAGTCTTTTTTTGCCATAATATGTAGAAAACAAATGTGATTGTTTCTATTTTGTGAGAGAGGCCATGGCCCAAACTGAATGTCAGCAAAAGAAATAATCTAATCTTTTAAATTTTCTTAATGAAGCCTAATAACTATCCTAATACTTCCAATAAATGTACATAATCCTTTGATAATTGGATTTATTCAGACTCCAGTCAAAAATATGTACCCACACTGCAAATATGCAGGCTGTATTGTGGGGAGCTGCCATGGGAATCAGTGGCTCCCTGGTAATAACATGTCATTTCACACATGCTCAAGGCCCCAGAGTACTCTGCCCAGAAATTTCTATACAATGTGATGTACAAGTAGTAAGACCAAATAGATGTAACTGTCACATTCATAAAACAATATAAGATTCTTCCTTTAGGAGTTTGACAAGCCATTTTTTCTTGAAGGAAAAGCACATAAAAGTGATTAGCCATCTAATGCAAACTAAAAAGGTTGCTTTTTATGACCTGACATATCTATGAACATAGATTACTAATACCAACATTGATGAGAGAATCAATACTTACTTGATTCACTGCATAAAGATCTTTGCATGCAATTTACCTTGTACAAAGGTAGAATAATAAATAGAATATATCTTCTTTCAGTGAGAGTAAAATTGCATGAAGTTGCCTACTAAACATTTGTAAAAAGCTAGCAACCCCGTGCATTTTTAAAAAGAACATATGTAAAGATACTTGTGGGTAGGGAAGGGTATGATACTGAAGAGATAAGCACATCTAGCACCGAGTAGTATCAAATACAGTGGCTTGTGGGACATTACTACATGGATTCTCCTCCAGGCATAAGCACAGGAGGATTAGCATGCCATATCTTTCCTAAGTGTTGGGAACAGATGTCTTTAAAAAGTGATGGTTCTGAAAGAGGCATTTCTACCCTATATAAAAAACAAACTTTCTTAAGAGTCCTAATATTAGGCAGTGCTTTTTAGTCTGCCAGGTCATTTTTAGCTGCTGAGGTACAGCAATGTATCTGCCTTCAACTTTTGCAATTTGGCACATTAGCTACTCTTCCCCCACACTTTGATATAAGAGCAGAACAAACACAATGGGAGTGCATAAGATGATAGACTATTTAAGACCATTTTCAGAGCACTGAGAGGTCCTTTGCCACTCTCACACCGTTTGAAAGCAGAACAGTATTCATCAGCACATTTGAGACTTCCAGTTTACAGAGCACATTAAAGTCCTGACGGTAAATACATTATGTAAACACTAGACAGAATTTCACACTGAACTAGCATGCGTCTTTCACCTCGTAATTCAAAAAGGGTAATCCAGAACACTACTTTGGCAGTAGAAAGTAGCAATAATCAACAAAGAACACAACTATCTTCTTACAGCAACACAATCCCTTCCTTTTACAGCAAAGCAGGGCAGACATTTCAAGGCTTAGCTGAAAAATTCTTAGAGCAATTGAAGCTAGGACTATGAGCCTAGTGTGAAAAGCAGGAGCAAAGGTGTTTCTAGGGGACAGGGGAAAAAACAAATGAGGAGTGACAGAAGAACTACAGCTCCCCCTTCTAAACTGCCTGCAAGAGCAAAATGTTACAGGATGACTCAAGAGACTCAGGAACTCCAGGCATCCCAGAAAGATCAGCCTCTGAATTACTCCCCAGTTACAAAGCACTCATGTTGGCCAGATACTAACAGGACAAACTGCAGTAAAGCAGAGAGCTGGTTCCTCGTGACTGAGCAGCGAGGTGTTGGAGGCACAGCACCAGTCTGGTGCCCCTGTACTAGGCTGGTACCTGTGCCAGACACCCAAGTGCAGGGGAGCCACTGCAGCCTGAAGTGACACAGCTGCAAGCTGCCAAAACCCATACCTGAACACAGAATGGCTTCCTGCTCCAGGAAATAAAGATCAGAACCACTCCTGACTGCATGTGCATGACCCAAGGCCTGCTTACAGTTAGGAATGTTATGCTGGAGTCCTATTCCACCAGTCCCAAAGCGTGCAGTTTCTGGGAACTGCAACATCCTTAGAACACATCTTCAGGGCAGGCCAGTGGGGCACGCCTAACTTGTTTCATCTGCAAGAGTCAAACAAAATAGGTCAAGAAGGGCTTTGATACAGTAAATTACAACACAGGTGAACTTTAGATATCTAAATACAGAACTAATTGGAGAAGCAGCCTTTCTTTAGTGAGTGTTTGCATTTTCCCTTTGAAACGTGCACAAGGTTAACCTTGGTTTGAGATGTTGGGTTACAAATTCTGTTCAGCCTGACCAGGATTGGGAACCTGATGTCACTGCAGAATTCGCTGAGAGGACTTGATCGGGATACTTCTTCACTTTCTTGGGCTCCATGAACTCTCCATACCTTCCTATACTTACAAAGAAAGATATAAATGTATTTATTGATGCATATTTAGTCCTTGGGTTTTGGGTCTGTATTCACCTGAAAAATTACTAAGTATATATTCAAAGACATGACAATAATTAAGTTGTAGTAATATAAAATACACAGTAACAATATCAAATATATACTCCACAGTAAGATTTTAGTTATAACAGACTAGAATCTCATATGACATATGCAAAAGTTCATTTTAATAATTCTTACAGCTAAAAGCATGATCACCAAATACCAAAGTTAAGAAAAGTATATTTATTTGATTCTCCTTTTAGTTTGATGACAAAGTAGTACATTTCATTAACAGTAGCACAGAAAAGAACAATTTTGAATCTGTGGAAGATGGAAAGTAACAGGAGACAGTAAGCACACCAAGTGGCTTGTGAGTTTCCCCACATTTAGCAGCAATTACAATTTCCATGCTCTCAACATCACACTGCTGAAATCAACAAAGCAAACTCGTGCTTTTGAAGCTTCTGAAGTACTCCCTGCAGTGATGTAGCCTTTCCATATTTAGTTCAGAAATACAGAATCCTCAGTGTAGCAAATTTTCAAATGCATAAACCAACAGCTACAAAAAAAAATACCAAACAAAAACCCACCACCCCAAAAAGAGCACTCCTAATCTTTACTGTTAGAACAGAGCAGTTCCTTCATGTCCTTCATGAGTCAGATATGCTTTATACAAACTCACTTTTCATTTATCTTATATGTGAATCACTGAAAAGGTAAAAAAGGAATTAGCAAAGTAGATATGGGTAAGAGCATGGTTTTCCTCTTAGGATTCTGGATAATATTTATTTTACCATGCACAACAGTTGTCTCTGAAGTGGGAACTATTAGTTATCATTAGAATTCTAAGTTGGAAAGCTTCCCTGACTAATTTTTCCCTAAATGGGAAGTGATTTTCCTGAAACATTAAGAGGGGCTTCCCATAAATCCAAAAACAAAGCAAAACAGCAAAACAAAGGTTCCAATGTCAGTTAAACATAGGCCACTTACAGAAAGTGAAATGTACAGCTAGTTCCCCGTTAAAGTTGGGGAATTTCAAGAAGGCAGCTTCCCCCATTTGAGAAGCTGCAATGTGCTATGCTCTTATTCCTTTCCATTCCCAAGTATTTTGCACAGCACCTGAGACTTACTGAGTTGTGCAAACTTAAAGCTATTACAGTGGAAGACATAAAGAAGTTAGTTCCCCCCTACTAAGCACAAACAATAATCAAATCTTTATGCCATGCATTGCTCTTACAGAACATTCCAATCAACCTTCTCCCTTGGCAGTTCTGATACTCTTTTAGCCAGTTATGTACACACCTGTAATACATCTCACTATCCTCACATGTGACTGTGTAGTCACACCCCCTTGTGCAACTCCTTGTTATATAAAAAACCATGCTGTAAAAAATATCATTAATGCAGCCAGGATGCCAAATACAGATACACTACAGGAGGTTTTTAAAATAAGGCTTAGCTCTGTCCTGAATTCATTACATGACACACATTACAGACATGAAAATACTGTAATAATGCATTTTCTTACATCAGAAAACCACCTTTTAAATATTCAAATAAATAGCCATTAAATATCAATTTTATGTCCTTTTAGAAATGCTCTTTAAAAAGTCATACCCATTTCCTGCTTCTAACATGTTCTTCTGCTCAAGGAAAAACTGCAGATTGAGGCAGTATATTCTCCTTTTCTACAGAATAAAGGAAATATACCTTTAAAATACTCATACCACACTGCACCTCCTTTAACTGATTAACTGAAGTTGAGAAATATGTATCTGAATAGGTAAAATGTCCATGACAAAACAAATACATAGTTTTATAGTGTAAATAAAACATGTATTTGAAAGAGTCCAGATCTTTTACCCTTTGTTCATCACAGAGGTATCCAAATATTTTAAACATGTGAAACAATTTATGAAATTTCCAGTTTTCACTAATGAAGTAATAGTCAAAACTCCAGTCAGAATCAGAATTGCAATGTATTTGGAGCAGCACTGAAGTAATGAACCGCAAAGAAGGCGAGCTTACACGGAAACTGAGACAAAGTAAGAAAGGCTTCCCAGTTCTTAAGAAAATTAAGATACATGTTTTTGCTAATGTAACTTTATTATTCCATTTGAAACACCACAAAGCATTGGGGTACTTAACAAGGCATTTCTCTGTCCTCCCTTCTCACCCCAAAAGAACAGTGGTGATGCTGAAAGCAATGACAGCTGCAGTGAACTTCTGTCTCAAGTCCCAATATTCCCACATCCACTGTCTTAGTGGGAAGCAGTAACTTTCCGAGTACACACCACAGGAGCAGTCACGAGGTCCAGCGCCACCAGGCCACCTTCACTCTGTCCCACACGGCCGAGAGCGAGTCCAGCGCGGGGCGCACGTCCAGGATGGTGAACTGATAGTTCTTATCCACTGCTCCGCCGTCGTAGTAATCGATCACGTAGCGCACCTCCTTCCCACAGCGGTCAACGATCCAGTCATGGCGATCGAAGGGCAGCTCGTACCTGCGGGGACAGGGAACGGCCCACGGAGATTTTAATGGATCTTATCAACCTGCGAGAGCAACTCTAATTCAAGATTGCTTTGTCCGTAAGATCCCATAAGTACTTCTATCTTCTGGCAATTCTAACTTGCAATAGCAGTTCTGAAACATCTTTAAATTTAATTCTACACCATTTTCCCAGACACGTTTCTCTAGCCTCCCATCTCACTGAAGATGTTCTTCCCTGCCCACATACCCCATCCATGAACGTATCCTGGCTCTTGGTGAGTACTCCTTTGCTTTGCCTCCAAACCGCATCAGTGCCGGCCCACATGGACATTCCCTGTGCACACAATTAAAAAGGAAAATAGCTTTTACCTTTTAACACAGTCTTATTTTCAGTGATTAAACCACTATGGTAATTTGTTTTAGCAACAGAGGAACTGAGTAGAAGAAAGCAACAGTAAAAAATTAATTACAAGTTATATCAATCAACTTTTTTCCTTTTTTAAAGTTTGGAAAAGTCACCCAGTTTCTGCCAGCACTTACTGCTGGTAGGATAAAGTATCTCTGATATGCTCCACACCATTGTTCTGATTTGCCAACAAAGCAGTTCTCTGCGAATCTAATCCCCAGACTGAACAGATTAAAGAACAGGAAACCATAATCCAAACTACTGTGTAAAAAGATCATGGAATTTCAGAGAAAAAATTTTTAATACCAAATGCTTAACTAGTCTGTGTCTTGTAGGAACAGGGACTATGCTGTCCTAAAAAGTAACAGTTTGCTTTACACCAGTCATGCTAATCTAAATTTCCAACTCATGTCTTTGTCATAACAAATAGTCCGTATGCAACATTTCATAGGTACATACACAGCATGTAGAGCTTCCCATTTCAAAATCTCTTTCCAAGCTTGTTCATTATTTTGATTATGAATCTTAATAATGTTGGTCATGTCTTCACTTGTTATGTCATCATCTTTCCACCTCCACCTAAAAAATAGGAACTTGAAAACAGTTTATAAACATTACAGCATAACTATTCAAATTTCCTCTGTTTATCTGATGAACTTTTGAATTGAGATTTAAGGTTGTATGCAAGATACAAGACAAGTTCACAGACTTCTGGCTCGTCTGTTTAAGCATCTTGAGAATCACTTCATTTTCTGTACAGAAGTGTAGTTATCCAACTTATCATCCAGAGATCCACAAATTCTACATAGCTAAATTAACAGCTTAACTGGATCAGAAATTTATCAGAGTGTGCAAACATCACCACATCCACAGTATTCATAAAAATGCTTAGGAAAAATCCCACTTGCATTCCTAATGCAGAGAAGTCCTGTATTCAATACATTTTGCAAACACTAACAAATACTTTTCATCTCTCTTGACACTGCACTTTGACTGCAGGTGTGTTTCCTTTTCAACTGGCATAACATTAACACATTTCAGTGTTTACAGGGCCAAAACTTGTATGTTCCATACAGGCTGCTTATGTCATATTGTGTTATGAACCCTATCAACACACAGAAAAAAGAATTACTATTGCTCCAAAAGTAAACTACCTATAAATGACAAACAAATCATTACAAAAGAAGAAGAAAGCATCAGCACAGGAGTCTTGCCCACAGTAAATTTTTGCAAATACCGAAAATATCTACTTGCAAATTTCCCCATTTTCAGCAATTCTGCAAAGTTAGACGTTCTCACATAGAACTTCTACTATAATTTTACAGCATTAGCATGAAACCAACTGAGTTTGAAAGTTGGCAATCATGCAAACTTTGTCTATACCTGTGCATGGACTTTTAAGAAAAATTTCTGAACCAGTAGCAGTTGCTTCACATTTTTTACCATCCTCCTGATCACTAGGAGACACATGGCCTTTGAGACCAACTCACCCTTTAAAACAAAGATGTTTATAAAAACAGCACTTTTTAAAAAAGAGCTACTTTATTATTTAGTGGTTAAAATCCACAAACTCTCTCAAAAAAAGAATATTAACTAACAATACTAGTTCATGAATTCCAGGCTCACAACATATCGATAATTCACAGTGCATTTACCCTTTTCTTAGCATAGCATTCCAGAACATTTGCTCTGAAGGGTAGACCCATTTCTTGTCAGAATGTGCTCTAGGAATGGAAGATTCTTCTCTAACAGTTGACAATGGAAACGGTTGACCTGGGGATGGCTGCTGATTGGGAGGAGGCATCTGGAGAACAAGGAGAACCAACAACAAACTACAGTATTAGCAGTTTTTTACGTTGCACTGTTTGAGAAAAATCAAAGCATAATCAATCAACTCCTACAAAGATCAAATTCAGCCATTATTTAAGTCCACCAAAATTATCTTTTGTTGCAGCAAAACTTTTTGCACAAGTTTGTCATCAGAAGACTACAGGAAAGCCCTAACCCTAAACTTCAATTTTCAAAAGAGCAATGCTTTTTGTAAATCAGAGGAAATATTGGAGATGCTAATCAGAACTCAATCATACTGCTATTACACAGAAACTAAAATTCACCAGTTTATCATAAAAAACATTTATGTAACTATTAAGTAGAGAACAAAGATATTTAAAACAGGAAAAACACCAGAGATGTAAGTTTTAATAAAATGTTAAATAAGATGTAACTCGTTTTTAAATAAAAATTTGCACAAAAAAGAGAAACAGTAATCTTAAAAAAAAAAAGTTATTTCCCAGTTTCCAGCTTACATACTAACACTATTTACATTTTTGGATATAATACTTCAGAAGAAACAAGACTAAGGGAAACACACAAAGCAAGCCTAAGTTACCATATTGCTGGGATCGATGTCATCTTTCATTTGAGATGCACCAGACTTCACAGGACATGCTACAAACTCATAAGCTCTTTCCTGATGTGCAGGAACATCATCTGTGTTCTCAGTTCTGTGATCAGCAGTCTTCTTGTGCATTGGACAACCTTAAACAAAACAGTAGTATACATTTCGCTTTAAGATGAAAACTCTAATACATGAAATGGAAAAGTTCATTGAAAGCTCATGTAAATGCAAATGGGTATTTCACTCTTTCTTCTGAGCTTTTCAACAGTTTTTAACTGCTCTCTTTCCTGCACTTCAGGACCCAAAATTATAAGATCTCAGTTTCCTGTGTAGTCTTTGAATGCTCATTTCCTACCGCCATGCTAGTCCCCATACTGAACTGTTTGTACTTAAGATTTCCTCAGGGAAGCCGATTCAGAGCATTCACTGTGCCAACACAAGAGTTGATGTCCTTCTCCAGGCATTCATCTCATTCCACCCTTCTGCTGTCCTTTCCAGACTCAAGGTTTTTAAAGACAAGCAGTCAACCAGTCACCATATCTGTAGGGGCTCCCTGACCCTGTACCACACCACAGAACAGATCTGGGGGCCCCTGTGAAACGGGACAACTGGGAGTGACCCACAGGTTCTACAGTAAGCACCTCCTGTCTCTACAAACAAAGCAGCTTGCACTGTGTTCTGGTGAACAAGTGACTCCTCCTAAGGAAAATTTACTTGAGAATTTCTTTTGTTAAACAAAACCTCAATTTATTTGAAGAGTTTCTCCCTTCTTCCCCTCAAGATTTTTCAGTCTGGTTTCCACGTAGAGTTTAGCTCATCTAGGTTTCAAAATTATTACCGCTCATTTTTTCCTGATGCATGGGACATTCTGAAGGTGCAGACGCTGTCTGATATTTCCTGGATGCATTGGGTGACTGCTCTGCACCAGCCGGAGAGGATGCGGACAAACCCATGGCCTCTGCACACCGGGCGTTTTAAGATCAAACTTCTAAAGAAAAAGAAAGCAAACATTCGTGCCACAAAACTACACTGGTTATTTCTCAAGGTGAACGCCACGTGCAGGTGCAGTGCTGCACCACAGATTAAAAAATTAACTGGAAAATCGCTTTAAGTAGCAAGCTTCCAGCCCAAACAAAACCCCAAGCCCCGACCAGGGCTGCCCCCAGCTCCTGCCCAGCCGCTCCTCACGGTCCGTGAAGGACAGCGGCTCCCGGAGCGCCCCAGCCCGGCCCCGCCGTGACCGACCCGCAAGGTCAGGGCAGGCCGGGCGCCCTGCGCGGCCCGCGGGCACCGCCGCCTCACGGCCCGCCTCCCAGCGCCGCCAGCCCGGAGCGGCCGCTGCCCCACCGCACCCCGCGCATCCTCCGCACCCTTCCTCCTCCTCCTCCTCCTGCTCACCCCGCCCGGCCCGGCCAGCCCCGACCCGCGCCTCAGCGGCGGCCCCAGCGCCTCGCGAGAACGCGGCTGCGCCGCACGCCTGCGCCCGCCGGCGAGGGGCGGGCCCGGGCCTGGGACCCCGCCCGCCGCCGGGGCTCGGGGAGCAACGGGCACGGGCCTGGGACCGGGACCCCGCCCGCCGCCGGGGCTCGGGGAACAACGGGCACGGGCCTGGGACCGGGACCCCGCCCGCCGCCGGGGCTCGGGGAACAACGGGCACGGGCACGGGACCCTGCCCGGGTCTCTGCTAGCCCCTGGGCGAGCGGGCACAGGACCCTGCCCGGGTCTCTGCTAGCCCCTGGGCGAGCGGGCACAGGGCCAGGTCCCCGCCGGCCCCGGGTCCCCGCCTCGCCCAGCGCACGGCTGCCCAGTCCTCGCAGCCCGGGGAGCCCGCAGGGGAGCCCGGCAGGGAACAGGAGCTGGGTCTGAACTTGCCAACGACAGCGAACCGAGCTGGCGGTGAGCCCCGGCAGGTGCGCTAGCGAGAGCTTCGTGTGCTTGTTCCTCGTGCTGTGGGTTTGTTTGTGAAATCGTTATCCCTTACAACCGCAAATAATTGCCTAAGTATAGAAGGAACCCACAACGTACTAGCAGCACGCATCGATACTGTAAAGGGGTATCCTTTTTATTATTAAACTTGCGGAGGTAGTAAAGTTACTTAAGATTATTTTAAAATATCAACTAGCCAAAAAAAGTGTCACAGCTCTTTTAAGATTTCCTAAGAATATTGTGTTATTTCCAAGCCAGAAGATGCAGTTTACCTATATGTGTGAAGTACTATGCATAACACAGAAGATAGAGCTCACAGTGCATCAGAGCACGGAATACTACCTTCATCACATCCCTTTTTGACCAACAAGTGATAAGACCTGGCTATGCAGTAACCACTGTCACAGTAGGTACAAACCCCACAGGACTATTTCCATGTTCATCCTACCACGTGCACTCTAAAGAGGCTGTCAAGTTCAAAAAGCAGGTGGGGAACAGAGAAACATTCATTATAAATGTATAACAATTAGAACTGATTTTAAAAATACCCACAGTTTTTTCCCAAATATTCTACTTCATTGTAACAATTAAAACTAAAGTATAAATTAATTTAATCGTCAAGTAACACAGTTATTCTAGTATCTTAGGATGAAGAAAACCCAAATTCGTATGTGGAAGAAGATGTACGTACATATAGAAATGAGTGATTCTATCCCATTTGTTTCAAAAAAGACAAATTCTAAACCACACTGAAATAGTTTTAAACAGCAGTATTTCAAAATATGTAAGTACCTGAATTTTAAAATTTATATATTTCTCTCAAGAGTGTTTTTAAGATAGTATGTAAAAATTATCTTTCAAAGTAGGATCTTTCTTATTAACAAGGACATTGCCATTCAGTGTGAACATGAAATAAAAATACATACATAAAGTAATACCGAATATTCATCCTTTTTTGCCCTTTTATAGTCTTGATTACTTAAGAGGAAATTGTTTTCTACCCTTTCTGCATGCAGGAATTATTAGCACAGCATATTGAGAACCTTAAGATAGAAATTTAGCATCATGTCAATGATTGAATCTCTGCTATATGCCCTAGAAAACATTGTGATTCCCTCCATCATTCCCCAATAGCAATAAGCTATCATTTTTAGGCTTTGCTTGCTACATGCCCAGAACCACAGAACATTTTGGATTAGAAGGGACCTTAAAGAGCCTCTCATTCCAACCCCTCTGCCATAGGCAGGGACATCTTCCCCTGTGAAAGGAATGAGAAGGAGATGTCTTTACAAACTGTGGGCCTGATGGTAGGTAAGGCCAGATACAGAGAGGTTAAAGAAGCAATAGGGGGAACCATAAATTCCATAGGAATTCCACTAATTGACACAGCCTGCTCCTCACTCAAGACTGCTAAATCTCTGCATTTAGAGAAGAATAGACACAAGGAAAAAGGGGAAGGGTAGATATACATTAGAAAGGGGTCTTAGGTGTTTCAGGGCGTCTGTACCTCTCAAGTACCTCAGCCAACGGGCAAAGAGAGAGGAAAATGCAGCCAGGAAATTAGGATAAAAAGGAGGCTGCATCCCCTAAAAGTTTTGAGAGACCCCATGGGGAATGCCCCATGATCTGTCCCTTTATTTGACTAAAGTTACAGGAGTCCTCTGTCTCCTTTTTGGACATAAACCTCTGGTGTTTCTGGATTAATTTTCCTGACACCTACACCAGGTAGCTCAAAGCCTCATCGAACCTTGAACAGGGGCATCCACAGCTTCTCTGCGCAACCAGTTCCTGTGCTCTTCTCACAGAGAAGAATTTCTTCCTAACATCCAATCTAAACCTGCCCTCTTTTCAGTTTAAAGCCATTCCCCCATGTCCTATCACTTCATGCCTCTGTAAAAAATCCCTCTCCAGCTCTCCTGTAGCCCCTCTACATACTGGAAGGGGCTCTAGAGTGTCCACAGAGCCTTCTCCAGGCTGAACAACCACAAGTCACCCATCCTGTCTTCACTTAAAAACACTGTTTAGTAAGATCCTCCCACCGAGCAACTGAAATCTCTGCTCCTCAGTATTTCAAGTCAGTGGCTGAAGGACTCTACAGTAAAACATATTTTCTCTCTGATGCTCTCAAATGGAAAATTGGTTCTACTCCTTCCTCTCAAAGTACATAATGTCAGTATGCCATCTCCCTGCTTTCCACTATCACTCTCCACCAGAAGCAACAACTGCATTAGTCATTGTGTAGGTAATAGTTTCACCCTCTGTAAGATGAGCCAAGCAGCAAGTATTCTTAGTCAATGTAAAGCCTTCTTTACAAAGAACACCAAGGGTCCCAATCTCAATGAAGCACACAACCTACCCATAGGTATACTGCACTGTAAACTCCAGAAAAGCAGAGCAAAAGATACCACAGTAGTCCGTCCACCTTCTAAAATATGAGAGATATCCGTTGTGAAGAGTGACTTTTTTTTTAATCTTCATGAAAAATTATCACGCCAATATGAGAAGAGAAACAACAGCTTTCAGCAAGAACACAGAGTAATCAAAAAAAATCGGGGAGAAAATGAAAAGCAGCTACACACCCGAACGAAGTGGATACACAAAATACTTTCTATATCCTACATCTTAGGGAGAGATAATGTTCCTCACATTTTAAGCAAGATTTGTTGAATGCATCAGTTTAAGAATGGCTCACTGAAAGGGATCCCTTGTTCCCAGCCATGCTCAGTCCTTCCTTTCCCCCATTCAGAGTTAAAAGCTGCCTAGTGCCAATACCAAAGCCTCCTACCAAGCCCCATTGTCCTTTTTCAAGCGGTTGGAAATCTGACCTATATAGCATCTGACCCCAAAGAATGTCTGTTCCCAGAAACTCCCACTCACTTGCTAACAGACCAACTAGTTAATGAGTAGTTCACTACACTAGCAGTGTAAAACTAGTACCTTAAGTATGTAATTTACAAAAACAACTAAACACCCTTCAAAAGAGGAGAGGGGGGAAAAAAAGAAAACACAAAGCAGTGCATTGTTTTTACTTCACAAAAAGCAATAGTAATTTAACCATTGCATAGCTTGTAAGAAAACACAAAGAATCATGAGTAATTCCTGTGCTTGGAAGCCAGTGGTTAAGATATAAAACAGCAGCAATCTCTAAGGATGCTCAAAGAAACCTGTGGGCTTTACCACACAATTCATGCTTCCAAGCACATATAGAACCTAAGAATTGCCAGACTGAGGAACTTAATTGCCCATCTTAGTATTCAATATGGGACTCTGTAGTGCATCATATTTATAATATGCTGACAACAGCAGCTCTTTCTCCCCAGAGCCTTCAGACAACTGTCCAGCCTATGCCCTGAACACGTGGTATTACAAGACAATGTAATATAATTATATTATCCAATCCAAAAGTTCTCCCCCAATATACAACAAAAATTTATAGTTTAACTTACATTCCCGGTCTAAGTGATGTCTTACATAGAATTTCAGCATTCAGAATTCCAGCCATCTGAGCAACAGTGGGGCTCAGACCTCATACACCTTCTTTAAAATAAGAGATACAACATGAAATCTCAAGATATCATAAAAGCCAGTTGTTTCAGAATTGAACTCCTCCAAAACTGTTCTTTCATGATACACTCATTATAGGTACACAAGTTCTTATCATATTAAGAAAGAAAAATTCACAGAATAAGAAACTGTGTTCCTTTCCTTTATTATGATGTACCAATACCTTGCATACAACATGCAATTTATTGCTTATTGACATTATTGCATATATCAAAGGGAAAAAAAAAATCAGCCAATATAATTTTATGCAAGCTCCTAAACTGTTCAAACAAAATACAGAAATGCTTTACAATATCACTGAAATGCTAACAAATAATCCAGATTCGTTCTTATAATAAAAAGTAAATTTAAACCCATAATACTTAATAATTCACCTTACTATGATGGATTACTTTTATCACCAATCTTCAGAATTGTTATATTGCATTTTTAAGTTCTTGTGCCATAAGGATTGCTACTCCAATCAGGTTACATTACTAGTTGAATTTAATAATGCAATCCTGACATTTTGTGACAGTATTAGAATTTACTGCAAACCAGATTGTCAAGATTTACCAGAAATCAGTCTAGCAGAATCTACAGTTTTCATCCTTGCTCTGCACATAAGTTAGATAAACTCATCGAATTTCTTCTTAGATAGAAGATTCTATAAACATTTTCGAATTACAGGTTCCATTACTTATACCTAACTTCTAACTTGTTTGTTCCAAACAGGTTTTCTAATTTGATTTTATAACAGGTTAGCTGTGCTTATTCTACATAATCAGGTATCTGTCAATACTGAAGAAAACACTGTTTGGCAAATGCATGCTAGAAAACAAACCCAGGACATTTGGATGTGTGCATATTAAGTGTGCAAATTATATAGGCCAGCTCATGATTAGCCCTTTTCTTCCCTTCCCCCTATGATTTGATGGATTTTTCTCGTGAAACTGGAATAGGATTACTATAAACAAAACCACATTGCATTCAAAATTTTGTATTCTGTATTACAGCTTAGTATTCATATTTAAATGTTGCTTTCAAATCTAGCAAAATTTTAAAAATACCAAAATTTAAAAACTTAGAAGACAATTTACATGCAACATGTTCCATTTGGGTGCAGATTCTCATATAGTTAAATATTTATAGGCTCATAAAAGCATGTCCTGTCCACAAGACAAGTACAATGTTTGACATCCCACACATAGATTAAAAATCAAGATACAATACTGAATATTTTATTTGCTTTTATATTTTCAATTTCAGTAAGTAGGAAGTTATAAATAGCACACAATTATTATGTGGTTGATACCAAGCCATGCTGATCTCTTCATACTTCAATCTCTTAAAGACACTTCTTTTACTTACAACTAGGTTAAAAAAATGTATATACTTCGTACTAAACAGATGCCCTCTCAGTGCAAGACATCACACAATGAAACCATTCTCAGAAGAAATTTTGCCAAAATATTTCTTATACCAAACAATACGATTTATTCTTCATAGCTACCTTCCATTTTTTACTGAGCAATAAAGTGCTTGGTTATTATAAATAGAACAAGACTTTCAAAGGAGGTAGCTAGTAGGAATTTTTAATGGGTAAGAAACCTTACCAAATGTTACCATCTGAAAGTTGGACTTGATGCTTTATCTCAGATCTCTAAACAACCAGGCAGTATGTATTTCATCTTCTCTGCCATAAAAACAACTTTCAAGTTGCTTTCAGAAAATCCTAAGAACTTCACCTAACACAGATTTTATCCAGGTTTGGATGAATGTTAAAAGTTCATAAATATTATCACTATTTCCATCTGACTAATGTCAACCAGCAATGAAGTACTGTTCTTTTTCTGCCTGTATTCCACAGACAGGGAAATCTGACCATGAACAAACCTTCCCTCGTGGAGCTCCCTGTAGCCAGATAATGCTGTTGTACAGTAGGCTATTAATATATGAAAGGGGCCTGCAATACTTTTCAAAGTATTCTACACTTGCACTTTTTAATCTGGAAATTGTAGTCCCTTTCAATTTGCTTTATTCATGGCTTTCAGCAGCAGCCAACACTGCACCTGACCCTAAGATGGAGTAATTGTCAAGCAGCCCTTTATTTTCCTCTGAACGGCTCAGCAGAAGCATCACAAAATGATTTTTCAAACTTCTCTATTAAATGTCTTTTACAGAAAGCTTGTACATAAATATGCTTAAACACACTCAAGGCCATGAGAAGAAAAATCCTCTTCATACAGTAATCAACAACTGGTATTCCATTTTATACAGCTTGAAAATTTTAAAGAATAAAATTTCATTTTCCATCATGAACAGAGACACAAACACATAAACCTTTCTGCTACGTATCAGTCTGCTGTTGTCCCAACCACAGCAGCAGGAAGACATCTGGATCTCTATGTGTGCACTCAAAGTCTCCTCCTCCTCTCCTCTTTAAACCTGCCTGAATGCATTTGCTCACTTGTGTAAGCTTTTACCCTTAGGTTGTTAGTTCTGCAATATGAGTAACCTTCTCCCACAATATTTTAAGTAAAGATGGAAGTCATTCTCTTCCAAACACTGCAACTAATTTAACTCTTAAAACTTTAGTACAAAATTTGGAATTAAGAATTTGATATATCAAGTCAGCTCCCCTCATTTTCCTATGCGTATTTTTCATTATTCAATGGATTATATTTTTTAAGCAATTAAGTTATTAAATTATGGAGCTCACTCAAGACAGCATGTACTTATAGAGGTAGAGTAGGCTTCAGAGATGTAATTCTTACCACTGAAGAATTCACACAGATAACCCATACAGCATCCCTGTTGTGTGAGACTCTCCACTGAAATCCACTGAAACACTCTCTGAGAAAGTAAGTATTTGAAGTATACTTCCTCTCTCTGCAAATACTGATTCCACAAATCAGTTACAGAACACCTGACCTACCATTTTCCTGTAGAGTTCTGAAAGTGGTATTGACTTATCTTTTGATGAAAAATTAAAGCCATAAAAAAGGGAAACTTGCATTTCTACATACAGCCTAACCAGTACAAATAGTCTCTCCCATGATCAGCAAGCTAATTTTGTCACCTGGTATTGAAGAAAGGAAAAGAAAAGAAAAACAAGCTATTTTTTACAAGAGTCACTCCTTCCATTTGATATGCCTACAGAAAAGACACCTGGTGACATGCCAAGAGTCTGCTTTTACAATGCATCTGTTAAAAATAGAAGTTTTAAGCCACTAATAAGATATTACATTCAAAAGCATTTGTTACGGTGCTAATATCATGCATTTACTTTTTTTGCATAAAAAAAGCAAAGACACAAGCTTACAACATTAAATTTTATCAATATTTCACCATATTTTGAAAATTAATAAAGTGCAATTAAAAAAATGGGTGCCACAGCTATCTAATTTGCTGTATTATAAGCTTTTAATGGCAGGGGAAAAGTGCCCTATATACTACTGTATTCAGTACATCACAACTTGCTGCCTGTTTACTAAAGTCTTTGCTGAAACCACAACTGTTAAAAGTTCTTTCCATAAGAAAATTTTCTTCTGATGCATGAGGACATAACTTTTTTTAATAACTTTTTTCTTAATTATAAAATTTAAAGCTAATGTATTGCAAAATAATTTTTTTATTTTGTGCAGAAATCCAAAATAATAGTTGTTCAAAAATAATTATCCCACTGCCCTTTAATCCTGGATTATTGGCCAAAGTGTAGTATGCAGAGTTTTGGATTGTTTTTTGTTTCTAAATCTAGTTTTAACATCAATTTTATTACAGCTTTACTTACTTTTTTTCCCCTCCCCATCAACCACAAGTCTATCTAGAAGTGGAAGAAGTAGACATTTTAATGAATGGTCTCCACTGAGAATAAAATATTTAAAATACCTAAATATTAAAATCAATGTAAGAAATTAAAAATTTCAGAAACTTTTCATGAATTATCACTCTAAGAGTTGCTCCAAATCACCTTCTCATTTTATTTTTTAAATAAACAAATAAACTGCTTTAACAGATTGCTACAATAATTGGGATGTGTGCTTAACTATCAGTGAAAATGGACACTTTTAGCACACCTACACCAAAGGAAAAAAAACCCCAGAAGTTAATCAGTTGCAATTCTGGTTAAAAGAAGCAAAACAAAACAAATTTACACATAAATATAGCTCTTGAAATAATTTTAAATAAAACATAACTTAGAATTTCCTCAAATTGTATTACAAGTGACATTTAGGACTATTCCTAGACTGTGAGATTCTTCTCTGATGACCTCCAAGCCTTCAAGTTCACAGACAGAGTAACTGAGTATCTATTGACAAATGTGTGGTTTAAAAAAAAAAAAAAAAAAAAATTGTGTCTACAGAGGTCATCTGTTCCTTCTACAAAATTATCATAGAGCTTTAGAGGAGTTTGGCACAGTTAATTCGAGTGTTCTTAGTCACACCTCAGATTTCTGACTTGATTAACGAGGAAAATGTGACAAAAACCCTCAATGCTTCATATCAAATAGGTCATTTTTGTGGTAAAAGAAAAAGGTATTACTTACACATCACATATACAGAAGATTTTTACATCTTTGCAATTAAACTTTGAATCCAAATAGCCAATGGTTAAAAATACTCTGAGAAGAATTACAGCACTTCTCAAAGGTAGTAGCAGCAAAGAAAAAAGCACTTTAGTAAGAACTATGCCATTTCCACACATCATCTACCATATTATCTTACAAAAAAAGTTCCATGGGGAATTTAGATGCACTACTGCATGTAACCTAGCACAGCAAATGGGAATCCTTCCCATCAAAGTGAGACTTTTAACAGCTTTTAAGATATCATGTGGTCTTATAATACAGCATTTTAGATAAAATTATTTCATAAATTACCCAAAATGGTTTGCATTCATATAAGGCAGAACAAAAAGCAGTAAAAGACTTCATAGGATCAAAGCCAAATTTTTAGCTTTTCTTGCAAAAATTAAAAAGTTGTCAAGAATGAAATCTTGATTGTTTTTCCTAGAAGAAAACATAGAAACGTGCCTGGAAAAATTGCACCATATCAGGAGTTAGGGGAATTTTTCATTTTCTAAAAAAACAGATATGTCAGTATTCACTGGATTTATAAAACATTTTAATCGGAGAAACCTGAGAGAAACACTTTGAACACACTGGTGGACAATATGCAAGTAACCAGTCTGCTCCTTTCTAATTTCTGATGCTTTCAACTGCTTAGAACAGGCATGTGGAACTCATCTGTGTGAGCTTTTGCTCTTATTCCTCACTGGACAGGATCCGCAAAGCGTGGCCCTGGGCGTGCAGGCAGTGTGGCTAGGGAAAGAGTAAGGTCAGTACAGAGGTAATACCTTGTTTCCATAATAGGAGCATTCCATGGCAGAAATGTGCACTGTTTCAGTGAACCCAAATTATTTTCATAGCAGAAATTTCATTTTATGTATGATTTCTAGGCAGATTTTCCATTTCTGTGAGTTTTTGCTTCCTCCTGTCCAATAAGACAAATGACCTTGCAGCATCCTTTTGCAATTTTGACCATCCACATCACATTCATAATATCCAAGACAACACTTGAGATAATCCAGGCGCTCTGGGCTGCAAATCCTAATCTGTGGAAACCTTCTGTTCCAAATGAAGAAATTACATGGCTGTAATATACAGGCATGACGGCAATCCTCACCACGAAGAACACAATTGTCATCAGCATACCATTGATGATGTTGGCCTTTGAAGATTTGGGATATCCCAGTACTTCAAAAAACCACCTGCAAAAGAAGTGTTCACAAATACCAGGCAGACTTGAAGCCATCTCATTAAAAATTATTTTACTTCATGTTTATTTTTAATTCATCGTGTATTAATTGCTTCTACCTTTATAATTTCTAAATTATTGCACTTTGTTACAAATCCTTAGTTACAAATCCTTCTGCTTGGCTGCACTTTTTCCCCACCACATAAGCAGTGTATGATATCCAGTATACTGCAGAATAACACATAGAAAATCTTGATATGACTTGTGAACCAGTTGACAACCCATGTGCATTTCAGTGACTATTGCGTAATATACAATAATAAAACCATCTTTTAAAATCATAACGACATATATATTATTTGCTATTATAGTTTATACCAACAGCAGCTAAAATTCTTTGTCTCACTGAAAGCAACTCTAAAATTGCATTTGGATTTGGTAATCCAGATAGAGCTCTAGTTTCTTGTAATTGGGATTTTCTGACTGCTTCTGTTCAGCTGAAAACCAGAACATTTTCAGTGAACTCTTGATCATGTCAGAACTTGGAACGTTATCCAATGCAAAAGATAAATCTAAAAACTGCCTCTCCATCTACTGCTGGGTCATAAATGGTCTTTTAAAAAGTTCTTGCATATTTATTCCTAGATCTAGTAGACAGGCATAACTTATCTACTGCCTAGCACACAGAACCTGAGAGTTGAAAAAGGAACAATAAACTCCTCTAATCCTTTGTCATTCACATTTAAACCAGAGTAAGCAAGTAAAATTTGTGCAGCCATGGCAGGCAGGACCAGAGCAAAATAACTTAAATCACTGTATTCATAATGGAGGATGGGGAAGAGAAGGAAATAATGAGTTTTTCTCCAACAAGATACAAGGCTAAAATGATTTAACAAAAAACAGTTCTAAACCTGGTTTTTAAAGTAATTTTTAATTTAATTACCTACAGATTACAAGTTAGGTAATTATAAATACGCTGAAAAGATTTTCCAGCTATCCAGGTCTAACAGAAATATTCTAGAAATTCATTAAACATGCAACTAGGACAATTAAAGCCCAGCCACTCGAGGTGGCAGTCCAGCCTGGAAGCAGGATGCCTCACCACAGAAACACTTACTGATATGATGAAGAGAAAGACCTGATATGTTTTGGTCAGATTAAGACTCAAAGCCTTTACTTTCAATGATATATACAATACAGAATCAGAAAGTAATGTAAAAATGGTTTTCAAACATACTGCAGCATGCCAGTATAGGTAATTGGACATCTGTTTAGCAACTTCCCTTTCCCAGCAAATTAAAAACAAAAAAGGTCTGCAAATAACACCATTACAATTTTACCCACACAGTTCAGAATTAATTACATAAATGCTGATACTAACATTAAAAGATCTAAATGCTTGGCATGGAGACAATCTCCAATTAGAGATCCCTAACAACACAGACAGGAAATACACAGACAGTTCTAAGATTAGAGTATCTTTTTATATTTTAATAGGAGCTTTTTTGGTAGACTAAGAATGCAAACAAGAAACATTATGTAAGTCGTTATCATTATCCACTGCTTACTTTCTTAAGGGTCTGATTCACTTCAAATTTAATGGAAAAAAAATCATGCACTAATGAGATGACATCCCTTAGTGCAAGGGACTTTATTATCTCCTGCAGCAATTTCTGCTTTTCTGAGAGAGTGCTAAATATCAGTATTCAAAGACCCATAATTTCACCATAGGCATTTAAAAAGTATAACATAAATTACTTTTAATTACCACAATTCCACAGTCTGAAAGGTAAGCATCAGTGTAGGAACCCACCTGAACCCAGGATGGCATCTTGTCTGGTAGAAGCTAGGACAGCCATTCACTAGGACATGAATATCAATAGAAACCCTTTTTTGTTCATTAAGTTTGATGAAGTGTTTGTTTAGTCTTTAGTTTCTCTGAGTACACAGAGCACAGGCTACAACAGACTGATATCTCCCACTCAACTGCACTGGGGCAGAGGACAGCAGCCTCTGGAGAACTCCATTATCCCTCCCTGTCCTCCTGTAAGTTCCAGTTTACCAAACTAATGTTCAAAAGGGGCCATAGTATAATCTTTTTTATTGGTAACAACTCTGAGGCATGCTACAGTGTCATAAAACACTTCAGAGATTACAGTCACAATGCAGTAATGGGCAACAGCCTGGCTGCAGGAGGAATAGTTTCTATTTGCCTTATCCTTTCTCTACCAGACATCTGGAAAAGAAAACAGATGCCACACATGCAGAAGCAGTAAAGCAGAAATACACTCCAAAACGCATGAAGGCATGTGAAACGCTGGAAGTTCTCATCCTACCTTGCAAAAAAATGGAGGAAGACCAGCCCTGCTGTGTACCAAAGCCCCTCGCCTGGGGTGAGATCTGTCTGGGGCAAATCCCTACCCCCAGCTGTGTCCTGGTGGCTACAGAGTAAGGAGAGAGGCCACCCTCCCCACAGCACCATGAAACTCCAATGACAGCTTTCCCCTTGCTGCACTATGAGGCATTATCAGCCTCCTTTTCTGATACAGCAGCAAATCAGGCAAATACACTTGAACCAGCAGTCAGGGCAGGCTCTGACTCTGAGCTCTGCAGGAGAAGCTTCTGCCCCTTTCTTCTCTAATCACAAATGTGAAGATTAACCATTTCAGATATACTTAAGTGCTTAAAATAACTTGCAGAACTATTTTTTTAAATCAAATAAAGAAAATACATTTATATTATTCTAGATATTCATGTGCTTATATTAATATTGATCTATGTGTGGAATATTGGAAAATAAACTTCAAATTATACAGGGCAGTGTAATTCCATTCTAGGATTCTGATGACAATATTATCTTGCTTCTTTTCCTCACCCATGATACCAAGAAAAAAAATCCATGTTGAAGACGGCTTTATTATAAAAATTAAATGAATATACAAAAGTTAATAAAGAATATTTTATTTGTGAATTTTTTCTTTGGTATTTTCATAAAAAAGCTGGCATTTCATACCAAGCCTGGTCTAATCTGAAAAGGAACTCGGGGATGAATACATTAGTTATACTGTTGCATCTACAGCAGTAAAATGTTTTCACAGCAAAAAAGACTTTCATATAGTAATCCTTAGTTCAATATATATAAATTCCCTCTCAGCAGATATTCGACAACTAGAAAAAGACTTCCTAAGTGACAGAAATAGTAATGCAGATTAAATTTTAGAAGAACAATGGAAAAACCTCCCTAAGCACTTACCGCTGATTGACAAAAGGAGTGGAGAACTCTGCTAGGAGACGGAAGTTTCCAAAATAAGCCAGCAGACCTTCACTCTGGTTAGCAAAACAAAACAAAAATCAACAATGTAGATGTGAAACTGTCATTTGAGTCTTTAGTATACACAGAATGATACATCATCTCAACTTCTTTAATCCAGCTGATTTTGCCAGTTGTGGCCACCTTTCTTGCACTTTCAAAGCACGTTTTATCACAAAAGGTGCAATTTTCCTTCAGGTATCTCCAATCAGTAGCTTCTTACTTAAATGGCCATGAAAAGCAAACTAGAGAAGACTTTCACAAGTAGCCATAGATTACTAATTATCATGATGAAATTACTGTCTGAAAGAATTATAAATATTTTTGATTTTTCAATGTTTAAACAAGCCCAAACAGAAACACTGTATGCTGAAGAAAAATCTCCCTGCGTTGCTTCAGGAACATATTTTGCCAAAGCAAAGATGAATTCTCAGCTCTTATTTGACAGCAGGAAGGGCACATGAAGCCCTTTCTTCCCTCCTGCAGAGGGCAGGGCTGGCCCTGCCAGCAGCCGTGCCAGGTGCCTGCCGTGCTCCTCCATGGGGCACATCCACACCACACTCCCTCCAGCTGAGCCTTCGATCTGCCTTATCAATTGGTTGTGCTGGAAACAGTACCCACTTACACAATTGCTGGGTAAGCAGCAGTTTGCAGATGCAGAGCTAAACAAGACTGGGTTTTTTTAATTTCCTTAGGTTTCCTGAACAACCTATGGAGTGTGTATCATGATTCCTCTTTCTCCCACCAAGCAAGCAAATACCCACTACATCAAGCTTTTCATGGCAGTTTGCACAACACTAAATAGAAAATCTGTGTGTTTAATCAAATTCTTTCCTATCCTCAAAAGGCAATTTGGAAATAACATACTTAGGGGGAACTTTCTCTGAAGACAATAGACTGAGAGCAACACACTGACATCCACAGGCAGAGCTATATCCACATAGCAATAAATGCTTTTAAAGAAGTTCACACTAATATTATGCTTTCTGTTTCCTCCAGAAACAACTAATCAATTTTCTGCATTGGAGATTAGCATTGGTAGCGGTATTTTCATTTATCTAATATTCAGCTCTAATTAACTTTCATCCATGATAATATTAGTAAATTTAATTATCTTTAACCAGAAACAGAGTATTCACTTGTCAGTGTACTTCAGCCCCTTTAAACCATTACATGGGAACTCTGACATCTCAACACATTTAATATCAAAAGCCTGGGATTCACACATTAGGCAGGGAAAACATCATAAAGGTTGGAACAAACCTTCAACATCAAGTCTAATCATTAACTGTGCTCTGTGTGCTCACCACTAAACCATATCTCCAAGTGCCACATCTACATGCCTTTTAAACTTTCAGGGATGGTGATTCCACCACTTCCCTGAACACTTGCCTGACCACTCTTCCAATATAGAAATTCTTCCTACTATCCAAACTTAAGCTCCCCTGGCACAGCTTGTGGCCATTTCCCCTCATCCTGTCACTTGTTACCTGGGAGACAGAAGCAGAACATAACCACTTGAAACCATTTCCTTCTAACTTTTCAACTAAATATTCAAGCTTGTGGTTTTATTTAAAACCCTGTTCTACAATCATATGAAAAGCCTTTCTGTCAAAGTCTTTTACAGCAAAACCTGAGAAAGGTTTTTAAGGACAACAAAGTTACACATTTCTGTTGGAGCGTAACATTGAAAAGGCATGCACTTACCACAAATAACTGATAAAAACATTTAAAAATAATGATTCAAAGTATAAGCATGCTTTTCACTAATCAGTGAAAATTTTGTTCAACATTAAGCGAACTCTATAAAAGTTGTTTCTTTAATCTCATCTGCTTCTGTTACAAGAAAATACAGCACTTACCAGTACAAAATAGTAAGCATACAGAGCTGCCAAGTGATGTATTACAAAAAATTTGTCACCAATTGCCTTCCAGTAGAAAATAATAAGCAACAGATCTACAAGAGAACAGAAATAACTATAAAGAACTATTTATTATACAATCATTGACCTCAGAATAGTTTCTCTGAGTTTTAGAGATATACAAGATACGGCATCAGTAGAAACCCTCTGTATTAATGATCTCTGAAGTGAACATGTTTATCCTAAAGCCTTTACTTCAGTCAAAGCATTAAGAAACAGTATTCTCCCAACAATTTCTATATATTATTACTTTCCACATGAGTAGAAATACAGATGCAATAACTTTAGCTGAAGTATTTTGGAAGGAAAAGGTGGATCCTGAATCTCATAGTGACTTCACACAATTCCAAAAATCTGGAACAAATTACATAAAAAAGAAAGAAAAAAAAAGGCAGGTCTCTAGGGGGCATAGCAAACATACAAATACATGCAACAAATGCAGGGCTCTATTACAAAGAACCTCTGAATCAAAAAGAAATGTATGCTAGCAAATTTGGAACCATTTACCAAAAATACTTCGCAAGAGTTATTTGGAATAAGAAGCATATTTGCTTTATTAAATCCCAATGTTCAAATTACTGCAAAAGTGACATAGCAGATCCAAGTTAGGGTTAAAAAGAAAGCTTTAAAAGAAAATAAACAAACAAACAAAAAAAACTACAAAAACATATTTCTTCTCCCATGATGGTCTGACAATTCAGAAGATTTTGTTCTCTGTACTAGATCAAGCAATTTCTGCACCTACTTTCTGCAAATAAGTACTTTGGACAAGAATATTATTGACCAAGGTTCTAAATCAAAGACTTTACCCCAATGCCTTTATTAAGTCCAGTGTGTGCCTTGCTCTCTTTAATATTAGCTATCCGCACGCAAGGCTCTACATCATCTGACATAGCTGCTCACTTCCTATTAATAATTAAACATCAACTATATAGGGAAGTGAGAGAGAATGAGTGGTCAGGTTGAGACGCCTGTTCAAAGGCATTCATTAATTCATAATGAAAGTTTAATGTATAATTATTCAAAATTAGATACTGATTAATTTAAACATGGCAGTTGAAGCTAAGAAAAAACCCAGACAAAAAGTAATGCACAGTTTAACACAGAGTATGCTGATCACCAGATTATCACTTCCACTGGCTCGAGAAATCTAGCATGAGATAACCAAGTCTGTGGCCCAGTCAGAGACTTTATCCTATCATGAGCAGTTTTCACCAAAACTAGTCCAAGTCACAAGTTTTTGCTTTGATAAGCCAGTATTATCCTCACACAACATAAAAGAAAGCCCCAAAGCATTTTGTAGCAAAATTCTCATGCTAACTTTAGTTGACAGCAAAATTAAGAACATAAAACAGACGTAGGAATAAATAATATACAAAGTAAATAACTAAAAATTCCCATGTTTTATACATGACTGAATTTTGGCTTCAAGTGAGACTAAAAGATGGCCAGGCAGGATCCTATGGCATTATTTGCCTCAGCTTGTACTGAGGGTTACTAAAATTCTGCTGCCAGCATTCTTAGGTCACAGGAAGAAACACATGATAGAAGAGTTATGAGTTGTAGGCACTGTGAAGACAGTGAAGGGCACTGCTCTACCACCTTCTCAGCTGGCCAAAGGACAAAACTGAGCTGGAGCTGGTGCTTGCACATCAAACCATGACAAAGCCACACAGTGGCATTTCCCCAGGGCTTGGGGAGATATTCCATCTTTCACATCTGCTAGCAAGATCCTGTGATTGCACCTCAACCCACAAATCCATTAGCAATTTTAAAAGCCACAGTAGAAACTGTATTGTATGCACATATCACATCTTCACCACAGTGGCTCAGGATAAACACACAGGTATAGTGACTCAATATAAATAAACAGGTCATGCATGTTATACACATGTTGCATAATTACCAGAAATGAGGTAGCCTGTGGTAATAGCAATATTCAGCTTCACAATTGAAGGGTCACCCCTGTAAACATATCAAAAATACGTAGTTACAGCCTAATTTGCAAAGGACATACACATCTCAAACACAGTGCCCATCAGGACACATTATTCTTGGCTCATCAGTAAGAGCTTATGCAATCTAGTTAAGAAGGGTTCCTAATCATAAAAGTGGATTCCTTTTCCACCCAGATACAAGACACCTACTAAGTATACTAATCAGGATCAACCCCTGCCTTGGCATAGAAACTGCCCCAAGAGCCTTGCTGGAGATTTGAACTGAAACCCAGCAAGACTTCCAAGCTAGCTTCTCAGGAAAATGGAGGATAAAAGAGAACAGCCCAGTGGCTGTCTCTTAGCCCTTTAACTGACACTCTGTGTCTCCATTTTTGTTTTCTGCCAGTGCTAGAACTTTGGTAAGGATGACAAAAATATCTTGCTCAGCTGGTGCTTTTCATATTCATAATCAGATGGATGTTTACAGGGATAAACAAAGTAGAAGGACACAGGAAAGGAATAATTTGCCAGTTCTCTGGAGCCAAAGAAGCTTTGAGCAGAAATGCTTTTCAGAGTAGTTTCCACACCTTCTATCCCTTCCCTTTTGGTGCCAAACATCCAACAGGCAAAACTCTTAGTAGCACAAACACAACTTCAGTTCCTCTAGAATGTTAGCAAACCCAAACCTGTGAATACAGCTCAAGGAAGGGAAGCATCCACATTACAGCAAACAATGTTTGTTCTTCCCTCCACTGTGCTCTGTGCATTCCTACTTTGAGGAATTTGATAAGCAAGTCTTTTTTCCTTGGCATAAGGATTGTAACTTAATTTTTAAATTAAGTTGTGCAACTAATCTAGCTATGTTTTGTGTAAATATGAATTGAGCTTCAAGTGAGAGGTCAACAGATCCATAAAATGTCGACTGTTCAAGACAAGCTGTGAAAGCAATCCTTGTTATAAACCTTTCCAGACAAAAGGCACCTAACTGTGCTTACAGCCAACTCCAATACAAAGTGTGCCTCAGCCAGAACACAGTAAAATGCTATTATTTAACTATTTTGTCTTAATCCTATTGGAATGGAGCAGTGGAGAGATTTCCTGTATTATTACAATCTGATCACTAAATTGTAAAGCTTTCTTAGTGTCTAAAACTAACTGTTCCCCTCAGTGAGAGGGTAGTTTACAGGAAAATAGGACTCACAAAACCAGAATTCTGCTGTTAGATGAAGAAAAGTCATTACTGGGAAAGTCTGGAATTCACTCCATCTCCTAATATTGGCCATAGAAGTTCTTTTAAATACACCTTGAAATGAGAACATTTTTCCATGGCTTCAAAACTTGATTTCATAAGCTACATATGTTGTGGGCTGAGTGTTTCTTTAGGTTTAGACATAGAGTATAGACAGATATGTTCTCATAACTTTAGCAGAAACTCTTCACATAGAGCCCTCATGTGAGAGCTCCCAGCTGCAGCAGCATCATAACTAAACTTCTACAGGGTCCCAACACACCAGCACATCACCACCAAGACTAAGCCTGCACTCAAGAGCCTTCATATTCTCCAGAGAACATGCAAAGGACTAAGTATATGAAACTGGTTCCTTGATAATGGTTATTGACATGACTTAACTGGATGGAACAGGGAATGGTTCACTTCCCTTCTTTTTTTTCCCCCCAGAGAATGGTCACTTTGCATCAAACCTGCCCTAGGCTTTCTAAACCAACACTTCAACAACATATATGGCTGCACACTCCATCTGTCACATCCCTTCAAGAAGAGTCCATATTAGAATTATTTTTCTCAAATTATTGTCAACAAATGGAGAACTTAGAATTTAGGTCAGGAAATCTAGATTTTACACTATCTCCTTGAATGGAAGGTGCATGGAATTAATGAGCCCTGATGTTTGCAGGCCAGCTTTGATGCAAGCAAGAGCCCAGAGTGACAAACAGGGAGTGACTTGAATAAGCAAATGGGAAGAACTATCTCTTTGGTGATTGCTAAGGAGGTATGTGTGGCAAATCAATGACACATGAACGGGCAGATAGGACAGAGTAAAGTCCGTATGACTGACTTTCTTCAAACTTCTTTGCAGATACAGAGTCATATAAAATGCTAATCAAACTTGAAAAACTGTAATGACTGTGAATAGTCATAGGAAAGAGCCTGTTCTCCTGTGAAGCTACAACTTAATCCACTTATTTACGTCTTCTCCCTCTCCTTATCTGATCTCTACCACCTCCACATTTTCTACCATGTGATTCTCACCACCACAAAAACAATTTCTACATCATCTATGTTAGTCTCTAGTACATACATATAGAAAAAAAGGAAAATTTTGATGAGAAGTCCTAGACCACCAAAAAATGTCACACACATTGTGAGCTGATGCTTCCCTGGAGCTTACCAATGCTCCAGTCTTTGTTAGGATCTATTGTATCTATTTTCAGTTATTACCTGACAGCAATACCACATTCTCTCTCCACTGAACCCAAACCCTTTGCAGGGTTCAATGGAGAACTTTCACACAGATATATGGAGAACTTTCACTATTCAGATCTGCTACAGCTTTTCAATTTCACTTTAAAATTATTACTGTAAACAGCAGAGTTTCAGTATGACTGATAGTTACAGTTTATTCTTTAGTAATTTAATATGCTATTTTAAATCAATTGCTTGTATTTTATCTATTCCACTTCACAGAGATACATTGAACTAAGCCATTAATACTGACACAATAGTTATCAAATTTTCAAGCAGTACAGACATAAAAATGAACACATCACAACTGTGTATTTTAATGGGAACTAAATCATTCAGTACTTAATACACTGCAGGATTTTTTTTCCTTCTCAAGTTATTTTATTGTGCAACCACAACATAAATGTAACATGCCTTACCAGAGAGGGTCAGCATTGACAGCATCATCGTACAATAAAATATACAGGCAAAAGCCTCCAACCACCAAGGCGTGGAATGTGGACACTGTCCTGAAAAAGAGAACACAGTCACAAGGAGGCACTGCCATTCACAACTTCTCATACTGTGCTTAAGCTAGGATTCCAAAGGCATTCTCAACTGCATCCAGATACTTCTGTGGAAGACAATCATCTGTTCTCTATGCTACGTCCAACCACTTACATAATGACAGGCAGGAAAAACAATCAAAAAGAAGGAATCTATTAGATTGGAGTGAGATTGACAATATTAGATACAAAGTAGAGTCTTAAAAGTAATAGATCTAAATTTTCCTCCAGTTATCCCATATATTAATGTATCCTTAAAGACAGTACAACACCTAGCTCTCTAACAAATGTTTTCTGTATTGTCTTATTTGCTGGAAAATGTGTACACATTTTCATAGTCATAGAAGCACAGGAATCCTGCAACAGCAAGTTTCTCCTTTCAGGCACCAAATTAAAAGACCCATAATAAGTCTAGTTTGGGTTTGGAAGGTGGCACTAAATGAGAAATCCTAAGCTTCAGGTAGAATTTCTAATGCATTTGAAGTAGATTCTGGTTTTCAAACAGAAAACTTGCTATACAAGAGGTTGCAGCTGAGTAGCTAAGGTATAATAGCTACAGGTTTATATCAATTAGCAGATTTGTATCAAACAAGGGAAATAAAAAATAAAAGTCACAGTAATCAACGTTGCCTTATTCCTACCTGGGTACTAGACACATTTTTTCCCCAAATACAACAGTTTATAGGCTGCATGCACAGTGTAGATAAACTCTACATCTTAACAAGCATGCACTTACAGAGAAATATCTATTTACAGAAGCCCCAGCAGGGTTTCTGCCAGGGCCATTCCTGCCCTTTCAGTCCACATGTATTCTTGGAAGGTAGAACAATGCAATAGGCATGGATCCAAAATGTGTAACCTTCCTGCTCTAGCCATGGATTTAACACAACTATAAACTGCACCTAATGCTGTGTAGCTACTGTCCGCTTTCCCACTTTGCAAGCATAACTAGAAAGAAAAAAATTATGTGAAAAAAATATCCATAGAGAATCACAGATACTGTTTGATTGATGAGAAGTTCAGTGCTGTATGATTGGAAACACTTCATACCATATTCACAGCACCAACAATATATACACAAATGCACAGATGCTGTTAGTTATTATTCTTGTCTTTGTACATATTGAATACATGTATTTGGAAGTCATTAATATTTTAGATATCCTTAAGGCACTCTCAGGAGTCTAAGCTCTGCCATGCAAGATTTGAAGAAAACATCTTGCTTCCTGCAGAAGACTTTGCAAAGAAAGAGGTTATAATCCCTACTCCATTTCCAGAAGTTATACTATTATCTATTGGCAGTAGAAAATTCTGTAACTTTTCATAAAAGAGACTATATTTACAATTTGTTTCAAGAGTGTCACTGTGCTATTTTCAGCAGCTTTTTCAATAGTGTTCCAGAAAACGAATGAAGATTAGTATAATATGAGTAGTCAAAAACTGGATGAGAACAATTAATAATCATTACAGCACAGGCTGCACTTCTGCCCTCTCTTCTTTTAACAAAGAAAGAAAATATAATTATCCAAATTTTAATGATAATTAATAGTTTAATTAAAAGGTCTACTCTTGTAACACATGATTAAAGACGATAGGAACTTTTCTTTCTTTTTAAAAACAAAGCACAGCATGCAATATTAGTGTTTAAGAAATACCTGGAATTTTTGAACTTGAGGAGAGGATAAAGCTGAAAGAAGGAAAATTTGTCCTAAAATATAACTCATTAGTTTACAGTTGCAATTTGTCTTTGAAGAGGCTGTTTATCTGAACCTTAGTATTTAGTATACAAGCTATACACAAGCAGAGCAATTAATGGGGGTGAAATAAAAGAAAAAAAAAAAGGAAAGAAAAAGCAGCAGATTTCTTCCTTAGTTCTGGACTTTGAAGCTTCTCCATAGAAGGTGGGGCAGAAGGGAAATAGTACAACAGTCCATTTTAATAAGGAATCTAGGTCAAGCTATCAAGCTCTGTGCATTTCCTTAAAATTTTTTTCAAAGCTTGCATCCTTTAACTCCTTACTAAGCTGCAAACAAAAAAAGTTGCAATGCTAGGTTGCAGACTTGCTCCTTTATTACTGAATGTATTTTTTTCTCCACAACTACTAAATAGCAGTAAAAGCATGTATTATAGGAGAGGTGACAGGAATATATGCACAACAACTTGAAGAGTTATACTACATCTGTGACCAAATATAGTTTTTAACTCTATTTCAGTGTCCACATACTTTAGATGCCAGAAGCAATTACTTTATTGGTTCATAATTCTTGGAAGGTCAGAATGAACAAACTGACAGCATGGAAAATACAGTCAAGAGCTGCAGCTCAAATGCTTGATTACAAAGCCCTCCAAACTGTAACAATATATTTTCAATGCTACAGCTCATTTGAGACAGATGCCCTCTTCCAGACCCAGCTGAGCTGATAAAAATGCATAACCATCCTCTGTGCCAGTTTCCCTAGCACTGCCAACAGAATAATTGTGTGTGCACTCCCTACACCAGCTCAATATAGGACAAAATAACAGCCATTTACTTTTAAATAATTTAAATGAAACCAACTGATTTTACTGGGACATAGTAACTGTCTCTACCTGCAGAGCTCTCTGCAGAATAAATACATACTCATCTGCATTCTCTGAATTTGCAAGATACTCCTTGAGGCCTCTCTTCATTTTGCTGAAATACTAGAGTGACAGGGCAGTGTGACAAAACACTGTGTTTGGTTAGCAGAGCTGAAGTAACACAAGCACAGCTAGCCTTTCTTGCCCTCCTCAGTTATAAAAATCCACAAGATGCTGATGAACCATGCTTTGTGTTTCATGACTTCTAATTCCTGAACTGGGTGAAGCTCAGGATCTCAGCCTATCTGTGTGCTAACATCTACATCCTGCTATCAACCCCAAAGAAAAACAATGTGCAAAGAGGTAAAAAAGGACATAGTCTGGGGTACTGTATCAAGTTGAGCAGTTAAACACCTTATTACAAAGTAGCCCAGAGATTATGGAGCAGCGTATTTCCAGCACACTTGTGATGTGCAAAACAATTCATGTTATTATGCAAAGCACTATACCAGCATAGCACTACCAGGCATGGGGTAAGTTCTCATAAAGCCTATTATGCAATTAAAGGCCATTTGATGTGGCTTACAGACAATAATTCAGCTTCACATGGAAACAGTTTAGTTCACTTTCCCTGTCTACCTCTATTGTTAATTGTAACAGAGATATAAACCTAAGTGGCACTGATACTGTGAACTGGCATCCTGCACAGTTGTTCTGGCAGATAGGTAATCTTCAAAGATGGAACTGAAATCAAGATGGTGCCTTTAAGAACACTGCAAGTGGATATCTGCCAAATGGAAGGGCAAGGCTATTTGAGTTGCTAATGCTGTCTAGAACAATGGAAACAACTTTAAAAGTATCTACCTGACACTAAAAAGTACAGAGGAGGAAGAGAAATGCAACTAATGCATTTTGAGTGCAGTGACAACCATACAGTACACATTTTGAGCTTTAAATTTGGGAAACATCTGAAAAAATATTTTAAAGTTGTAATAGGCTACTCAAAGTTATACTGTATCAATTAATTTCAACTGTGAACCTTGTGTACTATATACACCATTTCAGAGTAGTATGCTCCAAATAAAACCTCATTGATCACCATTTTCAATTACTGTCTTATACTTCCTTTATGGCTTAAAGACTCACGGTTCATACAAGTTTCTAGAAGTCCTGTATCTGAGGAGACAAGTGAAATGCAGGTGGATCCATCCCACTGATGGAAGTGCAGAAGCACAAACGGAGTGAGGAATGTTTTTGGACTGAGTTTCCACAACTCCTTCCTGCATGTGTACCCTGTGTGTGCTACAGTTTCCCCCTCTTCCTCCTGCAGTCCTCCTCCTCAACAACACACACGAACCTGGTTCTCTTCAACACTACACCAAAGTTTCATTTAATTCCTTGGAAAACCTTAACCTATATAAAACAGTTTGTAGTGTAGTAGCACCAGGAGAACAGAGAGCAAACTGCTTTGCTTCCAAAAGCATGACCAAAAATAGATTGGGATTCAGAATAAATTGCAACAGTTTTCATTTTCATAAAAGTTTGGAAAGGAATGTTTTCTCTCTTCTCTTTACTAGAAGCATCACAGAGCATCCCTTGAGTTTATTACCTCTCACCAGTCACTGTTTTATTTTTGTACTTGTCTTCACTTGGGCATCACTGTCTAACAAAGTATTCAATGTAGAAGTGTTGGTAATACCATGTTTCCATGAAAGGGCCTCAAAATTTCAAATGCATTCTTTTTGCCGTGCCTAGAGGCAGGTCTCTGATACTTACAAACATTTAACTAACAGGGTTTTCTTCAGTCTTACACATACACACACAGGCGGTTCAGGTATCCAAGATATCAGGTAGGTCATAATTGTTGTTGTTTTGAACACTCTACCTTGAATTCCATTCAATCTTCCTTTTTTGGCTGAGATTCTTAAAACCACGTGTTATTCGTGTTGACACCCAGGAACTTAAAACGTGGAACAGGAGCTGAAATACAGTAAAACTGGCAACAGCAATGCCAATAGTCAGGTTGCTGAAGGAAGCCATTGTTCTTCAGCCTGTGAAGAGAAGCAGAAGGTAATTTCACTCTATTCTCTATTTAACTATTTTAAGCAAACACAGAAAGTGTTTTTGACAGCAAACTTATTAACAGAAATATTATCCACTAAAAACTTCTACCTGTTCAATGTTTCTACTTAAGCATTAACAGTATAAAGGTATGCCCAAACTTTTAGATACACGAGTTGCATTTTGGTTTTTAACATTTGCATATTATATATTCTTGTGGCCCAAAATGCTATGTATTTTATCTACACAGAAAGGGCAGTGAAGACCACTGGCCAGAGCAACCACCAGGTCTGTAGCCTCCACTCCCATCCCAAGAACCTCCAAAGGTAAAACTTGTTTCATTATTGTCAGACTGACTGCTGCCAACAGGATTTTAAAACGCAACAATGGAATCAGGTAAGCACAGAAAAGAGGTTTTTGGGTCAGCCCAGAGCAGCAGTAGCCTCACTGCAGCTCTGTACACTTTCCAGAGCCAGCAGCTGTCAATTCACACCGTGCTCAGTCAGAGCTGGTCCCTGTGTCAGTCAGGCTATCGCATTCGAGCTTCCTTCCTTCACAAAACTCTAACCTTGGCACATTTTCACACTCAGGGGAAAGTCTCCTCTCGTTAGAGCTGATTGGCTTCTCAGTTTCTAGATGTTCAGCTATTTCATGAGGTCTAAATACCAAAACAATTCCAAACATAAGTGTCCATCTCTAAATGCTTCTGTCATTTTTCCTGAGTTGCCAGTATCTGCAGCACAGAATGATATTTCCCCAGAAGCCACAAACTTCTGACATGCATCTCCAATTTGACAGTGAAGTGGTTTACACTCCAACACTAGCAAAAGTTACAAACTCAAAAAAGGTCAATTTATATTAAGTTGAACTGGAAACGGGAAAAAAACCAAATGGCTTCATTTCAAAAATTTAAATAATTATTTAAATACCTATAAAAAATCTGCTGTTACTTATTTTAGTTTTACTTAAGAAAATATCTAAAAATAAAATGAAGACTTTTAGGACAGCATAATTTGATGTTACTACAGCAACTTTATGGTCAGCAAAAGTGATACAACGATATAATACATTTATGTCCACCTTTATTTCACATGCATTACAGAGTGAGTGAACATGCCTTAGATTTTTGAAATTGTATCTGCATTGCAGATGGTAAGAAACTTGAACTTCAGGAGGAAAAAATAGAGGAAAAAGTCCACCATAATAAGAAAATAATAACTTTTTTTTAAATTAAATACAATAGTCTCATTTTGGGGTGTAAATAGTGAGTATATTGAAACACGCAGATCAGAAAAAATAAACTTTCATCTTCAAAGACTTAGAAGCAGAAGGTTCAATGGTCTCAAACTTTTCCTCCTCTACCTCTTTCTTTTCTATTTATTCTGCCAGAACTGAAGACAATAAAACTTCCTCTGACTAGTACCCACAGTACTACATGTATAAAAACAGAATACAGGACAAATAAGAGCAGATTTGCTGAGTGAAACCTGCCTCTATCATGTGCTTACTTCAGACCAGCTTTAATTCTGTCCTAGGGACTGCACAATTCTTGGAACATACTTGATGTGCTCCTAGGGCTTATCTTCCTGCCCACCTGAACCCAAAAGAAATCCAGCTTGCATGCTCTGGGACAGCTACACAACACAAATCACAGGGGGTGATCAGAAGATTGAGTTCATAAATGCATTTTTATTCCAAACTAAACTTTTATGTACACACTCTGCAGTACATGGCATCAAATTAATTTGATTCCAGTTGTTTTCTGATGACTTGTTCTAGTGCAGCAGCATATAAGTACTGCATACTTTTTAATGTTACTCTACCAAAACTTCCAAGTTCAATTATAATCCTGAATATTCGGTATTCTCAATTCTCCACATACTCCTCCATTTGCCTCCACTGACCAAGAAGATACAAAACACAAACCAAACTTTATATCCTTTTCACATAAAGTACCAGAGACAATGGGTATTAAGTTCAATTTTCTAAAACCTTACCATTTGAAGGAATAAAACTATTTAGTATCTATCAGTTTAAACCCACTGAGAAGCACTGCACAGTGCCCAGTTCCAGGTTCTAACGCCAAGGATGAAACTTTGTTATTACATTATCTCATTTGTAGCAATCAAATCTTCTCTTGGACCGCATAAGGAAAAAAAAATCAGTTGGGTTAATTAATAAAGCAAGCCAAAATCCAGGTTAAGTACAATTCTCTTCAGAAAAATAGTAAAACCACTGAGAATTAACCACACCTACTTCATCCTTTTGATTAAAATACAGCAATTCTCATGATGCTACACTTAATTCACCTGCAGTGACCACCAGTATCTCTGTGTTTCAAAGACACTGACAATCTCTTGGACAAGAGAAAACCATGTTTTGTTTTGTCTTCTTAGTACCAGAACATTATAATAGGTAAGTAAAGTTTAACTTTTGACAGGTGTTCATCTTAGTACAGATTATGGAATTAAACAAACCTTGCAAGCATTCCTTGAAAGAAATGCATTAGAAGACTAATCTGTCTCCTAAGGAGCCAGTGGAGGGAACTCATTTTTAAAAAAGGTACTATCATGGAAAGTGCATGACCTGACTTTCAGCAAATGCAGAACCATGATGCTCATGAAGGAGAAAGGTATGATGGTTTTAGAGAAGACAGACAAAAAATTAATCACTAAGCCTCTGTTTGGTCTCACAGATGCTCAAGTTTTGCAAGCCTGATTTCATATGCTTATCAAGATGCTGTTTAAGTATAGTAACTACCAAGTCCAGAATAATTTTATCTTTTTCCTCAGCAATTAATAGTGTCATTTTTTAATTCAACTCAAGGGCCACGTGTAAATACAGCATTTCACATTCAGCTATGAACATTATCTCATATCTATAGGTTGTTATTTTCTCATATCTCTAGGTTGTTATCAACTGCATCCTGTTTAACATGAAAATATACTGGTTTTTACCAGATCTTCTTTTCATTTACAAGAAAAATTATTCATGTTGCTAACCTAACCAGCTTGTTGCATTATGCCTGTTGACTTAAAACAAGAACAATTAGCTTCTGATCACAATTTTCCTTGACAGAGGCCAAAGTTAGTAAGCCAGGCAACTTCAACTACACCGTGGGGTTTTCTTCCCAAGTATCTTCTTGCAGCTGTATAGCAAAGTCTGATCAAGATACAGAACTCTGTGGATTATGTATGAGCAGACACTTTATCACCCAAACTGCATAGTCATTGATTACTGTTCTGTCAGCTGATACGGGGTTTGAGCTAATGGGAGGCTGGGTGGGGAGCAGGTTTAGAGTGACTACTTTGTAACGCAGAAAAAACAGTACAATATACAGGTTGATTCCTCACCGTTAGCATTTGCCTCGCTTACCCAAAATTACTGTCTTAACCATTCAGTTAGACAATAACCACATATGATCAGAACTTCACTCTTGCAGCTGTTCAATGGAGTCTTTAGGTAAACAAATATTACCAAATACTTGAAACCAACATTTTTCAGCAAGGTGTTGCTTACATGCCTAGTGTGATTTCAAATTACTCTGTTGACCCAACAACTTTGAGAAGGCTAATAACACAAGTTTTTTCATCATACTCCGCAAGAGCTAAAAATATGTTCGTTTTAATTTGCTATTAACTTGCAGTGGTTTTCCTGCAATTCTGTTTCTACGTGAAATTTAGAAGAAAAAACAATATCTATTCACCCCCAATATGATAACACTATGAACACCTGATAGAAACAAGTTGGCACTGAATGAAAGAGGATAAAGGAGCAGGAAAGTTATCAAGTGTTGTACCATCAAAAGCACTTAGCATTTACCTTCCCCTCATCAATTTTTCACATCATAAAAATAAGACATATAACAGTATAGCCACAATACATGGTAAGAAGGTGCAGTGCAAGGTTTAAGGCCCACAGTCCTTACTTTCTTTGAGGCTGGATTTCAAGATAAATTGGATCAATTTCCAAACAAGATTACACCGTAAAGCTGCTACTGATAGCAGGACATCGCATGAAGTACTGTGCTCTCCTGATCCGCTTAAAACTGAAAGCCAAATCCAATAGCTGTAAAACTTGGCAGACCAGTCTGCAGAGAGCAACACTGGACTACTGACTGTTTCCACATTTTATAATAAGCCCAGTAATAAAACATCTGCAGTGCTGGAGCTTTGCTGTGCTCTTGGTTCTGAATGGTAGCTCCTATTGGTTTGATATCTTACTTAGCTCAGTAAGCAGCGCTAAGCAGAAAAACAATAAAATTCAAGCTACTCACACTTAAGCCGTTCCCTTTTCTATTTAAGGCTATTCACATCCTAAACTCCACTCAGCTTTCTGCTCTTAGAACACCAAAGCACCCAGCAGATAAAGCACGCTTCTTATAATGTCAGGGTACTGAGGGCGAGGTGGCTGCAGCGATCCCATTTACCGAATTTCCCCAAACCCCGCAGGCAGTCTGGAGTCGCGAAGCCCCGAGAGGGAGTCCGGGGGGCGCGGAGGCCCCAGGCTGACCCCGAGGGACGCTGCCCCGAGCCGGGCATTACCTCGGCGTGCCGGTCACCCGCGGCGCCCGCCGGGCGGGCGGGCAGGAGCACGGAGGGAGCACGGAGGGAGCGGGCAGGAGCGGGCAGGAGAGCGCAGGCAGCGCGCACCCGCCGGGCTCGCTCCGGCCGCGGCCAGGCGCTGCCGCGGCGGCGGGAGGAGGCGGCCCCGCGCAGCCCTGCGCTGTCAGCGCGCCCCGCGCTGAGGGAGGGAAGGGGCCGCTCCGCTCAGCGCAGCCCCGCGGGGCGGGGGAAAGGGGCCGCACCGCCCCCGCCCCGCCAGCCCCGGCCTCTCAGCGCCCCACCGCCTTCCCTCCCCGCCCGCCGCACCTGGGAGCGGGGCTACGGGGGCTGCGGCGCCGCCTCCTCCTCCTCCATGCCTTCCCCGCGGCGTCGGGGACGGGACGGCCCTTCCCGGGCGCAGGATGCTCCGGGGGGGATCGGGTTACGGCAGCCGAAGCCTTAAAGGGGCCGAGCCGCCGCCGCCACCTGCCGCCGCGCTCCCCTCGCAGCCGCCGCCGAGGGGCCGCGGCTTCCCCGGACCCTCCTCCCGCCCGCCCCGCTGGAGGCCGCCGCCCCCTCTCGCAGCCGCCCCCGTGAGGGGCCGCGCAGAGCGGGGCTCGGTAGCGCAGGGAAGGGCCCGGAGCGTCCCGCGGCTCCTGAGCGCGGCCCGAGCGCAGCCGCGGGGACAGCGCACGGCCCGGACCGCCCGCACGGGCTGCGGGCCCCGCCGGCCGCCCCCGCCAGCTGCCACCGTGGGCGCACGGGGCCCTGAGCGCTGCTCGGTGTACACGGGGTTTGTGCTGGGGCAGGGTAAAGCCAGGCAGGCATAGCACCTCACCTGCCAACAACATTTGAGTCACTGTCTTTCACTTACACAGCCCGGTTGCCTGAAATATGCCACGGGGGAAATGCTGATGCGACCGTTCGTGCCCTAGGAATCGATTTATGCACTCCTTGGGAGCCCTGCACAGCACAGAGCCGTGGGGATCACACCCACTAGAGAGAGAATAGGTATTGCCGGGATTTGCTATTTACTAAATTCAGTACTGTGATTTATGACAAATTATTTTGTAATTTTACATTTTTGAGGTGTTATGTTGAAAAAGCAAAAGAAACTTATGCTGACAAAATTAAATATGATAGGTACAGTCTTTCATCAACTAGAAAATGTCGTGGTCATGACTGTTCCTCTTGGCATTCTTCTGCTATCGTCCACATCCTAAACCATCTCAACTTTACATTTCCATTAATGATTTCTAATCAATAAATTAAAAATTCTCCTCTAACAAAATAATGATGAAGGTATTAATATATATCTCACCCTATAGTTTAATCTGCAGCTGACAAGTCACCTACTCCACTATATACACTGATCTCTCTTGCAAGACATCTCCCACAGCAGGAATGCTGTGGCTTAAGCCTGAACAGAAACTGATGTTGGCTTGCCTTAATGCACTGATCTGCAAAACGCAGAAACCCAGGTGCTGATTAATGAGGCATTGAGCCATTGCTGCAGAAGTGGAACCTGTGGGAGGTGGGCAGGGCACACTGCCAGCATCTCTAACTGTTTCCAGCCAGCTTGGCGTAATCCATCCATTGCTGGGCATGAACCAACTGCCAGCTGTTTGTGTAAACATCACAACTTCTGAAGTTTGATTTTCTGTGGACTTGTGTCTTATGACTGACCAGCTTTTGAATTGATTTTTGTTAGCAAAATTTTACGAGACATCCTCAGACAAGTGAAGGGATCCCGTTCCTGCTTCCAATCTCCTTCCATTTCAAAAACAGATGGACAAATAAAGACAGCAATACCATATCAGCACAATCACTTAGTTTCTTAGTGAAATTAAAATTAAAACCTCGTGTTTTACTTTGATGTCATATAATTCCTGATATAAACTAGTATTTCAACCTATTTTCTACTACATCTTCAATTTTTAGTGAATCAGAACAGCCACTAAATCCTAAGAGCTCCGTGGTAGGATCATAAATCACTTTCAAAATTACACAAACCATAAAAATTCCAAAAAAAATTTTCATCATTAATTCACCTTCGAAGAACAGCCCTCACATTTTGCTTAAGACAGTATCAGTGACTTCGAAGTTTCTTTACACATTCTCCTTGCTCTTTTAAGGTGTAACAGCTGTGACACCAGTACTCCATATGGACCAGCAGTGGACTTCTGGGGTGGCAGTAAAGGCATGAATGGTTGTCCTCGGGCCTGCAGGCACTGGCAAGGACTCTTTCCTCTCTTGGTTAAGAAGCAAAGGCCAAAGGCTCTGAACAACAAACTCTGGCAGATTTAGCTGCTGTGTTTTAAGATGTGATTTGTCTCAGCTGCCTGAGGTCATGATCATTCTAGCAGAGTACAACAATGAAAGTAGGCATTCTTTTAACATGCCAGACTGTGACCTGGAGTCTCTGCCATAAGTGTGGTAATACCTAACAGCAGAGAAAAATAGACACTTGAGAGTGGTAATGTCTTAAACTGAATGGGTAACTCTGTCAAAGACCACTTATCAGAGCTCTAAGCCTCAACACAACTCATCACTATTATGCACTTACAGGTTAGGAAGCATCTAGATGACAAACCAGACTCTCCCCAAGCCTCTGTATCAGGCTTGTGTGGCACACAGCCTACCAAAGAATTCCTTTGGCCCAGAGTGCTGCGTGGGTGAAAGAAACGAGTTTGTCCTGCCCCGCTGCTCTCTCCTTGGCCTGAGATCAGCACGTTGTTGAGCACGCAGCAGATCGTGACCAGAGGCAATGGCCTCTTTCAACAGCCCCATAACACGTGCTGGGTTGAGAGCTGCTGAGAATGGTGATGCACTGAGGATTCCTGACTGGCAACTGCTTTACACATGAGCATGAGTATACTCTCACACTTTTGACAAAGAAAATTTGTAAATAAAAAATAACTAGCTATGGGGAAGCATGAAGGCATTGCAGTAGAAGGGAGACATGTAGACATGGTTAGATATGACTACCATATTCAGGTTGCCTTAGATTGATTGTCTGTTCCCTTTTCCAACCAGAATTGTTTACCAGGGAGATTTTGAGAACTGTGTATGTCTAGGATCCTTGGTATCTAATAATCTCATCATGTTATTGCATACGTGCAGCAGTCTCAACCTTGGATGTCCCATGTCCAGCAATCCCAGTGACCTCAGAGCAAACACCATAGGCCCATATTCTATAGGCAATGTAATGCCAACAAAACTGAGGGAGTGCTCTACCACTCCTACAAACTGTTGCATGAACAGACCACACAATTACTTTGAGCATTTCCAGCAAGCCCTAGAAGTGTAAGGCTTACTGTACTTGCACAACGCAACTGGTGCATATTTTCTGTGCTGGAAATAGAATAGCCAGAGGGTGGGATAAAGAGCCACCAGAGGAGTAGCACAGCCAACTGTGCTACTTACTGTGGTCATTGACCACAATCTGGCTTTCACAATTAATACACCTCTTCCTCCCTCCCTTGTGATGTGCAGCCACCACCTTTCAGCTGCTGCAAACCAAAGTTGCTCCTTCTAAATGGCAACCACCAAGAACTTTCCTCAGTAACGGCTGCAAATTCTGAAGTCCAGCTTCAGAACAGAAGGGAAGTATCAGCAATAGGCTTGCTAAGGTGAGCTGCAGAACAGAGATTTAGCAACACAAGGCAAAAAATAACAGGATATTCCATATCAAGATAGGAAGGATGGGGAGGTATCACAGTAGCATTTGCAGGTAACAGCATAATTCTGTTGGCTTCTGCTGAATCATCTTATTTGTACTATGTAAGAGAAAAATAGAGCCCTAGTTTGCTTTTCACATCTCCTTTATTACAATAAAACTTCTGGATTATATTGATGATTTTCAGCTTCATGTCCATTAGACCCATTTATTCCATAAATGAAGAGCAAATTTGGATAAAATGGATGGGATTTGTTTCAACAGGGTAGTTATTAGAAGGCAGCCCAAGGTAAGTAAGTCAAAGATAGTAATCTGTCCTCAGCTGAGTTGCACACACCTGTTCCATACCCTTCTCCTTCTGGAATTACTTTTAGAGTGGCACTTCAAGTATGGTAAAAATTTGTCAGATGACTGCTCCCACTAAAATCTGCAAGAGGGATGTGACCATGAAAGAAAAATACACAGTAACCTTTCCAAAGTATGCCTGTAATTTCAGAATCGTGCTTTCCCAGAGCTGAGCCTCCTTCTGCCAAGAATGAAGCTTTATCATGGTTGCTGCATTGAAAAGTGAGACACAGGTGAGAAAGAAAATACTTTTAGAGCATTTGTAGATTCTTTCAATTGTGGTTTTAAATTTACACAGGATGTAACTTACCTGTCTGAATTTACCCACTGTAGTAAGAATAGATCATAATGAATGTTTAAAGCCTGAGCAGTTTATGAAAGAAATTATATAACATGGTGTTGTAGGAGCAGTGGATTTAATTCAGCGACCTAAAAAACACTTACATTTATTTCTGTCTTAGGAAGATCCTAGGTCTACCTGTCAGCAGCAGGATATATTCCCAGAAAATCAATTATACATGTAAGCAAAAATATAATGGAGATTAAAAAACATATAAAAGAGCAAGCACAACTCTTCTTTCACAACACTGTGAATCCAGAGTAACTTCACTGAAGCCAATGAGTTACAGTGGTGTGAGTGAGAAAAGAACCAGCTCCATTGTCTGAAAATTACTCCGGCCACCCATGGAGCCCAATCACAGGAACTGCAGGCAGCTAATATTGCAGCATTTAATTCAGAAAGCCCAGACTGAAAAGAAGAGACTGAAAAGAAAGGATCTGAATTTTATTTCAGTCAAAAAAACCCCCTGAAAATGGTGAATGGAAAAGAAAAAAAAATGCTCAATTTCTAAAACATCCTCCCTCTCCAATAAAAATTTGCATAGATCAAAGAACAAATCTGTATGCTTTGGGCTTTTTTTTAACGCCCCGCAGGTACCCAGTTAACAGTGGCTGAGCTGTATGCTTCCCTGAAGGGAAAGTGTTATCTTGACTTTCCAAACAGCAGACACATTTTGTGAGTTGATGTATACTGTGCTACACCTACTCAGATGAGTGCTGCAGAACAAGTGTCACACCTTTCCAGCACAGGTCATTGTAACATATCCTACCACATTTTTAGGTAGTAATGAACCTCCACTTTCCCTGCTTTAGTTTACTCCCTCTAAACACACGTTCCATTTCTCGTCTGAGGTCAGTGAGTTTAGCTTTCCCAGCTCCTGTCACCTCCCACTTGAGAGAGCATTTCTGCCAGTAGTACTTACTGTCCATAAGAGAACAAAGGCTTGTTTCTGGAGAGCTGTCTGTTCACGGAGCTCTTCTTGTCCCTTCTTCAGTTTTCTTCCGGTTTTTCTGTCTTCTCCATTTATGTCTCTCATTACATGCTGTCTCTCTCATCTATTTTCACCTCACCTGCAGCATTACCCTCTCCATTGGTATTATTGTCCTGATTATAACTATCCAAAAGCTACTGAGGACCTGTAAAACAGCACTTTGTGAGCTTACCATGCTGCACTAGAAACCCCTACACTGATGCACCATGTCAGCATTATGACAGGACATCAAACCACATTAAGACAGATGTGCTGAGTATTATCCACAGAATTCGCAGGAACGCCATCTCTCCTTTTGTTTTCCAGGTCATTCTATCTCCTCTTCCCGCCCCCCCCTTCTACTTTGTATTCTATTTTACTATCACCTTTTCCTTTTCCGTCACTTTATTCTCTTCCTCCTCTCCCCCCTTCCTTCACTGTCCACCTCACATTCCTCCATGCATTTTCTTCCCTCTGATGTGCCTGCACAAAGGAGCATAATGGAGGCAGTACTGCAGCTTTGTTAAATGTGTCCTTGGCTCTTTAGTAAACAAAGCTGTAACTGGGTGCATCTTTGGGATCTGCAAACCAGAAAGGTCTAGAGAAAGTGTTTCATTCCCTAAGGCTTAAGCCAGAGAGCTCTGAGATTCAGAAAACTTCTTGGTTCCCTAATCTCTGATATGAAGCACACCACAAACAGCAGGAGGAATCTTGAAATAATACCAGATTCTTTTCTTCACATGCACATATTTCCTTTTGCTTTGTGAGTCAAGGCTCTTAGCAACAAGAGCACTGTAGAACAGGGTAGTGACTAGAATTTGATGATGTTAGAACAGCAGAAAATGGAAGAAGATGTACTTTGTAATGGCATACAATTGGAAAGAATAAAACTGGTGCCAAGCAGTGCTGAAACTAAACAAAATGTTTCCCAATAATTCAACATACAGAGGGTCAGAAAGCAAGCTGGGTTTTAACGTTCTGACTGGTAATTAAAACCAGCATAATTCAAGTGCAGAACAAAACAGTGCCTGTTGATACAAGGTATTTTGTTTTATGTGATAGCATCAGACTTTCAGGTAAAAAGACAGAGCACATGCTTTGGATGGCATCACTCACCTGAATGCTAAAGATATCTTCTAAGCCTCACTTAGCCCAGTCCAAACTTCTGCCATAGCAGCTGCACAGCGTGTCACATGCCTCAGCACACACCACAGCATGGAAAGAATGGTTTGTAAGGATATTTTAATGGCAGATGTGTTAGCCTGAACAGGTCAAGTAGCTTCTTCAGACAATATAATTCCCTCTGAATGCTTTGTCAATTTTTTCAGATTTTTCAAAAAACTTTCTGTCACATTTAGTGACTTTTTTATCCTCTGTTGATCTGTGAAAGCCTTGAGAAAACAAGGAAGGAAAATTGCTTGATGATACAAGAAAACAATAAAACCTTGTCCATATTCACTTTATATGTCTAAATGCTGTTGAAAATCTATTTTTAAAACCTGAATAGGAAAGCAAGAAATTGTTTTCCACACAGTTCTCAAAAGCAGTACTCGATAGTATTTGTAATAATTATATATTTTTCAGAGAACATGACTTTAAAATTGATATTTCCTAAATATTAAAACTTTTTAATTTCGTATTTGGGAGTAGATATTAAAGTGGTGTCATACATTGTTTCAAAAGTAAATATAATTTATGTCATAATTTTGTCAGTTTAAGAGGTCCAGAATGTATTATTCATTCTTGCTTTATTACTAATAATGAATTCTAGCAAAGCCCCTGCTTTTAGCACTGCTACTTGTTAATATTGTGATTATTTTCTAATTTTGCATTGGCACTATTATACATTCTTACCCAGGGTTCAGTTGTTAATCTGCATTGATATCAGGAGCTCTAGTGATTCCCAAGGCCTTGTTCTGTATATTAATTCATAGAGACATATTTCTGTTCCTTTGTACAATTCTAGTCATAGGAAGGATATCATGCTCTATACTGTTCTTTCAAATCTAAGATTTAAGATTGCAGTCCTGGTAAAAACATACAAAAAGACAAGAAACTACATTAAATACAGTATAGAAAGAAAGCTTGCCTTTCAAATCAAGTGAGGAATTTTGTTTAGGCTTCTACTTCCAATGACACTATTAAACACCATACCTTACTGATTAGACAAATGCTAGAAAAATATTGACTATAAAACCCAAGAATACCTAAAAAAAAGAAGATACAAAATTAATCCTAATTCTATATGTGAGATATATATACACATATACATAGAGTGAGAGAGACCGAGAGAGACATCTAGATTAAAAAATGCTAAGGTAGAAGAGTTTCACCATGAAAAGTATCATGCAAACATTATAAGTGGATTTGAAAAGTCACTTTGTGAATTGCACCAAATACATTGTCTGACTGAATAAATTGCAGAAAAATTGCAATGTGATATACAAAAATGATAATATCTTGGTTGTGGGTTTTTTTCAGTGTTGCCCATTTCCTTTTATTTTGTTGTGAACATACACATTCTTCTGTAATAATTCTACTGGGACTGCTTGGAGAGCCAACATTTCAGTACCTGTTCATCTGATTTGCTGAATAAGGGACATTACACTTCTGGAGTGCCTCTGGCCATGTCCTCTTTTTCTGTTTGCAAATTATGCTCCAGTGGAAACAGGAATCTCACCACTGAAAGTGGGAACTTTACAATTGAAATTATGTTGGACAACTGTAGCTGCACATACACAGACCAAAACATTCCAGTCCAATGCCACGTTCTGCAGTGCCAAGTCAGGTGAGTTCTGGCCACACTGTACTCCACACAAACTCTTCAGTTTCACTTGGAACAAACCTAGTTTTTCTTTTGTGAGTACAGTACTCTTTAAAACTGATTGCAGTTACAAACAATTCATCAACTAAATAAGAGTAATGATGATAATAATAATAATCATCATCAAGACTTGCACAAGCTTTTGACTTGACTATTAGCTACTTAACAATTGCTTGTATTTACAATTGTACCAGTCCTCAAACACAAATACACAATCAAAAAGATAACATACTTTTTATTCAAGGTATTCTAAAAAGAGTATGAAATCACATGCTAAGTTTCTTTTTGGAAGATATTTCTATTTATTTGTTTTAGTCAGTGTTAGTAAATTGGAAGCTGACATAAAACCTCTGTTTCCACATGTGTAAAGCTTTTTCTTTTCAGTAATATATTAATCACAAGTCAGCTAAATAATTAATACCACAACTTAACTCTAAGCAATTGTCTCATTATCACTGTTTAATTCACAGGCACCAACTAACTCTCCTGACACCTTAACGATGCATTAAATTCACAGTAACTAATGCAAATGGTTTATGATTTCCTAACATTCATTAAAACTCTAATAAAGGCAAGCATGTTATTTTCTTGTACTGTCAAACAGGGAGAGAATATTGTTCCACATCACCTGTAGTTGATGAAAAAAATGTGAGGGGTATCTGTTTTTAAATCTTATCACATAATTAAAGACTGTTAAAGTACAGTGCAGAGGGCAAATTATATTTGCAATAGCTGGACTTTAAACTGTGTCAGCTTTTTCTTAATAAGGTTTCCTGTGCTTGACATCTTACATATTTTAAGTAAACAGATAGAAGAAAAAAAACCCGTATTTTGAAATGGTATATTTTGTCTTGCAAGACTTATACACAAACGTAGAGAAATTAAAACACTGAGATACCTTTGGCAGCCTTTGCAAACTCTGCAAAGAATTCCATTTATCTCCAATGAGAACTAGTGGAGTCATTACATTCATTTGACTTAAATAGTACTTGATCAAATCCCCAAATCCACAACCATACCTGGCAACATCCCCAAAACAAGTCAATAAATGACATATTTTAATTTTTAAACACAACTGCATGAAGAAAAATGGGAGGAAAATAAAATGAAGGAGAGTGTAAAGCAAAACCAGAACACATCTCCCCTTCTCTTTTAATATCACCAGTTATTTCCAGCTCCAGCATGGCATTAATTCAATGCTAGACCTTCAGAAACCTAAACAGCTCAGAAAACTGTCCTCACTTTCAACTGAGGCGATTTCCTTAGAGAGGAAGGTGTCAGTTCTGCTGCATTTTGAATGCACATAAGGAGAGGAAGGAGAGAATGCAGAAGGATGAGACTCCCTTTCCTCAAGCCTAAGAATGCTGAGGACTGAGCACTCAAACCCAGAGCTGTGACAGCAGCAGCAGCCCCACAGCTGCCTGGGCTTCAGCAGAGAGAGGAGAAGCTGTGCACCCAAAGCAAGCTGATAGCCTGGTCTCATCTATCTCCCTGCACAAGCAGTGGCCAAGTTTTCTGACAGCAGGAACCCAGGAAAGGCTAAACCAATGTGCATTTCTCCTCATCCTCCTTACAGATGCTTACATGGAAAGGTCAGGAAAACCCCAGTCAAAAAGCAGCAGTGAATAGGCAGAGAATCCTACATCCTAGTCCCTAGGTATCCTGCAAGGTTCATTTAGCATTGCACATCAGAAGACTGATTTCCAGGAGATTAAGAATAAACTTCAAATCTAACTTTAGGCTTGTTTTAAAAAAGGGCCTTATTTTTACAGGCCAAGTGGCCTGAGGCACCCAAGTGACCTCCAGGCCACTCAGTATTTTAAGAAGTGAAACAGACTCTGTCTCCTGGCCTTTAGAACAGATAGAAGAGCATTATTTTACATTACATTACAGAGACTGCTCCCTGAACACATTACCCAGTAATTACAAGTTGCATTATGTAATTTTGGTGCTGTCTACTACAAAAGTTTCTGCTTCATAAAAGCACACTCAGAATGCACCCAAATGGTTACAACGCCTTGTGTCATCAAAGGCACACGTACCAGCCCTCCAGACATGCTCTCAGATGCAGCAGGTTAAAGAAACATGGGCTGGCAGTGTGGCTCATGACTGCTAGAGAAAAACATTCTCCTTACAAATTGCTGCTTTGATTCTAAATTCATACATGGTATTTAGACCCAAACAAATTTCTAAAAACAGCCTCCTCTCCCGCTTCCAAAGACTATTTTCAGAAACCTTGACATTGCCAACAAGAGGGAAATGTAGGAGTGAAGGATACCTTATTTATTGAGCTGTTGTAAACTCACAACCACTTTGCTGTCACTGAAAATTAAAGTGTAAAGAAAAGCAGATGTGAATGGGAAAAAAATTAAAATTTGAAAAAGTGTTTAATACGGAATAAGTCTTATTATTCCAGGAATTCAGTTCCACTTTTTTGGTATTTAGAACAAGCATTGTTTACTGTTTGCAAGTTCTGTAGTTTTAAATCTAAACAGAAGAGAATGAAATATATACAAGAAGTGCCCTTATACCAGGAAGCACAGCACTAACTGTAATGGTAACATAAATATTACAGCTGTTATTGATTGCAAATACAATTCAGGACTTTTAAGATTACATTCCTTTAATTCTAATGACTCATAAGAAAATGAAACTGCACTTTGCCCAATGCAATTGAAAGTAGCAGCTGTCTAAAGGGACAAATTTTGCCACAGACTGGCTCTGATAACATCCTAATTCTGCCTTCAAGTGACATCAGCCAGTAGCTTGTCTCCAGTTGATCCAATGGTCTACTCCACGGATTAATCTAAAAATACCTTTCTTTCCAACCACAGAACTTGTTACAACACTTAGAATGTTATTGCTCTTCTAGTCTTCCAGATGCAGTTTGCATTTCTGATATTAAAGAAGAACCATGAGAAACCCAGTTAGAAGCCTTCGGGTTTTGCCTAATCAAAGAGCAAATCACTTCTCACAGTCTTTCTAAAAGCACCATAAGCACATAAAAAGAAATAACTGCTTCCTGAAAGAAAAAAAAAATAAAATTATGTAACATATCTGATCTTACAAATCACTTCTATCACTTCTATTAAAATATCATGCAGAAACTAAGAATAATATTTATATACATTTAAATGAATTACTGAGGTGTAACATGATAAATGGTTCCACATTACAATTTTTTCCAGTTGCAAAGCCCAAGTGATTCCTGCCCTTTTTCTCACCCAACTGCTTCTACCATTTTGCTAGTTTACTCATCAGTAGTGCTGATGCAACTGTTTGTGGAGCTGCACTCTAAGCCAAAACAAGAAAAAATGACCTCATTTTAGAAAACAACAGTACACTCACTCTTGTTCATAGGTGTAATTTTAGAACCCATAATTAGAAGGAAAAAAACCCAAACATCACAAATATTCAAAGTGCCAGTTAAGAAATCATGAATATAAGGCGTATTTCAGTTGAATGGAAAGATTCTTGTTTAACAGTTAAGAGTTAGATCACTTACAGGTGAAAACTCAGAAAGGGAATTACTGTCAGATAGCCAAAGCTGTCTATATTTCATTTCAGGGAAAAAATAGTTTTATTTATATTCCAATTACAGCCTTTCCTGTTGGAGACAAAAGAATCTGAAACACAAAGAGCGAGCTTTGCTCAGCTCCCTTTAGTACCCAGCAGTGCATCTTTCAAAGGAAACATGCACCCCAGGTACCAGGAGGCTTCCACAGAGAATATTCACATTTAAAAAGGAGAGCAGCATGTCTTTCTTTGGAACATTGGAACATTGGAACAAGTGGCACATGGAAAAAATACTGTACCTATTTTTTCCTGTTCAAGGATTTCAGACTTGGACAACAGTGACCAATTATTTAGAACAAGTGTGGTTCATTTCTCCATCACTAAAGAAGTTCAAAGCAAACTTCCTGCATCAGTAGCAGAGGTGTCAGAGGCAGCCTCTGCACCTGCATCACTTTCTGTTGAATGACTGTCCAGACCAAGTGCACCACTTCCTCCCACACATACAGGTCACTCACTCACTTGCACTATCAGTGATTTTCCAGACTGGAGAACAGTATCCAGCACTAATCACTGCCTTCCTCATGGAAACCCTGTACTTCACCTGCTTCACATTTCTTAGCTAACATGACCACGTTGTGCTAAACTTTGCTTTTCATGTTAACTTTGACATGCACAGCTGATGCTGAGACAAAGATTTCTCAAGGAACTTCCCAGACTGGAAGCATTGAGCACACACGTGGAGGAGCAGACAGCAACCTGCTTTCTTCAGGACTGTTAGCAGTTGTTGCACTGAAGTCTCACAGGTCCAGAACACAGCACCAAGGGAACAGGGATTAGCCATGATGAAAAAACACAAATACACCTATGTCCCACTGAGAAAAGGCATAATTAGCAGTATTACATTGCAAAAGGGCTCTTCATAAGCTCTGCTCAGTTTTCACAAAGGAAAAAAAATCCACAAAACTTTATTGCAACAAGGTATCAGTTATTGCCTCAGTCTTTTGTTATTTTAACCAGTCTTACAAATTCTGAATCCTCCCTCAAGTCTTGCAATCTTCTGTGGATACTACTTGAAAACTATATCCCTTATTTTTGCAAATTTAACAGTGACTTAGCAGACTTCAAGCACTAGCCATAGGAGTTTATGAGGCAAACTCACTGCTTAGCTTTTTAGACTCCTTGAAAGGCAAAACCTTTGCTTTGCATCCAAGAAAATGTCTACTCCAAAGAACAAGCCTGGATCACTCTGATTTTTCCCTCTTATTTTTAAATGTCTTCCAGCTTCCCTGGTTTTAGGTCAGTTTCTCATTAATTTCACCTAATACATTTACAGAATTCTGTATTAGGAGGGGAAGGGTGTACATACAGAACAAATAACATGAAAAGGAGAAAAGAAGTTGAAACTTTTTATATCAATCTCTACTGCTGAGTTTCCAGGACTGTTCCTTGGAATAAAATGCCTAATAAAAAGCAGTTCTTTAATATTTATGGTAGGAAAACATAAGAGCAAAGGAAAGACCTTGAGGAGTCTTGAAAAAAAAACATCTTAAATTAAACAATTGCTAGCTATACCTGCTGTAGTAGTTGGGATAAATTCTACATCAATGACATTTCTTTTTGTTGAAGAGACTACAAGTGGGGAAAAGATGACCATAGACAAAATCAGTATTTAAATTGTCTACAGAACTTACTGTCTTTTTTTAACCTAGTAGTTTATGTCCTGAAAAGGTATTGAGGTGCTTTCTTCTGTCATTGACTTGCACCTCTACTGTCCCTACTTATTAGTTTTATAAAGCTAATTAAGTGGAAATCAAAATGAATTTTGGAAATTTATGCATCATCAACAGAACTTTTAATTAAAACCTTGTTGCTTCCAAATGTCAACGACTAGGCAGTGAGACACTTTTTGTGAGGTTACTCATTTGGGTGGAAGACAAGCTTATCCTGGTAATACTGTTTTTAATACCCTCTGCTTAAAGCAACTGCAAAATTATATGTTACAGTGACATAAAGAAAAAAAACTGTAGAGCTGTGAAGCATGAATCAGAAAGATTCACTTCAGATATTTCTAAGATGGCAAAGGATTGCTGAAGCTTGTACCTTTTACTTGTATGATATGCAATAACTTTTTGGAATCCACAACTGGTACATCTTTGTTAAAAATGAGAAAGAAACATTAAGATTCCAGGGCTGGTAGGGACACAAAAAGTCCAATTTGTTCAGGAGTAAGAGGGAGAAAAACAGCCAGAGAAACCATGGCAGGCAGATGCAGAATTGCAACGTGTTTGATCTATTGTGTTTGTGCACTTGAGGTACAAGTGCACAGCTGTCACGTTTCATGTTTGACAACTCACCCCATAAAGCAGTAGCGTCCAACCTCTCCATAAAGCTCCAGAGTTCATTCTCCTGACTCACTGGCCAAGAGAAGGGCCTTGCTCCCTGGCAGATAATTTAAGGACAGTGATGAACAAACTCTCTCCTAACCATAAAATGCAGTATCTTACTCTTTCTAGCAAACACACTGTCGCATCTGAGATTAGCTTAGTGGCTGAATCATCGCTATCTCCCAACAAAGGCTGCGTGCTGACAGAGGCACAAAGAGTGCTGATCTGCTGCTCCATGCTTCTTACTGAAATAAAAAGCTTAAGTATTACCATGAATGAAAACCAGACCCACAACAGGCAGTGAAATGTTCGTATTCTTTATTTTATGCATTACTATAGGCTGTGTAACATTACAGCGGCATATAAGCAGACATACCTGGATCAGTATCATACAGGAATCATGCTCCTGCAGGAATCTATGCCTGTCACGGAGCTCCACGGCTCCTGCAGCAGCCTGTGCTAAGGGAGGCAGGCCTGTCCCAGCCCCTGCAGCATCCTGTGCTAAGGGAGGCAGGCCTGTCCCAGCCCATGCAGGGCGGTAGGCTCGGCCTGCGGGCCCCGGGAGCCCCGGCCCTCAATCACCTCCGTGCTTACGGCAGTATTTCGCAGCTCCGGGACGCCGGCTGGGGGGCAGCGAGTGCTCGAGGGGCGGGAAGCACCGGGCGGGCACAGGAAGAACCCCTCAAGCCGCATCACCACGACCCCGGCCCGCCGCCCCTGCCAACCCCGGAGCCGCCGCCACCACCACCACCACCGCGTTCAGAGCGCGCGGAGGTTTGAACCGCGCCGGCCGCCGTACGGGGGAGGTGCTACTGCCGCTTCCGCAAGAGGTGGCCCCCGCCGCGCATGGAGGAGCTGCCCGTCGTCGTCCTCCTGCTCCTCCTCCTCTCCTTACTGCTTGTCCCGCTGGTGCTCCTGCATAGGAGGCACCGCGGTCGGCGGACGCCTCCGTTCAGTCTCCTGGTGGTGGCCGGCTCTGGTGAGTGGGGGTTGCCACCGGGGGGAGCGGGTGGCGCCGTAGAGCTGCCTCTCCGTGTTCCTGGAACTACGAGTCCCGGCATGCAGCGCGACGAGCGGCTAGCGCAACGCCACCGCTGTGCCCTGGTGCATGCCGGGAGTCGTAGTCTCTGTTACGTGTGTCAGGAGCCGGTGCCCAGGTCCCGCCACGGCAGCTCCTGCGCGGTCCCGCCGGGCCGGGTGTCCTCGGGGCCGCCGCCTGCATTTGGGTGTTCTGGTTCTCGATTTGAGTCACTGCTACGCGTTTCACCAAAGTCACGCACGAAGGCCTCGCTAAACTGGTGCAGGACTGGCCTGTGCCGCTGCTCGGTGTTGTGACTGAAGATTGCTGATGGCGGAGCAGGGCACGGCGTTCCCAAGGCTGGCACGCCGCTCACAGACGTGGCGTTTTGCAATCCGCCCAAACCGCGTTGCTGTGATTCTTACAAGAGTCGCACGTGGATCCGTCAGAGACAAGAATGTCGCTAAACATCTGCTACCCCTTGTTACTTGTTATCAGTATTGAAGGGCAGTTAATTTATCTCCAAAAAATTTATTTGAAAATTTTCAGTTGACAAATACAAGCCAGTTGTGATTTAAGCACCTCAGTATCCCTTTGGTTTTTGTGCACTAACTAATTGAGTAATCCTGAGTTCTTGCTGCATCTGAGTTTGACTGGCAGGTTTGTGATTCTTCAGGTCATCTTTACTTCCACTAGGGCTGGAAATGTGTGTATTTTCCTTCAGTCCTTTGGAATCTAGTTTCTTTGCATTAAAAGAATACTTCCACTATACATAAGCTTACCAGGTGAAATAAAACATGTCAGTTAAGATTCATGTAATGTTCAAGCCTATTCTTGAGACTTTTAAGTAGAAGTCTCCTGCTCTTCTGTGAGTGTTCAGCTGATTGCATTAAAATTTTTGAAACCTTTTAACAAACACCGCTCAGGAGAAAATATCTCCAAACACATTTGAAAAATGAAATTGTTTGGAAAGGTGGCAAAGTCTAGTGCAATGCTGCAACATAGCTCTCCTTGTCAGTTGTTCACCACCTATGAGTGCTTAACCTGTGCAACAAAGGTCTCTTGGGAGCCTAGTGACACAGAGCAGCAGGAGACAGTAGGAATACATTTAGTTTACTGCTTTGGTCTGCACCTTCCAGCAGAGTGAAAAGCAACACATCCAATATACATTTACATTATGTATTTATGGGTGTGGTTTCATGTTGGTCTGATGCAGTCCAACAGATAAAAGGTGAGGCTGCTCCACTTTACCTGCACACACAATCTTCCTTCTCCCCCTCTTTCACTCTTAAAATAGCCCTCTAACTGCTTTTCAGGAAATTCAAATGACAAAAAAAAAATAATTACCCAGCTCCCAAAAAGCACAGTATGTACACCCTCCCCTTCTCCCTGGTTTAGTGCCAGTTTAGCTCTGGGACAGAGTGACCCTGCAGTTGGAAGGTTGTGAAGGCCCATTCAAGGGCAGTGCTCAGAGCAGGACTGTTTGTTCTGTCAGCACCCAGCAGCTACACTGCTGTGGGTGCCAGGTGACACTACTGGGGCTGTCAGGTGACACTGCTGTGGTGAGCTGGGGAAGCAGAGCCCTGCTCTGGCAGGTCACAGCACTGGGCACAGGGCAGGGGCAGTTCTGCTGCCAAAGTGCAGCTCTGAGCGAGATCCTGTCCAGGTTCATTCTGGCCCTCGCCCCATGGGGTGGCCTTTGGGTGCAGAGCACAGTGTCACTCTTTGCCCGGTTGTTCTGCACCGTGTACAGGACATTAAACACAGATGTCAGACTCCTGTGTGACCCTGGTTCAATCCCATTTTCACTGGAAAATGTCCATCAGTACTGATTCCTTGGGAACTGAGTTCCCTCCATGTTATTTAAACAGTCTCAGCATCCTCTAGTTGAATCCTTTACTTTCAGAAGATACTTTCTCACTGGTAGTAGTAGTATTAATATGCTTTAAAATGAAAAGTGACTGATTCAGCTGAAGAAATGGAAAGCTGCAAAATTTTTCACATATTAATTGCAGTTTGTTTTGTTTTACAGGTGGGCACACAACAGAAATCCTGAGGTTACTTAGCTGTTTGTCAGAGTCATACTCTCCTAGACATTATGTTTTGGCAGACTCAGATAAGATGAGTGAAGCTAAGATACGTTCTTTTGAACAAAAAAGGGCTGAAACGTTCTCCGAGTCCCAGGTAACTTATTAAAGACTCATGTAAGAAAAATTATCTTGACATTCTAGTTCAAGGCAACTTGGAAATGATTCTTTGAAAGGACATTTATACAAGTGTTACTTGTAGCTGTAAGAATACTGGGGCAAAAATATTGCAGAGGGTTGGGGTTTTTTTCAGTTTGGCATTTCCCTCAGTGAAACATAGTATTTCTTTGAAAGAAACTATATATAAAAATATTTTATCTAAGAAAACCTTAATTTAAATTGTATTGGCTTTGTGCATTTCTAGACTGTGTCTTGATTGTATTTTTAAAATAAAGTATTAAGTGTGTGTTTAAAAGGGATGCAAGGCCTCTGAATGTCAGTTTTCTGGCTGATGACCAAAGCAAATGCTGAACTCCTAAAAATCATGAAAAAAATCATTAAAATATCTTGTTTGTTTTTTTCTCAGATGTTTGCTTGCTTTCAGCTAGTTTGCTGTATGATTAACAGACAGCAGCATAACTGCTTACCTAAAGTGTGATCTGATATCCAGTGAAATTAGTAGAAAGTATTAGTGGAATAAGTACAGTGAAAAAGAATGTTCTGACTAGAAAAAATTTAAGTTCTTTTGAGCAAATAGTACAACACACAGTAAATTAATTAATTGCACGGTGTTGATTTCATCTGGTGCAGTTCCATTGTTTTCAGCAGCGCTGTTGGGACAAAAGACTGTAGGACTCAGTACTAAAGATTTTCAGAATAAACCCTTTTAATGTAAGGCTGCTAAGGTGAACCACAGGCTCACTAAGGAATGACATTTTTAAGCTTGTTTACCACAACTTTCACATCTCATTGTGCACCAAGGACAAATGTTTAGTAAAGTGACCAGAGGTATTTCCTGTTCAGAGACATCTCGTTGGGTAAATAGCCGTTCACACAGTCACTTTCACTTACCTGAACAATGTCCAACCCTAAATTATTAGATTTCTTAAAGATACATATTTTCAGTGTTAAAAGGTTATGTGGTTTTCATAGCTCACTTATTTTTGCTAAGCAGCTTCTCTTTTATAACCCCTCCAACTACTAACAGATCCTGTAGTTATATTTTCCCTCAACACTGAAAGCCAGAGGAACATTTTTGGCTGCATCTGAGTTTGATGTCTGGATAACAGATGCTCATTTTCCTTTGACCATTCTCTTTCTACTAAGCACAAGTATTTGGAGTGAAAATGAAAGATAAATTTTGGAAAGTAAATATCACATGCCTGTAACATATATTTACTAAATTTCACAGTGTTGTTTCACACACACAGTGTGTGTTTTGTTTTTGGGGACACTGGAGATCATTAAGCATTTAAAAATTATGTCTTAGTAGCTTCTTGCAGCTTTGCATAAATGAAAAGGAGAAGTCTGAATGCTTCAACACATGGTCATTCCCTTCCTCATCCTGTTAAGGAAGTAGATTTTTCCAGAACTAGGGACCAGATGGAAGACAAATTACAATAATGATGCAACAGAAAACCAGTGATGTAAGAGAAAATTAAACCCACATACCTCCCCACCCCTCCAAATCTTTTTCTTTTTGAGCTGTGGTCTAGCTCTGTTCTAACAGCTATTCAGGGAGAAGGAAAGAAAGCAAGTCAGAATGAGCATCTTGCTTACAAGAAGAAAAATGCTGCACCTCCAGCCACTAAGTCTCTTGAAAAAGAAATAAAAAATGCCTCCTTATGAAAAGTCTCTGGTCCTGCTATCACTGGCCTCTTTGTTCACTGTTTCCCCCCACCTATAACCACAACTATTCCACGTGGATGCCCCCAGAGCTGTTACTCAGGGAACTTTCTATGCTCACAGAGAACCTGTTTCAGCTGCTGACAACATACTCTGGCAGCAGAGACACAACTTATATTTGTTGACTGAAGATAAATTCCTATACCCCCATTGGTCATGTCTGAGATGAGCAACCAGATTAACTAACCTTTACATAAACCTCTTCTGACCATATGTTCTTTTCCATTTCATGAGAGGTACTGTGCTAAGAAATCTTGTTTCTCATCATGAAAAAGAATTATATAAACTCAGTTTCTTTGCAAGCATTGCAGTATGTTCAGCTGAGCATATTATAATAATTCACAGCAGTTGCAGTTTTCCACCAGCTTTTCCTTGCATCCTTGCAAAACAGCAATATTAACTAGGTAAAGGACTTCATCACTGGTTTTGAAATTACACTACAGACCTGCCAGTTTGGAACACTTGTTTTCAAATTAGAAAAAAATTCTGAGTGCATTAAAGATGTAAACAAAAAAGACGCAACAATATGACACCATAGTAGATACGGGAGAAATCTTTTTCTGGTATCAGACATACTGTGCAGTATTCCAGCAAAATACACAGGATGTACCTTTGGAACCTTGACAGTCCTTCATGAGACGAGAGGCTGGGATTACAGAAGCATCCATCAATGGCTTTTAAATAAACAAACAACAACAAAACCCTCCAGTTTGTTTTTTCATTTTAATACCTAGGAGTTGTTTGATGTGTGGACTGAAGTCCTAACATGGCATAGACACTGATGTGCAGAGTTTCCAGCGTGTTTTTTTTTTAAGTGTAGATAAAATCAGCTTGATCTTTACTTGAATTCTTCTAGTAAATTCCTACTTTGATAGTGTTTGGAGTTCCTGCCAAGTTCTGCTGAAATTATTTGGGTTTTTTAATGATAATGAAAATCACCTATGGTTTTTTGGCAAATACTCTTTAACACCATTCTTAAAGTGAAGGTTCATCTGAATAGTTCCACTGGACCCTGATCTGCCTAAAACTGCCTCATCATACCCATATTTCTTGCAGGGCTGAGTGCTGTGCAAGGGTCTAAACTCCACTTTGGACATTTCTTTTATCACCTGAACTCTTCCAAAGCTTTAAGAAACAGAGGCAATGATAATCAGAAAGCTGTTGAATAAGGAGCAGGGGGCATGTTTATTTTTCCATATTCTGTTGTCAGAGTAATGCAATCAGAGTTTCAGCACCTGCAAATAAAACATAAAACAGTTTGTAACATCTGTTAATGCCTTCCAGTATCACAGCTATTAAAGAAACATATCACAATGAAACAAGGTAATCTCAGTCAAGAAAATTAACATTTTGCATTTGTATTTAGTTTGTATAGTAATAGTTTGTATTTACCATACAGCTTTTGTTAACATCCTCTTTCAGGGGCACAAATCACCAGGACTAAGCTATGACAATGAGCAAGGTGCACATGAAGTAACTGGGCAATTTTCAGTATTTAGAGTTTGTCACACCCCGTGTAAGTTCTGCCATTGTGGTGTGATGTAGTGTCCCATGTGAAGTGAGGTACCAACCACTGTCTGTCTGCATGTCAGCATCACTGAACGCTGCACTGCAGCCACAAACAGTCAAAAATGTCCTTGGCATCAGGAGTGCCTTCTGAGTAGCAATAATTCTTAGGTGCAGCTCCTCTCCACTGAGGTAAAGGCACCTGCAAGGAGGGCAGGCAGCCTAACAATTGCTCCCAGGGCTTGAACACAAAAGGAAAACATCCTTGCTTTCTTAATGTGATACCTTTTACACACAGCGAATAATCTTTATTTAGGGAAAGAACAAAGAAAAATTACTTCTTTACCTGCTTTTGTTTAATGATAAGATTTTCTTTCCTGTTTCTTTATGCAAATATTTTGCATTTTGAATATGCACCGTGCATCCCTTTTGAATACTCACCGCGTACTCATTTAAAGGATGGTGATATTTGCTTGTACATTTGCAATGGCACTCCGCGGACACTGGCAGAGCAAAGCTGCTGCATTTCCTGCAGCGGGAATACCCCGGAGTTTGGGGATGGGTGCTGGAGGCAGCGGTGCGGTGCGGTCCGAGCGCCGCCGGTGCCCACGAGGTGCCGCCCTCGGCCAGCGCTGCGGGACGGGCTCGGCTAACCGGACACGGGAACAGCCCGCGGTACCGAGCTCTAGCCTCGCTCCCTGCTTTATACTGCACTGCATACTGTTATACACAAACGTTTCCAAACTAGACTAAGAAAAGTGAAAAAAAAAAAAAAAAAAAAGGTTGGCACAGATAGTTTTAATAAGAAGGAGGCACAGCGTTCTCAGGAAAGTAACAACTGCGCTCCTCGTGCTCTCTTGCAGTTCAGCCTTGATCGCATTCCCAGAAGCCGGGAGGTTAGACAGTCTTGGATCTCCTCTGTGCTAACAACACTACACTCCATACTTTACTCTCTTCCTCTCACCTACAAACGGAAACCAGATTTGGTAGGTAAAGAAAATTTTAATTTATTGAGAACTTGCTAATCCGCATCATAAAAGCAGTATGGAATATGCAGACTGCATCTCATATGTATGCTTAGGTTTACAATTCACAGGAAAATTATTTTTAATGTTAAATATAGCAGCAATATATCAAGAAAGAGAGAGCAGGTTGTACTGCTGGTGAATTAGAATAGCAAATACCAGTTTTCCCCTCTCAAAGTTTGCAGGTAACTTCAGAGAGTCACTCCCTTGTTGTGCTGGTAGAGCCAGCAAAAACAAGACTGCTGCTTCCTGATAATATCTCTTCAGGATTGCAGCAGCACAAACTATGCCTGAAAGCCTGGTTATCCTGTTGGCTGGACTTGCTTCTAAAATGGTATGACCAGTCTGGCACAGACAGGTTCAGACCAGCACAAATATATACAGGTTCAGTTCTTGTGCTTACATGGACTTTTGAGCTACAATGCATATTTATTTAGTCTTTGGCAGACTGACATTAGTTATCTCATCTAATGACAAAAAGCATCACTGCTGAAGTAGCAACTCCTCAGCACTTTAGTAGCTTTTTCAAGCTGTTCAGAAAACTGCACTCTCATTACATTTATGCTAATTACATTTATTTTAAAATATCCCACACACTTGAACAAGTCAGAAGCATTCAGAGATGTCAGATGGTAGAACTACAATGGAGATACTCAATCAAGAAAGTTTTGTGTTAACACAAAAGGTAGTGCACTGGTCTCCTAGCTTTAAGTCTAGAATTTTGTAAGAAAAAATTTGGTTACAGCTGGCTTCTTGCTAGAGTCATTGTCATCTTGAGTCAATAATCTAAACTTGAGGGTTTTTTAAAATAGTGTTAGTTTAGCAGAACTTCAAACTAATACTTTATGAGGTTTAAAGTATTTAAATGAAACATATAAATACTAATACAGTTACAAGGTTTTTTCATAATTTAGTAGTAGCATCTATACACACACAGATATTTGTAAGGAGACAGATATTTGTAAGCAGACTTTTCTTAACTCCCTCTGTGAACTGTATGGCTAATTCTAGAGAGGCTTTTTAATGTTTGTGATACTTTGAATGTTTAGAGACGCTGCTGTGAATAATGTGATCTCATTTACTTCAATAGTACTGGTCAGTTCCTGTCAGATCAAAAGCTACTTGCTTGCTGGACTTTTCAAACAGTTTAGTGTGCAGAACAACAGAAGTAGTTTTTTTGCAGTTACTGTTTCTCAAGCCTATTCTGAAAACTGGAGATAAAACTGGGGGAGGGGAGAAGGTGGCATGCTATTCTTTCTACAGTGGTTTTGATTGGGGCAGTGGTAATAGCCAAGAGCAACACATTTGGTAATCACTTTGTTACACCACTGTGTTAAGTTAGTGTATATTTACTTTTTTATTTATTGCAAAAGAAATTGACTGGAAAAATCTCACTGCGTAGATTAGCTTAATAAAGGAAGCAGGAAGTTACTAATCTAATTCCATGTTTTCTGTTTACCAAAGGAATTTAAAGTGACAGTGAGACTTACACATGGAGTTATTAGAAATGGTGTTGGAGTTGACAAACTGTGATAAGCTATCAGAAAACTAACATTTGTAAAAACACTTGTGCTTGTAAAATTAAGGACATGTTTTAGCAAGGCCTTTAAGCCCTTTCCAATGCTTAAAGTAACTCCTGTCTCAAAATGAGACCCAAGAGTCTTTATCCATGGTTAAAGAGCTGGAGGAGAAGCCAACTCCAATTACTTTTTGTCAGATGCTATTATCAACCAAAATAGCAGCTGGCAGAAGCATCTCAAGCATTATTGCAAATCATGTACACTTAAAAGCTGCTTACACACTATTACTTGTATGAATATCTTAGTTTAAGGATTCTGTAAAATATAAGAACCCAGAAAGCTGCAAAGATTTTAAAACACTTATCCAAGGAGACTGGTTCAGGGATTAAAATACCTCACATTGCCAGTGAAAAGACTTTATGGTATGTGAAACAACTGGTAGTATTTAATTGCCTTTCAACAAAAACTTGAATAGAAACTCACCCTACTCTTGGCAAAATGTAATGCTTAGTAATGTAAAGAACTAGAAGGGCTGGGACAAATGCTGGCATTCACAGGACTCATCTATAACTTTTGGCATGGAAATCAACAACCGAGTTTAGAAACAAGCACAGTATTACATCATGCTGAGAGCTTCATATTTTTAAACAGGACAGCTTATGAGTGCTCTACATTTTCAGTCTAGACACTGGGTTTGTTGAACTGCAGGAGGGAGAGACAACTTTGAGTTGCTTCTAAGTCATTTGTATGTGCGAGTGATCCCTAAATCCTTACACTTGCTTTCAGACTTGTCAGAAATATGTGTATGTATGAAGGAATGACTGAAGTCTTCTCTAGCAGCCAAAAGCTAGAGAAACACACAGGTGTTGCAGTTGTCAAGAAATGCAGGACAAGAGAAGTACTGCAACGGGAGTCCAAAACCATTAGGTGCATAAAGGCAAGATTTGGAACAGATATGCTAGTTGTGGCAACCTGAACCTGCCTGTGGAGTGCAAGTAGCTGCAAAAGGGAAACAGCAAACCCAGCTGCACAGGAGCTACTTGAGGAGCACTTTATATGTGCTTTTCTTGATGAGTGCTGTGTCCCTTTTGTATCTCACACTGATCTGGCAGAGCTTCTCAGTTTACTTTGCCTGAGAAATCAGTTCCATCTAACCCTTCTTCAAGATATTACATTCAGAAAGAACTGAACAACTTCCAGGAGATCTTTGCTGTTTTGCAGGACTTGACCCACACTTGAAGTGGGCCTCCAGAGAGTTTAAGAAATGCAAAAGTTAGCTTACATTGTTGTTCAGCTTGAGATCATCTTCAGAAGGCCCATTTCTGAGTTATGAACATCTGTGCTCTGAAAAGTTAAGTCCCTTTGGAAATATTAAGCCAAGTAACAATTAAGATGTCAGAAGTGATGACTGGCTTGTGTTTCTATAGCCAAGAATTATAGAAATATAAATGTCAGAGTGTTTTGCAGGTGAATGTATGGTGGGCAGTTTTTATCTGCCTTAGATAGGTTTCCTATACAGAAGCCTAAAATTCCAGGGAAGGAAAGGCTTGTGCCAGCACACAGTACCTACACCCACCTTCCCCCAGAAAAGCTTTTAAAACCATTCATCAGCTGCAGCTAGATTTAGCATACAGTCTAAGAGATTGCAAATTCCTACCATGAAAACAGGCAGCTGGTCAGAGAAGAGAGACTTTTGTTGTCTTCATTGAGAGAAAGGCTAAGAAGAAACATAAAACCAGAATAAGATAAGACCTATTATCTAGAAAAGGATGCAAATCCTTCTAATTTACAGCGAATTACACAAGCTGCACAGAGACTTTTTCCAAAGATAAAGAAAATTACTGCATCTTCCATGGATTATTTGATATACAAGAAGGACTAAACTAAAGTTACATTTTTCCTTTAATGTGCTTGAAGTCAGTTCAATGGAAACTGGGCTTCAGTTCCCTTGCAGCTTACAGAACTATTGTCCTTGGGCCAGTTTACCAACCCTGCAACTAAGTTTTCAGGTGATCTAGCCTTTTGTCTGGATCATGATTACCCTGCTCATTCTGGCATACCTGAAATCCAAACTGAAAACGAAGGATGTGTACCTACCACACAGCAGAAGCTGCAAAATATTGTATCCAGTACTTGTTTTCAGCCATAGGTGGGTTATGTAATTGGATCAGTGATTTGTGATCCGTGATCCTTTTATATAATTAAATTTCACCTCCAATTATGCAGAAATGCTGTATAAAGCTCCATTCATTAGCAGATTGCACATCCTGGACCCTTAGGACCAGACTTCTTTTCCTTTTCTGGGAACACTTCTCAACAGTTCCTACTGCCTCAGGGCTCTACAGAGCCTGAAATAAGTAAATATTTTCAGATGATTGCTATTTGGGAAAACGTGGGTTAAATCAGGCTAAGGCAGTGGTCCTCCCACTTTAGGGCCTCCTTCCTGTGGAAGTCTGTAGTAAGTTTACATTTGCACAGCAAGTATGCGCTCTGCTGTCAGAGAACGAGTCTCTCCTTTTTAAACTTCTTTTTAGAAGCCTGAAACCTGCACAGCTCATCATGCTTGTAGCAATCACCTCTTCTTTTATGACTGCACATCCCATCACACATGCCTGGTCCCCTGACTGGTTAAACTGACTGAGGCAGCTTCTGGTTACAGAAGTGTTTGCACAGTAAGCTAAATGAAAGGAGATCATTATTTCATTTAGCTAAGATTTTCCATTCTTTGTGCCCTGCCCAAGAAGTCTTAAGTTCATAACACTCTCACAAATTACAGTGACAAATAGTAAGTTATTGTCCCTTATATCACGGTTCTAATTGGAACTTGGTGGAAAGCTACAAAATCTGAGTGGTGGCATTTTTTTCTTTATTCATTTTATAACAAGTGATCTTTGTATAATACAATATTAGGACTATCTGCTGCATACTTTTGTACACTGAATCTTTCCACAGTGTTTTGGACCAGACTGACTGTATGTCTGATCTACTAATGTTCTTCTAGGATCAAAGCAGTCAAAAGCAAGAGGAAGAACATTGGATTTAGAACTTCAGTAATACAAATTTTTTCATCTAAAAAGTGAAGGCATCAAAATTTAACTTCTCCGTGTTGTTGAGTCTTATTCACCCCTCCTAGCTTGTGTAGGTACAGCTACCCTGCAGCTACAATGCAGAGTTACCCTGTGCTGGGCACAGATAAATATCTGAAGCTATTCCAGTCAGCTGGCTCAAAGCTGGTTGTAGCTCTGCCCTTTCTGTGACTGCTCATTAGACTTGCCCATAGACACTTCTTTTCAGAGGGAGGACAGGAGTAGCAGTAAAGATGAAGTAAGATCTTAGCTTATATTTAAAGAGGCATTTTTAGACGTAAAAGAGCCTTAACTCATCAGCTATCAGGTTCTTTATGAGCCTAATGAACACGCTGGTCACACTTCCATGTGTGTTATAAAGCATAACAGTCTTGCTAAATCTAACCACTGGTATGCAGAGACAGACTGCCAACACCTCTAGGTTTTACACTGTGAAGATATTTCAGGCAGGTATTTGATGCACATTCTTGCTATACCAAATTCAGTGGTTAGGCAGTAGCCCAAGATATGTTTTAGGAACATTTAAATATCATGTTTAGTTAACCTAAAATACTGCTTTCAAGTTGAAGTTAAATAAATGCCTGATTAATGAAAGACACACTGAGATTTGCAATTAAAGGCTCATTTTAGGCCACTAGTAATAATACATGAGTATATTTGAAAGTCCTTGGATTTAATTTCACCTTTCGAGTAGAAGCAGGCTACTAGAATAAGCAGTTTTTATATGAGGAGATACAAAATTATTTGTAAAGAGGCTCTAAAAGGTTGGATGGTATTCCTCATGGTGACCAAGAGACTGTGGTCAAGTTCACATTCAGCCAAGGTGACGTTGCTGAAAGCCAGCTAGTACCTAGTGTTGTAGCTAGAGATGTAGTTCAGTAACTACCATTTAATTTACTTGGCAAAGGCTTTTTACGGAATTATTTTATGACCAACTTTTTCTTCTACCCTAGGTCAAATTTCCTCTACTTCCTACTAATTTGTCAGCAGCAATAAACCACATACCCACTCCATAGTAATGTAGGTAGGCAGTTAGTTTATTCTCCACCCTGTATCTGCTTTGGTAATCTTGTTCTTTTTAACCAACCTATCTATCTCCCACACTTTCTCAAAAGACTCAATGGTTGTTTTGTTGGTCCCACTGACAGCCTGGGTGTTCATGTAATGTTTTAATAACCAACACTAACATTTTCACAGACTTGAGCCTTAGTATCAGTCTTTCAGCTGTCATTTATTATTATTTTTAATTTATCATTCTATGTTTCTGATTTTACATTTGGCAACTGGGCTGGGAAGTATGCTGATGGAAACTACCACTCCAAAGACCTTTTCATCCCAATGACAAACCTGCCATCTGGCATACAGGGGCAGTTAGGCCTGGTGCCTAAGGTTAGACTCCTTAGAAAAAATTAAAGCCTGCATGTTTCTTTAGGCATCCAAATGAAGATTCTCAAACCTTCCTCACTAAGCTGTTGCCTAACTTCTGACACTCTTACTGACCCCAGTCATATCTTTTCTTTTTATCAGTAAAGCCCTTGGGCACACCCACAGGCAGACCTGAGCTGTTTTAAGTCTTTACAGTGTCAAATACCCACATACATAGCTGAGCTCCTGTGCTCTGCTGAAATCCAGGTGCTGGGAGCTTCCCAGGTTGCTTTTTTATTCAGAGGCTGATGCAGATCTCATCAGCTGGGCCTCTTCCCTTGTCTCTTTTCCCTGAAGACAGTGGGTTGGTAACTCTGGTCAGGCCTAGAAGGCAGAAGTGGCAATGCCTAATGCTGTTAGGATTAAATCCTTACATCTAGTTCCTAGTGGTTTTGCAGAAGCTCTCCTTTTCTCCCATGGAAAAATCCACTAGGTAGGATTTCTCTCTGTCTCTCTGTCCCCAAACCTTTAGAAAGTGAGAGCTGCACAAAAGGTGATGCTTCCCAATCTATTTTGTTCTATGATGAAAGTAATACTCAGAAACAAATAGAACCCCAGCTGTGTAGAGTACTAATTTAAGTCCTTGCTCTTCCACTCTCTCTTCCCCACTCTGGCATTTACTAATCTTATTTACCCTGGTTAGGTAATCTGCCTGTAGGACCACACATGTCTCTGCTTGTTTTGAAGAGCACCTCACTTACTGGCTGTATTGTATGATAATAACAACAGCTGCTGTACCAGTGAGATCCAGAAGTGAGCAAGAAAGGTTTTCATGGCAGTGCTATAACCTACAGCTGCTGACCAGCCTGAACACAAGCTGTTGCTATAGGACACTATAACTACCTACTTGGACCCCTGATGATTCAAGCAATTTAGACAGTAGCAGGTAAAAGTGTACCCAGGTATAATTCAGTTCTACCTTAATTACCTGAGTTACATCAGATTACACAGCTAGTTTTTTGGCATTTTTTTTTCCTGCCTTGCATTCTGCAGGTAAGTTCAAACAGAAAATAGGGTGTGAAGTTTTAGCTGGTTTTATATGCAGGTGTTGGAGGAAAGTGAACTGGATAAGATCTTCACTCTTCAAAAAGAATAAACCAGTAGGTAGTTTAATGACCTTTCTATTGTGCAAACAGAGCCTGAAATTCTTCTTTCTCCCCATCAATAAGAATAATAAGGAAATGTTGAAAAAGGTTCCTGCCTTTTTTAAACCGTAAAAAGTATTACCAATTCTAAGCTAATTTTTCTCAATGTTCAAAACGTGAATTTTCAGACATACTAAAGAGCAAGAGTAGCAAAAGCTTCCATAAGAACACTCCCTCTCAACATGCTTAAGTATTCGAGTGTGGAGTGTTTGAAATAGTAATATAATATTAAAACCAAGCAAGGGCTGCTGAGCTCATGAGATGCTGTAATTTACATAGCAGAATACAAATTAATTCATTGCAGATTCTCTCTTCTTGTGCCACAGAAGCAACCACCTCCCCCCATCAAAACAAAAAAATTCATTATTCCTACAATGTAGGAATATCTAATAGGGATTTTCCTACATTGTTAAAAAGTCAGTATTGCATAACAGTTAAAAGGTAGGACTTGCACAGATATGGATCATTCAGTTAAACCAGCTTTGGTCCATTTTGTATCACTTCACTTGCCTTTGCCTCTTTTAGTAGTTGTCTATCACCACCACCTCCTGTTCCCTTAGTCTTACCTGCAGGTGTTCAGCACCGTGGAGTAGGGAGCATTACCAGACCGAAGGAGGCCCAAGCAGTGTCCTAAAGGTACTCCAGGGAGTAGCTCCACGCCTGGTCAGCAGCACAACCTTCAGTTCACTCCTGCACATCCCCACACCACCATCCTCCCTAGCCCAGGGAGCAGGGCAGTTTTTCTGCTCTTGACCAGGTGACAAAAGGCCAATGTCTGCAGAAGTCATTAAGGAGAACAGCAGGTGCTGTCAGTTTCCTATGCAGAGCAAATCACAAATTAGTTTTCCACTTTCTACTAAATTTAGGGAGACTTACATTGTCCTCCTTTTCATTGTTGTAATTTGGGAACATAAGTAGTACTTAAACACTTGTTCTTTAAAAGACATGCAGCAATTGTACGTTCACATACTTATGAGAAAAACTGCAAGTTTACTGCTTTACTCATTTTTGCTTTGACTTAGTGACATTTAATCCCAGCGAAGCTGCAAGCTCTGCTTTCAGTGTTTTCCATGGTAAATGTCACTGCTACAGTGCTGCATTCACCAACTCTAAAGTAGCTTTTATCAGCAGTGGTGCCATGTGCCAGTGTTCTCGGTGTTCCCAGACTGCTGGCTTAGCTTATTTTCTTTCAATAGCTGTGGAAAATATCTGAAATACAAAGGCAAAAACTATTCAATTTTTATATAAAAGTGATTAAAAGGAAACTAGATGTATAGAGTTGCTGAAGATAAATGTTGCATTCTGATCCTTTACTTTTAAACTTCCATTAATATAGAGCTTGATTAGATAATTGTACTGTTTAGAGTTTGGTTAGATTGAATTGGCAGGGAATTTTAGTGTGTAGGACTTAGTTTATGGACCTAGCTGTGAGCCCAGGCAGCCATTTACAGCATTAACAATGAGCTGGACATTTCCTTGCATTAGAGGTGCATATAAATGGTGTAGAGAGACCTGTAGCACTGGCTTCTGGAGCAAACCCTTACAGCTTCTTGGCAACAAAGTAGGAACCCCCAGTGACCAGGAAAGTCCTTAGACAATTGCAGCTCAGGAAGTCACAAAAGTGACACAAAAATTTTCTTTGGTCCCCTTTTTCCCCCTTTCTGCTGCCTCATTAAGGAAGGCTGAACTCAGAGATTTTCAGAGACATATCTCATGCAACATAAATATTCTACAGGCAGCCTTATAGCTAAAGTAAATAGACAGTGAGAGAAACAGATAATTGTAAATAGATACTTGAGGGAAACACCCTCAATAGCTGCTTGACCTTGTAGGGGTCCTGGTCCCTTCTTGTCCAATAGGTACCTGCCTCTTCCCCAGAGCATACTGATGATTGCCATGGGCTTCACTGGGAGATACTGGTATTCTGCTGGCAGGGAAAAGCAAAAGCCTTGGTCTCCTCAAGACATCAATCATTTGCCAGAATTTACTTTTGATTAATGTTTTGAAATTCACTAGTAGGACTGCTCATCTTTGAGGAAGGCTGTAGGTGATTCAGTTCCTTTCCTGTCTGTGTAGAGGCAGGAGCTGAACAGCAACATTTCTACCTTACACCTTATGCAATGTTTCCTCTTCTTTATAATGTACATATTTGTTCTCTGAGAAGTTTCCCCTGTATTCTTTGAAGAGTGTATGATGTTGGACTCCAAGCAGAAGGACCACTAGTCTCTCTTCCTGCTAGCAGTTTGAAAGGGAGTAAGTAGGACTGGTCAGACCAGATTTTTGGAGGGGAATTGCCACTGCAATTGCAAGTGCACCAGTTCTAAGCAGGACATGTCTGTAGACATGCACTGAAGGTTAACTGAAGGTTAATTTTTAGTTCTGACTTACAGGTCGCAGCCACCAGTTCAGATAGGGATCTGTTTGTGGGCTCCAGCAGGTTTATAACAGTCTCTTTTCAGGGCCAGTGCCTAAATCCAAGCATTTTGGGATAGGAACATCTATAATCAGAGTATGATATAAACATTTTGCATACAGAAATCCTATAGAGCCACATCTGCTTGGTCCTGTTTGAACTCATATGTGTAGAAGGGGAAAGAGCAGAGGGACATGAGCTATGATCAGACCATGTTTTTTTAAAAGATGCCAATCCATAATTATCCTGATCCTTTCTCCTGCATGCAAGTACTTTTCCATGGATCAAAAGGCATCTGAGAAGCAGCTTACAAATTATAAACAGTCAGCAGAAAGTATAAACTGAGTGCATCATATCAAAACCTGAATATAGGAGAGGTATTTTATTATGATTTTAATTTTGATTGCTGTCTTTCTGTTTTGTATGTCAGCAAAGTAATAACATCAGCTCAGTGTGGCCTTTAGAACTACATAGAGGTTCACAAATAGACCCTTTTACTGTTATTTCATTACATGATCTTTTGTGAGTACACTTAGTTTGGAATTCATTGTGGCATTTACCTCTGTGTGTGCATCTAGACACAAGAATACCAAAATACCAAAAGAACTGGAGCTGCTGGCCAGGCTTAATAAAGAGGAGAAGTAGGATGAAGTCTATGGCTTGATAAAGACCAAAACTGTAAAAATTCAGCTTTTTCTAAAACCTGTTCTACAATTCTCAACTTTTGGACTCAGTAGAATGTTAGGATGGTTACCTGACCTAAATCATATCCACAGCTGGTATATTTTGTGTCAGACTGTGGATAGTAAGGGACCAATGTTTGAGCTTTAACAGTAGATGGAGGCTAAAAGAGTGCAGAGCCATTCAAGAAGGAAGACAGCTGGAAGGGTGCCTGAGAACAGGGATGCAAAGAAAGATGAGCACCAGTGATCACAAAAAAATCTAGGAAAGAGGGGATGGGTAGGAGACATCTCAGAGGGCTGGGTAGAGTACAGGATGGAAATTGATGGCACTGAGGAAAGGACAGGAGAGAGGATGGCAATAGAATGGAGAAAGGGACAGGAGCAGTGAGGATGAAATATGGGTACTCCAGGTAGCTCTACTAAAGCAAAGGAAAAGTGGAGTTTCTGTTCAGCTGTAGTGCACATTTTTGTCTGTTCCCTTAAGGCTGAATTTTAAATAGGAAATCAGTAGTAGAATGCATATTCAATTCACAAAACCAGTAAGTAGTAAACAATTTTTTGGTGCTTTAGGTGCTTCTTATGCAGTTACCTGAAACAGCCCAGCTTCTCCAGGAATGCTGGTGGGTTTTGCCTGCAGACACAGGAACTATTACTATATTTGCACTATAGAAACAAATGTTATTACAAATAGAGATACCTAAACATGCCTTAAGTTACATGTCAGTAGCCATGTATCAGTATCGAAATCAACATTCATGCAAATTAATCAAACTTTCCAGGAAATATGGCAAAATGCATTATTTAGTTACAGATATGGAAAAGTTTCTTTGAAATGCGAAAAGGCAGCATGTGTGCTTGGTTTATGTCCTTACTCACCAAGCCAAATGTATAAAAAAGAGATCTTCATTCTCAGTAGATTGTAGAGTAGGATTTAAGATCCCAGTGTGGATATGCTTGAAATCAGGTTCACCAGGAGGTTTGAACCCACAGTATGCAACTCTGATTTCAGAATTCTGGATGTTGATACCCTAAAATTTCAAGATTAAAACTGCATCCAGCATGTTACTTGTAAGGGACTCTGAGAAAACATCAGCAAAGTCTTGCATTAATAAATAGTTCCTTTAAGATCAACAATAAAATCAGAACATTTTTAGAAACAGTATTAGTCTGTTTATTCTGGTCAGAAAACACAGCATTACAGTCATCACATCCCCAAGCTGGATTTCAGGGGCTATGATCAAGGCAAAGAACAGGTGAGAGAATTTGGAACTATGTAGCACCAAATCTGTTGCTGCTTTTAGCTGAGGCAAGGTGCTGCTAACCAGTTTATCAGTGGGATCCTGCCATGAAGCAGGAAAAGACTAATTGTTACAGCCCTGAAGCAGAAATTCAGATTTCCCCCCCCACCAGTATAATATCTTTCACAAGCTGGTGAACATGGAACCAAAAAAAAGTGAGTTTATAGGGTATAGGGCCATGATTTTATAAAAGAACTCTTTATTTCCATGTAACCCCAGCTGTGCAGAAAAGTCCTGATTACATGGTAGTATTTAAGTTTAGTAAGAAATTTCTTGCCTGAAATCAATTTTGATACCAAGTGGACTGCCTAATATACCCTAGTTTAAACCCTTTACTTTTAAGCAATCTGTTTTTTCAGTTGAGCAATGTTTAAAATTAAAAGAGTACTTTCTTTTATTGTTAACATTTATAAGTGATTTTGAGATCCTCTGCTCAAAGGACATGACATATTTTTACCACAACACCTTCCTTCTGTATGCTTTTAACTGTCTCTTAGTGTTTATTAAAACTAAATTCATCAGCACATTTTTGATGAACTCTTAAGTGTTTTGCTGACTTAAGTCAAGGTTCAAGAGGTTTATAACTGGATCCCAGGTTTAATCCTAATTAAATTTCTTTGGCTTTATTACATGCACAGATTTCATGATTGATAAATACAAAGCTGTGACTGAGAGTGGAAGCTGTTTTGGTTATATACCCACGAGCCAAGGAAATGTAAACTTTTCCTTCATAGAAATAACTGTGCCATCTCAGAGGTCTTTTCCTCCTTCATGTAAATGTAAAGAAATATAAATGTAAAGAAATATGGTATTTTTGACAGCTACTTTGAAATAATGTGTTTTGTTTGGCCTCCGCCCCCATTTTTTCCTATTCATCTACATTTTCTGGGTTTTTAAAAATATTTTTGAAATACTTTTTTTGGTGTAAATGTCATGTTAAATGAATATACACACTTGTAATTCTTTACTGTATGAAAAAAACTCATTACTTACTTTTGTAATGTGTTTCATCTCTTTTAGATATTGTGCAATGGACCAGGAACATGTGTTCCTGTCTGTTTATCTGCTTTTCTTCTTGGCCTTCTACGAATAAAGAGAACAATCATTGTGTATGTAGAAAGCATCTGCCGTGTGGAAACTTTATCCCTGTCTGGAAAGATTCTTTACTATTTTTCAGATTATTTCATTGTTCAGTGGCCTGATCTGAAGAAAAAATATCCCAAGTCAGTATATCTTGGTCGAATAGTGTAACAACAGAAGACAAGCTAAACGTTACCTGAAATAGACTCTACAAGATCCTCACTCGCATTCCTGCAGAAATTTATTTCCAAGAATTCCTGTTAAGAAATTAGGCTGGTACTTAAAAATGAGACAATAAAAGATTTCTCTACATTTAAGTAAATTTTTTGTGTATGTGTATTTATTACTATCATGTAGGTCTGTTTGCCAATAACCCATAATGGCTCTGAGTCTATGATGTCTCTGTTTTCATCTAGCTTTCCTGTTATGTGAATGCTAATTTTTGTCTACAAGTAAATATGGGAATTTGTATGAATGTAACGTTTCCTGTAAGGAAACTTTGTGTCATTTTAAAAACTGTAAGCAACCAAGTCTTTTTCTAGCACAACAGACTTTGTTTCTTTTATGCTAGCAGTGAAGTCCCTTGTGAATCCTTAGGGCATAAAGGAAACAGTTATATTAAGTTGGCTTCATGACAGTTTGTACTTTACAGTCTTCCAAAACCCCCAGGGCATTAAACCAGTATCATTTTTCCTCTGGTTTTCTCAAAGCTGTCCTTATAATCCGTTGTGCACCTTTTGAAAACTGCTGCTCACTTCTTAAGATAAATAAAAAGGTGACAAGTGTCATGCTACAGGCACAATACTTACCCGTTTAAGAAGACTTTCTTCAAAGCTTATGTGCAAAAAGCCTCACTGAATCTACATCAAACAGAGAAAAACTGTCATTTGGGGAAATTGAACTGGTTCAAGCCCTGAAAGAGAAAAAAATTAGTAATAAAGGAAGGAACAGTTTCCCTCTTTTCCTGATACAGTGAATTTGACTTCCAATATATCCTGTTTTCTCATTTTAAGCACCTTACTTTCAACAGTACAATATACACTTAAGACTTTGCCATGAAAAATGGTATCTTGTACATTGGAACAACTTTTAAAATGTGTTTTGTTGGCAGTAAGAGTGTGAAAGCATACTCCAGTATTTCACATTCATCTGGCAAAATATAATTCTGCAACTATGCCACCTATAAAGCAAGATAAACACATCTGTCGTCTGTACACATATAGAGCTCTGTGGCTGGCTACAGAAACATAAACAAAGGAAAAAGCTCAAAGAAGAGAAGAAATGCCCTCCAGAGTGCCCAGCCTGGCTGGTGAAGCCAAGAGCAGCTCCTCCACTGCAGGAGCCTCTCTGGGAAGGCTTTTCCTCAGCGTCACATGTCAAAACATTGCAGCAGCTATTCTGGTTGGGAATGGGGGTGGAATTTAGCTCAACACAAACAATGGTTCCTGCTGTTAGGAAACAAGGGTCCAGAGGAATAGGCTGCTTCGTGCAGAAAACCATGAGAAATCATCAGAAAACATTGTGCAGAAAACTACTGTCATGATATTGCAAGGCCCTGTGGGGAAGCCAGCTGCTATAACCTGTCCAACAGGTTTCATAATCCTCAGCAGAAGCAGAGTCCCTTGATGTGGTCACATATGAGAACAGGGAGTTTTTGTGGGTTTTCACCACAAAATCTTTTGACCAAGATTATGTCTGAAATTAAAGAGCAGTTAATAGGTTAAGGCTATGTGAGAAGGACTTTGTGCAGCACTGAGGTCCTTGAAAATGACTTGGTTGAAGTAAATCTGATGTGTCCAAGGGCTTTTTTTCCCCTGACCCAGAGCAAGGACTATCTTATGGTGACTTTCTGCACAGTTGCAGATAGTTTGATAATTTGGAGATACACTGGACTCTATTATGGCTAATGGTAGTTTATTTTAGATCAGTGCTTTCTCTCCTGAATCTTGCTTTCTGTTTTGCAAGGGAACTGGAGTAGAGGGGAGGAGGTCAGAGGCAGCCTCTTCCTCTGCTCTGGGTAAGGGGCAAGAGCCCAGGACCGATGCTCTGGGGTTTGGAGAAGCCTGGGAAGAGCAAGGCAGGGATCTCTCACTGCCATTGAGGCAGCACAGTCTGGGCCCAGCAGCCCCGGCCCGGCCTGAGGCCTCAGCCTGCCCCGGGCACGGCACAGCCCAGCAGGGATCGCTGCCATTGGGGCAGCACAGCCGGGCCCAGCAGCCCCGGCCGGGCCCTGGGCACAGCACAACAGGGATCTCTCACTGCCATTGGAGCAGCACAGCCCAGGCCCAGCAGCCCCGGCCTGAGGCCTCCTCCCGTCCTGGGCCCAGCCCAGCAGGGATCGCTGCCATTGGATCAGCACAGCCCGGCCTGAGGCCTTGGCCTGCCCCGGGCACAGCACGGCAGCTCAGGTTTCTGCCTCAGCCAAAGCATCGCTGGCTGCTGTGTTCCTCCCTCAGAGCCCTGCCCAGGGCAGCATTTGAGGTTTTGGTGTGCTTCCCACTGCGGGTTCATAAACTTTGAGTGTCTCTCTTTGAACACTGTGGAGTTCCAGGAATTCTCTTTCACTTGTCACCTGCATGGCAATGACTACTGCTAAAAGAAAGAACTTGCCAGTTCAGACTTGTAACCTCCCATGTAAACACTCTGAAGGTAACAGTAGATTTCTTCACAAAAGGCTGGCCTGGAAAACTGAATTGCTCCAGGCCCTCTAATGTGGAGGAATCTCATTTTCAAGGATTTGGGAAGACTTTTCCCACTTTTCTTCACTGCTAGCCTTCTGGGGGAGCAAAGCCAAGAGTATCTCAGCCTGTGCTCCCACAACAGCATGTTCTTTACTCTGGTGAACCTGGGAAACAGAGGGAATAATAGCACATATAAAGTGTTTTAATGCAGATTGTTGCCTATGAGAGTGTGGGATGGTACCCATTTCCTTACTGGCCCAAGTGCCTACTTGAGTTAAGGGCATTTACTTTTCAGCAGTTTATAATTAGTTCTAGCAAGTAAAAACTTGGGTTAGAAATGACCCAGAAGTCTCTAGAGTTGAAGCAGGTAGAACTGAAATGGGAAGATCACAGCCTAAGTGACCAAAGCTTTCAACAAAACACTGCATCACAGTCATAGGGCATAGTTCAGAGAAAAAGACTTCTGGCTCAAATTCTCTTAAAAAAAGTTTTGTTATCAACCAGAGTGACTTTTCCTTGAGAAGATTATCTCAAATAACTTCTAGTTCTCTCCAAAAGTACAGGGGAGCTGAAGTAAACTAGCATTTTGTTATTGAGAAGCTCTTTCTTATCTTTTGTTTTTAGAAGGTGGGTACAACCAAACAGTCTATTGTTCTAGGGGAAAACTGCATTCTTCCTCTCCCAGCACAGAACAGAAAACAGCCCTCCCAGGGTCTAGCAAAGACTTAATGGTCGCTGACTGGATTCCTTAAGTTTAAATTCTTGGGATTTGCTGTGTCTCATTTTTTCTCTTAAATATTAATATTATGGTAAACATATTTGCATTACATATAAGGAATTTTTGTTGTGAAATACATTCCTCTTTTCCAAAAGTGGAAATTATATTATTTTATAGATTTGAAGCAAAATGAGGAAGAAATCTATTCTTAAAGAAAACAAATACGACTTTATGGAAATATCATCACCAAAATTGGCAAAGATTTTCAAAGACAACAGAAGGCATCCAGAAATTCATTCTCTGAGTCCTAGCATGGAAGCCAAATTCTAAATTAATTTTCTTTATCAGATTGTTTTATCTGGATATGCATTAGCTGACAAATATTAAATATTCAGAGTTGCACCTCTTTTGACCTGGTTTTCTCCTACTGGAAAGTATACAATATACATCCAAAACCAAGTTAATTTTATTTAACCTTAAAAAAGGTTGATTTTATTTTAAAAAAGGAGGGAGGGAAGGTAAAAGAAGAGCACCAGCTAGAATGTAGTAAAATAACTATATGAGAAAAAGGTGGGCTCTTGCTAAAAGCAGCTTAAGAGATTATTTGCACGTTACAGCAGAAGGAAGCTAAACAGACAGATCTGCTTTCAGACAATGATTCAAATTTTTACAACTCAGCCATGACCATTCCAATAAAGTTGTGCTGTTCTATTTTGCAAGACATTAAGGATTTCTGGGAACAATAGTCAAAGTCTCAAAAACAACTTCTGTAGTTGTACCCATACAATTCTTCAGACACCTGTTTTTCCATGCAAAAACACCATGTCATAACATAGGACAGTTAATGCCTTGAAAAAAAAAAGACTGCTGCATACAAATACTGCATAGATAATTTTAAATATACAAATGCAAGTAATGGTTGTAGAGCAAAAGATCCTCTTAAATCTGTGTGAGGGGCCCCAGAGCATATCCGGACTCACCTTTTCCATCCCCATTTTCATCTCCAAATGAGCTTATCAGTGTGCCTTAGCCCATGAGCAGTCGCCAACTGCATCCAAGCAGCTGCCAATTTCCCTAGGACAGGAGAGAAAGTAGGATGCCACAGGAAGAGCAGCTCAGAGGGAGTCAGAGCAGCCCTTGCACAGAAACCTTCACTTTAGTTTAGTGCCAAGTGGCACCGTCCAACTGAAGACATTTCTGCCCCTCACTTCAGGCAAAAAGCACACAAGACTCACTGTCACCATTTCTCTCTAGCAATTGTCTCTCTTCCTAATGCAAGTGAAGGGTTCTAACAGACCCTTGGTGGATGTCTCCATGGCTGTTCAAACACATGGCAGACCCAGTGCTTGTGTCTCCCTTCAAATCACGTTTGTGTTGCCTTTGCCCCTCTGATCACAGCTGAAACCAAGTCACTGTGCTGGGCTGCCCCAGACACGGCTGCTGATCTGACAACGGCTTTATTTCTCTCAAGAAACTTCTGCTCTCCCAACAGGAGGCACTGGGAATGAACCTAAACATAAAAGGACTGTAGCTGTGGCAATCCCACTTCGTTTCTGGTAGCTGGTGCACTTAGTAAAAGCAGATTACTACTAGGTCATACATGTCATAAATGTTGTAGCTTTTAAAAGGCACTTTAAAAAATTGATTTATAACTTAACTGTGCAATTCAGAAACACTTTTATCTAACTCTGGCTATTTTAAGTCTATTGCAGGCTTAAGTGGTAAAATTCTCTTAATAAGTATTTTCTACAACAGATGTCAATACCCCTTTTAACCTTGTATAGATGAGAGGAAATTGCATTCACATTGTCCCCGAGTGCAGTTCACATATTGGATTGGACATAGGTAGAGTCTTCTGCACTAGTCAAGCAAGAAACAGCCACAACCATGGTACATAAGAGCTTTGATCCTGGGGTAAGTATCAGACTTAGCAGCATTAGGAACATACCATACAACCCTAATCTATATTTCCAGGCTGACTTCAGGAAACTAGTTCACATTGGTCATGATGAGCTGGTTGTTGACATTAGTGTTTAGGACAAATGTTCCCTAGGACATTAGTTTTTAAGTTTTATTTCAGCAAAAATGGTCTTCACAAATTTATTAGTGAATGAAGCACAGCTTACATGCTATGAACACACAATGATTATTTAATTGAAGCTTATGTAATTTGCCATAGAGTAATGTGGTGGGACAATGGTGTCTCTTATGGGACAGAAAACCAAAAAAAGCAGAGCACTGGCAGCAATGTGCAGAGGATTTTGGCTCTCAGTACTCTGACAGGCCTCTCCTTGGGCTGGCCACGTGCTGTGCCAACAAACTCCTGCTTGTTCCAGGAGCTGGGTGAGGATCTAGGAAAGTAAGCACTGAGCCCTCAGGCTGCTCACAGCACAAACTGAGCCCTAGACCTTTCTGAAACTTGAATTTGACTTTTTCCAAAGACAATACTTCCTGAGAGCATAATGGTAGTCTCATGACCAGTATTGTTGAAATCAATAGGAAGTACTCAGAGGCAGAGGTCATCTTGCATAAGCTGCTTGGTAAGAACCAGAATTTTGCACAAGAATTCAAGAAAACCAATAGTTCTCACAGTAACAGCTTTGGACATTTTTCCTCTCATTGCTGTTTCATGCTGCAGTGGCAATGGAGAAGGAAATGAAAGTGGCATATCATAAATTAAGATGGACCTTTGTTGACATACTTACTTAAACTCAGGTCACTATTCTGCAGAGTTTAAAATTTCCCATTTAGAATTTCTTGTATCTATTTTACTCCCTTGCCCAAATTTTTTAAACATGTTTTATACTTCAGTCCATTAACTAGTCAGACATAAATGTGCATCCAACAGAAATAAGCAATCTCACATTTAGCTGTGCCAAGGATAGGCTTTAACCATGCATGCATTTATAAAAAGATGCATTTGTTGATTTATAATGTGAGTTTTACACATACCTGGTTTTATCTTTGTGTGTACCTGAGGAAAAAGCCAAACAAGATGTTTGATATGTTTATTATTCTCTAACAAGAGACAGAGTAGGGATAATAATATTCAACAGATGAAAATAGGGGAAATGAGGGTCTCTCTGAGGAATGCTTAAAAAATCTTATAAAACTATCAATTAAGATATTATGCAGATTAAGTGCACTGTAAATTGATAAATTAATGAACAGTAGCACAGACATTAGTCCACTGTTCCACCCACAATGTTTTATTTGCAGTTTGGAGTGCCTTTTTTTTTTCTTTTTTTTTCTTTTTTTTTTTATTTCGAGGAAGTGTGTTGGGGGTATGGGATTTTTAATACAAAAGTCAGGTATTGATGAGTATGCAGTGAGATGACCTGGACTGTACTGGGTTTAGGCAACTGCTCAAAGAGATTTTGTATAAACTTCAGAGGAATAGAAAGAATATTCTTAGATGGATTAAACTGTCCTTGTACTATGCAGCAAATAATTTTTAAAAGAGTCCATTAAAAATTAAAGTATTTTTTTTATATTGTGACTTAAGTATTTTAGACCCTACAGTGAAGTTGCTGTGCATAATCCTACCCCTTCTATGTGTCTGTGCACAGTAGGTTCTTAAAATCAGAAAAGCCCTCTGCTTGGTTTAAGGAAGAGTGGATGTTTGTAGTGCTGTATCAACAGTCAGATCTGCTCAGTTTGCATTACGGTAAATTCTACTTTCAGCTGCCAGTAGCTTGGCAATTAGAGTTTCCTGCTTTATTGTTAAACACTGCAATTGAACTCTGCTGCCTTTCATTTGTGATCCAGCTTGGGATGTCAGCTGACACTGAAATGAATGTCCTAACCTCCAATTCAGTGGCTTAAAGGATATCTCCCCAACATTCACTGCCAAGATGAAATCCAGAAATTATTATTCAGCAGCAGTAAACAGGGCCTGTTTTTGCAGACACCCATTTGTAAAAAAGCAAGCATGACAGCTGGGAATTACAGTTAAATGTGCATTTTACATCCACACTGAAAAACAGAATATTAAAAGTAACATAGCTGTATTTGTAAAGGAGCACTTCAGTGATATCTGAGCAGCTCTGCATTAATACTTGGAATAATTCCTTTAAAAAGTAACTTCATAATAAGGTACACAAAATTATATTTTTCAGTAGAGTTAGATACAAAATAAATACCTTTGAAAATTATTGGTGGAAGGATCTCCACTCTTCCATCACTTCCAGATAGAAGATGACCACTGAGAAGCAAAGGTAATTATCTCAGAGCACAATTCTAAACATATTTTTCATTAAACTCCAGACTAGAGATAATTCATGAAAATCTTCATCTAACTTTTTCCTTGAATAACACCGGGAATAGAATAGGAAGGCTGAGGACATACAGAGAGAGCTGCTTCCATGTAAAGTATTACTTTAGAAAGGCTGAACAGGTAATTCTGAGAGGAAAGCAATTACTGCTGCCTTGCTCCCCTAACACACCTCCCACCACCCCAAGTTCTTTCAGGTTTATTGAAGAATCAGAATCTATGACAAAGGAATTAAGGTTTTAGACTACTTAGACTGAATTCACACAGTTCAGTACTGTGCTGTGATGTCTTGAACATTTCTATATGCTTCTTTGCCAAGTTTTTCCTCTGAAGAAAGTTTATTATAGACCACAGATAAACCTTTCTTTTTTGTATATGTTTACTTGCAGCTTTAACCTCCACTACCAGAATGTTCCTTTGTGTTTACAAGTAAACTTTACCAGTACTTTCTACTCCATCCCACAGCCCCTTTTGGAGATGGGTCACCACATGTGGCAACTGCAGGTACAGAACTGAACCATCCCAGTACTGCATTTACTGCTGAGCAAGCACACCTAGCACTCACTAAGTACATCATACTGATATCATTGAGTTTCAAAAAATAGGTATTGCTTGCACTAAAGCTTGAGCTAATAATTATTTTAAATATTCAATCTTTGTTTCAGTTTGGGAGAAAAAAAAAGAAAAAGAAGAGAAAAAAGTACTTTTCCATAACACAAAAAAACCCCACAAAGCTAAAATAAACAAGCAAAAAAACCCAAAGCACCAAAAAAACCCCCACACTCACATCTTCTGGAAATTCTGAAGTTTTGTGGGATGCAATGCGAGCAGAAAATAGACAAGATTAATGATCTGGGATAAAGTGGCTAAAAACCTCAGCATTCTGTGTTCTGGTACAGTCTCAGTTATCTGAGCATCAGCTATTCCTAATTCCCCTCTCTCCCCCAAGTCTGAATCACATCCTCTGACATGTACTGAAGTACATTAACAGTGACATGGATTATTTGAAACCTCTCTTATTCAAACAGATTTGGGATCCAAACCATTGTAATAACTGAGTTTCCATGCCATGGTAGCCAGCCTCTGGCTAAATGCCACTGTATCTCAGCCAGTCACTCATGTGCAACACTCAGCACTCTTTGCTCCACTGCACCATTCCAGTCCCAAATAACCCTATAAAGCACTCTGATGATCACTTGTTATGGATTGTTTTGCTCTTGAAATTATCTTAATTTCTAAGTATAACTTTATCATGAGATTTCACAGAAGGATAGTGAACTAAAGGTAACAGGCAAAAACCAGCACATTTTCTCGAGCTTGTGAGAATACCTTGTCAGAGGTGGAAAATATTTCTGACAAGGAATTATTCTCATTTAGAAAATACAGCCTAGATAACTAAAATTAGAAGAAGTCATGGAATTAGGCAGCAAGGAGAAGGGTTTTATTCCATTTTTCTATATTAACATTTTGATTATTAAGACTGGATTAAGATTATTATTACTGGATAATTAACCAACCTTTTAAAATATCAGCACTGATCAAGAATAGTCTTGTTCCAATAAGTGAGCATGAAGACTTTAACCATCAAATAACTGATCTGTTCACAGGTCAATTGTAATTGTTTTGTGTTTGGCATCCAAATTAATAAATCTGAATAATGCAACATGAAGTTGCATGAAAAAATTGTACTGTCTTGAATCAATCCTCTTGTGAGGTTATTACTGGGGAACACAATGGAGAATGAAGAAAGGAATTGGTGTTAACACACCAGGCCTTGAAAGACATGTATTTGTCCAGACCTGTTAAGAGCTGCACTGAAATAAAAGCAAGGAGAACATGTTCAAGTGGCATAAAAATCAAGTTTGGAGGTTCAGGAAGGGAGATAAAGTGTTGAAATCAATCTCAGTTCATGCTGAGCAGGCTTCAGCCAAATAGTAAGTGTAATAAATTCTTCTGCATCCTGGAAAGACAGAAATTGCTTCTTCAAAATATATATGTGAAAATCTGTATTTCACATGTATATGTGGAAAGTTAAAGTGGTAGTTGGAAGCCAATAATTACAGAAGCACAAAATACCACAAAGTTACAGTTTTCTCCCTTTTTCTGATTCCCTCATACAGCATCCCCTCCAAAAGAGGGGGCAAAACTGACTTGTGAAGCTTCATAAAAAAATAAGGAAAGTTTCAGGCTTCAAAGTCGTTCTGCATTACAATTAACCTGTTCTATCATTAACTTTTGCATCCATTAGAGTTTAAGAGTGGAACACATCCTTAATACCCAATATTAATAATTTTGAGGCAGCAGCCCCTTCTCACCAGGGCAGGGGTGTCCGTGGCTCGGGGCACTCCCTCGGCTCCCAGAGCAGCAGCAGCTCCTGTGAAGACATGTGGCCTTTCCCTGTGGCATCACAGAGCTGCAGTTACATACAGCAGTGTGTGTGTGTGTGTGTGTGCTCATCCTCTGTGGCTCACTCCTCTGCTGCGGGGAGGAGAAATTCTGCTTGCTTGGTCCCAGCCTTGGCTCATCCAGGGCTGCCAAGGAAGGGGCCCGGTGAACTTCAGGAGCTACAGAGCGACTGATGGGAAGTTTTAAGAAGAGCCATCAGAAGCAAAATAATTAAGAAGGAAAAGGCCACCCTGTTAAGAGCTCTAGTGTTTACAAGTGGCACAAAGATACAGTGCCAAGTTATTTTCCTACCAAAGTTTGTCTTAAGTTGAGATATGAGAGCTAAGTTGGTTTTTTTCTTCACAGGCATGAAATAGAACAAAGAAGAAAAACATACAAAGTCTTGTCTTTCTTGCAAGGAGCAGTTCTGGTAGCACATTCTGTCCCTGCAGGCATTTCCTTTTGTTGTAGGTAAATATCACTGTGAATAAAACTGATGGCTGTTAAGAAGGAGTCAAACACTTTGGCACCTGCGTGCTGGTGACACACTCTGGCTGCCAGGGTTTAGGTCCCACTGATGGAGAAGCCAACAGACTGCTGTTCCCGTGCTTGAGGAACAGAACTGTAAAATATGACAGGCATTTTGGTTGCACAGCAAGCAATCTGAAGTCCTTTGTTGCCTTCTGCTTGTGTACTGGTTTTTGCAAGTTAAAAACCAACACCAGCAGCAAGCCTTTCACCCAGGCAGGGAGGGGCACATGACAACACAGGACTCCCAACAGTAATCAGGTTGCAGGTAAATAATATTTGATTTTTTTCCCCTATATTATCATGGAATGTACTTCAGCATTCAACTACTCTTGAGCTATACCCTGCTGATAAGAATGAAGCTATCATATTTTAAGAGGAGGTCATGAGACTAAAATAAAATAAAAAAAAAAGCAGAAAACTCTGCCTTAAGCTTATTTATGAACAGCTAGCACAAGCAGATAACAATCCCTCCCATTCTCAAAAAAGTATGGGGGACAGAAGATGACATCACTGTTAGAATCAATGAAAAAGTGATGGATTAAGAAGCAAATATTTAGATATTTTAACAAACTGAATATATTGTTTTAATTGAAATACATCTAAATCTCTAAAAATACAAACATGTAGATAAGTCCCTTCAGCAAGATGCTTTATCATAAACATGACTAACATTTATGTCCTTAAAAATTAGTCACTAAGGGGAGTCTTTCCCAAAGTTAAGACCTGGCTTCCCAGTATTACAACTGCCAGAACTGATGCTTAAGTTCCCTTCTCAAAAAAGGGATTTCAACAACACACTTTCAGAAAAGTCTGTGTTTTAATTTCTTTTTTTTTTCTACTTCAGTATTTTAGGTTTGGTCCTATGCGATTCTCTGAGCATTTTGGCATCATGTGCATCTCAGAAAACATCTCCATATAAGGGAATTTACTCAAGCAACGTAGGGAAAACACAGAACACAGATAACAGATAATAATTCCATCAAGGCTGAATTTGGCCCCATGATTCAGTTTGTGGTATTTGAAAGAAGTCTCTGTACTTAGTTTTTCCAGATGTTGATTTTAAGACACTTGCAAGCTACTTTTAGGTAGAATTAATGACTGTTGAGAAAATGCTGTCTTCTGTAGTCTGGTACAGAGGAAAGGGGAGTGGGCTACAAACACCTCTTAGTGCCTGCAATTGTTCTACAAGGCAAGAGGATTTCTCATGGGATGAGAATGCTCTGGTAAAATAGTTGAGAGGCAATACAGCACACCATGTTTAATCAAATTACCAAGGGCAATGCTGCACACCCTCAGAATGTTCCAAAGTAAGTAGCAGTATGAGCACAGCAAGGTTTTAAAGGAGATATTTGAGGTAACATATGAATAATTAGCTTACCTAGGATTTTGAAAAGGAATCCTAATAAATGAAAGGTTAGGAACAGTTTTGGGTAGTACTAAGACTGTTCTGTAAAGTTCTTTCTTTGCAGTTTCAATGCTACTACTAATGTTTGGTCTTGACCATCAGTAAGATTCAAGTCTTACTGGAGTCACAAGTTGTATTTATCCTACAGCAATTTTAATAACTTTAGTCATGTAAGTTAATTAGGCTAAAACATTACTGAGTGCTAGTGTCACTACCACCCTGGGACAGGCCATTTCACAACACTGGGAGTAGTTAACACACTGACATAGGCAGCCTGAGAAAAACTCCCCCAAATTGAAGAGAATTGCAAAAGGGCTTGCTTAGCTCCTTGCCTCAGCTGAGGCACATCAAAGGGTGAGCAGCCCAGCCTTCCTTTGGCCTCACCAGCTCTGCTCACTCACTCACTGGTATTCTTTTTCTTTAATCCTTAGGAGACAAAACAGTCAGAGCTCAGAAGTTCTGGAGTCCTTCCCCTTCCTAAAGCACGAGGCTACTGGCCAGCACCATCTTTAGCCAGCTCCCCCCAGTTCCCTGCAGGCCAGCAAGCTCCACTGGCAGCAGCACAGGACCCCTCCTGCCCACAGTCACCTCCTGCCCGTAGCACAGCACAACTCCTGCACTTCCAAGCTCTGGATGTACCTCCCACCCAGCAACCTACTCCTGTGCTCCCGGCAAAAATCACACCCATGACCACAAACACACACACGGTGGTGTATTTCTTCATCTGCTTCCACCCCACCCCGTGGCTGGTGCCACCATCCTTCCCAGTTCAGAACCCTATTCCTCTCCCTCAGGCCTGCCACACCACCCAGCAGCACATTCCTCCTTCCCTTGTGGATCACCCTTTGGAGCTCATCCTGGCAAATTATCTTCCTGTACACAGCTCAGCTTCCCAGCTATCTCCCTTTTTCCTTTAGGGAAATCATCCAACTGCTCAGCTGAGCCAGCTGATTAAACCAAGGCCCTTTATCGGGATCAGATGGGTAGGAAGGAGACAATGCTCCACCCCAGAGCCGGCTGGGCTCACCTCCACCGTTAGGACTCACCAGCCACCCCTTTGCACATCTTCAGTCATTAAACAGGACACAGAAATCAAATGTGTTTTAGAAGTTTGATTGAGCCACATTAATTCTATGGATTATGGTGGAATTACATACGGGATAATTTAAACTCAGGGAGTTTAACAGGACTACACATATGCTTATAATAATTCGTGTACAAGAATACTTGTAAGATTATGGTCCATGTTTCCAAGAAAATAGACTTAGTCTCTTCAGAGCTCTTTTTCTCTAGTTTCCAACTGAAGTCATCAGCATGTGTTTATGATATTATGTGTGGTGGCTGAAGAAGTTATTACAATGTCACAAAGAGGATTATGATTTCAGGTGGGGAATAATTCTTCTACAAATCCTCTTTCCATACAAACAACCTTAGTAATAAGAAATGTGGAAAAATAGGGCAAAGATAAGAGATTTACCCATAATGAGCCAGATTGCCCAGCATGCTCCAGCTGCTTTGTAGTGCACTGAAACTGAGGCTTAAATTTGCTTTGTGTTGACCGAGTGATGCAAAACAGAATGTTTTTAACTACACTCAAATATTCCCTGTACAACCCCTTCCCCCAGGGTGTGAGCATATTCCTGGTCATAGAATAAAAGGCAGCAATCACCCCAAAACATTGGTAATTTTCTAATCAGATGTTCAGGATCAAAAACCCCCACAAACTACAAGATTTATCTGAGGATAATTTAAACCTAATTGTACAGCAGGAAAATAGTAGGCCATATTTTTGTCTGCTACTAATCAGGGCCATTTTATTCCAAAACTGGTGAAACATAATTTATGGATCTGGGAAAATCATACCAATACTGTAAATGTCTCAAACTTCCCAAGCCACTGTGTATTGCAGCAAAAATGATTGAGAGCATTAACACAGTGTCCTGATCCAACATCGCTTAAGTCAATGGAAACATTTCCAAGGCCTTTGGAGGATGTTGAATCTTGCCCTAAATCACATGTTTTCTGAGGTCGTGAAAGATGAGTTTATCCCAACATGAATGTTTAAAAACTAATGAACTTCCATTATGTTTATGTGAACTGCCATTTCCCTCACCCCATTCTTCAGTTTCCTGCTTCTCTTGCACAGTTTCCTTTTCCCAATGGGTTCTTTAGGCAGTTCTGCTTCCTTTAATTAGGAACAGCCCTGGCTGTTTTCCTTAGAGGCAGTGCAGTGGAGAAGCGGTTTGAGCTGAGCTGATCCACAGCACCACAGTACAAAACAACCTCCGGGCTGCCCTGCGAGTTCCTCAGCACTGTTACAGCCCCACCACAAGTCTTTTGAAACAGCCCCGTTGGTTTCAGCTGGAGTTCAGACCACTTAGTCCTGATATTTTGGTACGAAATCGAAGCACAGACCTGTCCTCTCTGCGGGGTACGAAGTAGGTGGCTAAGTGGGCCACAGCTGCAGCAGCCTTACAGCCTGCTGTGCCTTATACAACTAGTCCTACCAGTGGATCATCTTATGATTTTTATTTTCAAATCTGTTAGAATTTAACTGTATTTGAAAGGTAACTTTGCATGCCTAGGGTTACTCTAACACTGAAGGAAACACACTGCTGTATTTTCGAGTCATTTCACTCAATGGACCAAGTGTTCACTGTGTACTCGCTTTCTAGAGCGGCTTCAGTGCCGAAGCCAGCCGCGGACCACAGCTGGCTCCCAGGAACGAGCGCTCCCTGGGCTGGATCCGCCGTAATCCCGCTGGTATGCCCAGCACGCAAACCTCGTGTGTGCCCTGTGCTTTCCCTAGAGGGACGGGACTCCCACGGCTCCCCAGCGGCCACTAACACAGCGCAGCGCTGTCCTTTAATGCCTTAACGGCGTAGGGAAGGGGGTGACCCGCATCAGACTCCGGCCGTGCTGGCTCCCGCAGGATGCGTGCCCAGGAGCACATGGTGCAGAGGAGCCATGAGATCGAGCCGAGCCCGAGCCCTTCGTGCTGCTACACTTCAATCTCACTTCGACAACTTGTGCACGTCTTCCCTCCCTCTTGCTCCGTCTCCCAGGGTTGTTCCAAGTTTCGTGATACTCTGTAACCTTTTTAAGGAATTTCACCAGTAGCTCAGGCCAGGGCACAGTACAGGAGAGCGGTCTGCGTGAGCGGCCGAGGGTTACCCCCAGCATCCAGCCCTGCCCGCGGCCGGTCCCGCTCCGCCCGGGCTCCTGAGCCCTCCTCTCCGGCGGCGGTCCCGCACGGCCCGCCAAAGGCCCGAGGGCGAGAATCGTCCCGAGAGCGGATCCACCGCCGTCCTCCCGGTGTCTCTGTCCTCCGTGCCGTCATCCCGCTCCGGCGGGGGCTTCCCACCGCGTGCGGCCGTGCGCTGAGAGGCGGGAGGCCCCCGTGAGCAGCCAGGCAGCGCCGACGTCCCCCTCCCCTTCCCCGGGGCCACAGCAATCCGCGGCGGCGGAGCATTCCGCGGCGGCGGCTCTCGGTGCCCGCGGATTCCTTCCCGCTGACGTCCCCCCGCTCCGCTCCGCTCCCCGCCCCGACCGGACCCCCGGGCGGCGCCCGGCGGCAGCGGGTGGGGCGGGCCCGGGCGGGGCGGGCGCCCCTCCCCGCGGCCCCGCGCCCCCTCCCCGGCCCGCCGGGGGGGCTGCCCCGGCCCCGCGCCCCGATTGGTGCGCGGAGGCTCCGGCGGCCGCGGGGCCGGGCCGGGGGGGAGGGACTAGAACTTTCCGCGGCCGCGGGCGGACTCTCGTCTCAGCCCGGAGCCGCCAGCGCCTGCGATCAGCGCCCCCGGACCGCGGGAGACCGCCGACATGACCCACTTCAACAAGGGGCCCTCCTACGGACTCTCCGCCGAGGTCAAGAACAAGGTACGGGCGGCGCGGGGTTCGCCGTGCTTTGTCTGCACCGGCACGGCACGGCGGGGCGGGACGGGACGAGGCGCGGCGCGGGGCTCCGCTGCCTCCGGCTGCCGCCGGGGGTCCCGCCCGCTCCGCGCGGTGCAGGCGCGTAAGGATGCGCCCGCCGTCGGCCCGGGACAGCGCTGCCCTTCGCGGCACCGCTCAGGAAACTTGAGGCACCGAAGAGCTGTCAGCGCCGGGCGGACCCGTGTGCGGAGCCGCGATTCGCGCCGTCGCCAGGCTGCACCTGCCCGAGCCGGCAGCCCTGGCACGGGACATCCTGCTTGTGCCTTCTCCGTCCGCCGGGACCGGGCGGGGCACGGCGCTGGGGCCCGCAGCCGTCCCGTAGCCGGCGGAGCGGAGCGGTGGGCGGGCGCGCCCCGGCGGGCAGAGCCGGGCACCGCGCGGGCGGGCTCGCCGAGCGGGACGCGGGCGCTGCGCGGGGCGGCGCGGGCGCTGCGCGGCTCGCGGCGCATTCCAGCCGCATGACATCATGGGCACGGGCGGCGCTCGGCCAATCGGCGCGGGGCCCGCACAGACGCGCATTGTCCGCCCGCCCCGCCCCGCCCCGCCCGCGGGGGCGCACAAAGGCGGCGGGCGGGGACCCGCGGTCCCTGGGCAGCGCCGCCAGCGGGGCGGAGAGCGAGCCCGCCCGGCCGGGGGCTCCGCTTGAAAGCGGCACAAAAGGCAGCGCTGACAGCAGCCGGGCCCCGCGGCCGGAGCGGCGGGCGCCGGTTGTGCGCGGTTTGGCTGAGGTTTTTCTCATACTCTTAGGAACAAAAGGTGTCTCACGTCGTCCTGTTAGACTGGCTGCTACCTTGCAGCGAACAATTACCTAATAAGAGGGAAAACCTTCGCAATAAAAATTACACCGCTAAACAAGCGGGGATAAGTCGGTGCACAGTGTTTTAACTCCCATGGTTATAATCTAAACGTGGTCTTTAATAACCGGTTGTTTCACACGCATGTCTGGTTTCAGGCTTCAGCACATCCCCAGATCCTGTTTTACTTGCAGCTGAGTAGAAGGGAGAATAGGGAGAAAAGCAGTTACTTTAAACATTGTAATTTATGCTTCACAAAACAGCATTTTGCTTTGGTTTTTCTCTCTACTGGCTTTCTCAGGATGGTTGTGGGTTCTGCTGCAAAGTTTGATGACATCACGTAACCAAATGTCTTCCAGAGTGGTTGCTTTCAGCATCTGAATGTAGTGATTTATCTACAGCATTACACACTGAAAAAAGCCCAAAAAACAACCCAAAACGAATAAAATACTGAAATGTGTTGTGTATTTATTGCACGTGAATTAGGAAGGAAGTAGACGCACTTCTGCTTTAAAGATTATTGACAAAATGATGTAGGTTTAACAGTGATCCATTAATGGGGACAAGATGGGAAGTTGTTCTTTGTTCTTCCTTTCAGTTTCTTATTGCCATCAGCTTCCTTAGGGCCTCCTGAGGAACTGTTCCAAGTCTGTGCATTAGCAGAGGGTTTGAAACTGGTGTATTTCACACCTTTATGCCAAGGGCCTTCTACTTCATCTTGCTGCGTTTTGTTTTGCTCACATTCTCTGCCTTCAATGCAAGTATTGCAGAGGGGTGGCTGTTTTGGGGCAGCTCCACTTTACTTATTTGCTGCTTTCTGTGGCGTTCTTTGAAAATGTCAGTGCAGCAGTGCCACAGAAAACAATTCAAGTGCACCAAAGATGAATGAACTCATCTCCTTTCAAAAAACCCAAGCAAACAAAAAAACCCTCCAGTGAACAACAAAAACTCCAGAAGATATGTAGCTTTGAGCTTTTACAATGTTGTTCTCATTGTAGGAGATCAAATTTCAAAGCAATTGTGTTATATACAGGTATAGTTTGTACCTCCAATCTAGTGTCTTGCATGGGTTTCTGGGTTAGGTGTGCGTTTGTTCATCGCTATAATTTTAGAGGATCAGCAGATAATGTCTCTGTAAAGATCAAAAATTCCTTTTCCCAGATTTTTCTCTCTCATGAAGATTTGAATAATTAGTTTCCAACTCTTGGAGGATCAGGTTTTGCTGTCAACTATAATCACACATTCTAAAATGTTGCCTTTTGTGCAAACTATTGTGTTCAGGGTTTTTTAATGTGCTGTTTGGGTAATGCTTGTAAGTAGCTGTAGAACCTCCCTGCTTGAAGGGCAGTTACTGTTAAATACACTTGTTTGAAATTTTCAGTGCTGATCCCCAAGCAGTGTTTTTCTGCAGTAAATGGACAGCTTCATGGCTATGCTACCTGAGGGTCCAGCTGTGCTGGATTTAAAAAATCCCTTGATTTTGGGTTTTATTCTTTATATTCTCATTTGACATAGTATTAGTGTTCAGAGAGACCTTTTGTTTGCTATGGTATTTGAATAGATGAATATAACATGTCCTAATGCTTTTTGCTTTTTATGAATTTAATTTAATTGAGCTTCAGTATTCAGTCTCTGAGCTTAAAATCTATATCTAGTTTGGTATTTGTGGCTTTTTTTTTTCTTCTCTCCTTTCTTTTGAGGTTTCACCCTTCTCTTGTTTTGCTCCTTACCTTAGTTCACACTAATATGGTGTTTGGTCTGTTAGGGATCTCTTTTCCTCATTCCTACAAAGAAGGCATGGAGTTTGTACTGGTTCCCAGCTGTAAGGAAACTTGTCTGCATGAGAAATGTGTAGGTAGTCAAACTAGTGTAATCCCTTTGAAGCTGATTCCCTGTTTACTTGAGATCATAGAAGATAATTGATCCAAAACAAATATTCAGTGGGGAGTCCTTTAAACTGATTGAAATGGATGGTTTCTTCTGCAGTCAAGAAATAATTTCTTCTTGAGCAATGGGGGAGTTTCTGCACTACATGAGGTTGACATAGCATGAGATGATGATGCAATTAGATAAAGCTGCAAACTCGGTTTTATATTTGTCTCTGATTTATGCTCCATTGTCTTGCTGCAGAAGGTGTGGAGCAAACAGGAACACTGGGCAGCAGGAGGAGAGGTTCCAGTCCATTCAGCTGCTTCCTAGTGGCTCCACCCTTCCCATGGAAATGTTATTTGTATTTTGGGCAGGCATTTATCTTCTCCCTCCTCTTATGTTTGATACAGTGCCAGTTTCATCTTCATAAGAAAGTGAGGGTGGGCCAGGAGTATGGCTTGTGTGGGGAGTTAAATTTTGCATAGCATTTGGCTATTGCATGTCCCTGACTTTCCCTCTGAGCCATCCCTGCGTCAGGAAGCTGTCAGTGGTCAGTACCATTTTCCAAACTTTTTAAAGACAGCAGAGTAACTGAGGTGAGTTATCCCAGCCCTGCAGCTGCCACTCTGAAAGGTCAAGCCCTAGCAAAATGGAGGAGGAAGGGAAACAAGCTTTTTAAAGTGAAGGCTGTTAGACAAATGAAGCCTGTAAACAAAATATCTCCCTATTTTGCAAGCATGCAGGAGAGCAGTAGTGTTTCCTGCTTTCCTTCTTGAGGGCAAATACAGATTAATGAAAAAGAATTAAAGTCTGTGGTGAATAACACAAACCAGTCCTAGGTATGATTATTGTCTTGAAACTGCTGAGGAGAAAATTCTTGTCATCTATTTACCTGCTACAGGCCAAATAAACAGATTTAATTGCTTTGTCCAGATACTACTTTTTTTAAAATGAATATTTTTATCTAGGAACTTGATTAAAATAATTAACTTTCAGATTTTTTTAATTAGTGATTTAATAGTGCAATGAGTTTTGAGCTGTCTGTGATTGAACTGTTAGGCCCTCTCCTTCCTCTTTCTCCTCCTTTCAAAACAGAAAGAATATCCTTTTCCATTCTTAAAATGCAGCTCTTCCTACCATATATTTGTTTTACCATTATATGCTTCCTCTAGACTATTTTCCTTTATGAACCTTTAGGTTTACTCACCAAATTTTGTGAAGCCTAGGTAAGAATGTTTGCTGCTGATAAAAGTGAATTTCTATTAATGTTGTCTGAAATGACGTAAGAAAAATTGAAACTGTACTGGATAAAGGCAGTGAAAACTTAGGCTTTGAGAGCAGAGGAGAATATCTTCTGTTATCATAATTGGCAGTATAAGATCTCTGCATTCCTCTTCTCTTGTACAGAGACATCTATGTAACTTTTAAAGAAGTAATATCTTTCATTTACAAGTTATGAATTAAATTCAGATGTTTAGTTTAAAATAAAATCAGCCTGCATGACCATTAGCATTGCACAAATCTTCATTTTGTTGCATGGGGAATAAATTAAAAAATCTTATATTTTGGTGCTCTTAGAAATATTGTTATAGAAATATATACTGAAAAGGGAATTCCAGAGGAAATGGCAGAAGAATTTATAGGAACAAGCATTAAATTTCAGTTTGCTCCAGTTAATTCATGGTTTCTGATAGTTGATCATGGCTCTTGAATTCCTAGCCATTCTTGGCCAAACATTTCCTAGCTAAATATCAATTTCACTGTGGAAAGCACTAAAACTTTGCTCTTTGTGTCCAAATTTTGTAATTTTTTCAAAGAACTGTGAATTTCTTCCAGCTGGATCCAGGCATTGGTAACAGATCTGCAGTTCAAGTGAACTTCATAACTTTATACTTAACCGTACAGTTTTGATAATTCAGTCCATAGCAAAACTGTCCATGAAACATAAATATGACTGTGGAATAATTCCATAGCTAAGCTTATAATCAATCGATGTTTGGCACAATAACTGCATGCATTGCTAAAATCGCATTACTGATATAAAAAATGAAACCATCTATTTTTTCAGTTAGTCTCAGGGTGCATTTTTTAATGTATCAGCAACAAATTTATGAGAATTATCCCATTTGTTTACAATTTCTCTGCTGGTTACTTGTTTCTGATGCTTAGTTTCACTTTGATTGACAGTATTAAATTTCAGTTAACTGTGTTCAACAACACTTGCTTGAACACGGCCCTGCTGCCCTGCACTTCCAAATCATGCTGTGTTCTTTTCTGGGCAGACGCCTCCTGTGTTTTTGAGAATGTGTTTTCCACCTCAATTGCTGGAAAATGAGTTTAGCCTCTTACTGGAAATTTTGTAAAGGATTTTTTTTGGAGAAACCCAGTGAATCACTGGCTTTATTAAGCTGTAGTAACCTATTAATTTGTATTCCCCTAGTGTTAGGTCCTGTGTGGGAAGAGTTCTCACACTGACTGAGAATTGGTATTAATGCAGATTAATTGGATTTTTTTGTTGTTGTTAAACAAGGAAGGTAATCCAGCAGTGGAGAATCTTAACTACAGTGTTTCCACTCATCTTCATCCTTTACTGTCTATCTCGGAGTGTCTGCTCTACCTTGATGTGTCTAATCCATTTACCACTTTCACTGTTACAATCTCAGGACAAGTCTTTTCTCTTAGGCATGATCAAGTGTGGGTTTCCAGTTCTGTGGCTACTTCAAGAGAAGTATTAACACTACAGCAGTAATAAGTGGCCCTACTAAAGGTACAGAATGATGGTGTTGGAACCTGTGTAGCATTGGGTTGACAGTTCAGAGCAGGGATACATCTCCTGCCACGAGCAGAAGCAAGGGATTTGCCGTGGAATCGCTTCTCTTGCCAGCAGTGTGGATGTCAGCACCCGTGCCCGTTCTGGACACTTGCCTGAGCCCATAAACAACGAGCCTCGCCTTCGGGAGCCCTCGCACACCTGGCAGATGTGCCCTGTCCCAGTGTCACAGCTCAGGAGCCCAGGGCAGATTAAACAGGTGTGTGAAAGTGGCTGCCCCAGGGACATGTGGCAGTTGTTGCTGTAAACCCCGGACACAGGAGTCAGCTGCCTTTGCCCAGCGGTTTAAATTCCCAGTTAACCTGGACAGTTCATTGCCAAGTTGGCAGTGGTTTTTTGGAGTCCTCAGACGTGAGGCCTGGAGCAGCACTGGCCGTGCTTGAACTGCGGGGCAGTGGCACAGCCCGTGTTAATCCTGACCGAGGGGTGTCATTTCCAGTTCTGCCTCTCATCTTACACCAGCTTTTCTAGGAAGAAGGCGATGAATGGCCTGGAATAGCCAGGATTAGCTGCTGCTGCCTCATGAGCATCAAGGCAGAGGTGGAGCCCCGCACGGGTCTGCTCCTGTGTGTGGGGACAGCACAGACACAGCTGCCCGTGCTGCACCAGCACGGGGCACAAGTAAAGGAACAGTGAGGATGTCTGCTGAAACTTTTGTTATGTTTAGCCTTAGTAACCACCTTGTGTCTGCACTTTCAAATTTAAAGTATTTCCTGTCCATGTATAAAATGAATTACAGTTACCTTGCTTATGGTGGATTAATAAACTTTTAGTAAATCTTGCACTGGTGATAGAAAATTGTAAAACTTGGTAAGGTTAATTTTTAAGGATAAGAGATAAGTATTTTGCAGCCTTTGAATGCAAGCTCACAGTGTGTACCTCCTGTGACTAGAACACTTTTGAAGAAAGCAAATAGAGCTTGACAGTCATGACAATTAAATGGGATTAGCAGACTCAGAAAATAAAAGCTATGATTTGCATTACAGTAATGCTTGCTTGTTTAAAATTTACAAATGAATGTGTTCTTTGTGTGGTTTCAGAGTTAGACTTAGTTTAAAATTTGGAGAAAAGTACTTATTATAATCCTGTTGCTGTGTCAATACCCATAAAAACAGATGGATGGATGCACACATTCTTGTGGGACAGCAGCACATCACTGATTTTTGTCTCACCTTGTCTTTTTTTGACAGAACATTAATTTGGATGCTTTTTCTTGCCTGCAAATAGTTTATAATTTGCCTTGGAGAATAAAGGATAGAAACTTCTTTGTATTCAGAATTGTTAGCTTCTGTAGCTGCATAACACGGTATACACTGGGCATGTGACACGTCCTTTTAAGGCAAACTTTGTAGAGATTCCCATCCCCTATGGAACTGTACAGGAAAGGCCTTCAGTAAAAATGGGCTCAAGGCCAGGACACGTAGGGCAATTTGAAACAGATTTTTTCTAAGTGAGATCATGTGAAAATCCTTTTTTTCTTTAAGAGGGACTCTTGCTTAAAAATGCTTTTTGTAAGTATCTGATTCTAAACAACTGTTAACTTGTATAGCTATGTTCAGCAGCAACCACTTTCTTTTGAGTAAATACGTTTGGTTCTGTAGTAATGCCTCGTAGTAACTTATGTCATTGTTTCTATTTAGTAGGGTTGAATGACAGTGATTTTCTCAAAAACTGTTTTGACTTTCTTCAGGTGGGTGGTTCTATGGGACTTCTTTTTTTTTGAAGCTGCAATAACCCTTCCCTCCTGCCACCCACACTTGCTCCCCTCTCTCTCTTTTCTTTTTTTTCACCCCTCCTCCTCCTCAAACCAGTGCAGATTTTAGTAGATATTTAGAGGGGAAACATAATTAAACTTCTTGTTGCTTGTACAAAACTCTCTCTTACCCAAAGTGGACGCTGTTCTGGGTGTGTAACTGGTGAGGGCTGGCAGGGAGCCGTGTCCCTGGAGGAGCTGGCAGTAAGGGAAGGCCACTGCAGCGAGGATGAAGTGCTGCTGTCACAGCCACGGTCTAGTGCCCTGCTTGGACTGTCCCCAGCGCCTTGCCCGGTCCCAGCAGCTGGGCCAAGCAGGCTTTAAGCCTTGGGAGCCTGAGCTTGCCCTGGTCATTAATAACTCGCTCATTCATGGAAACCAGACTTTAACCATTCAGTGCCTTTGCTGATTCCCTTCCAAGGCTCAGCCACGTACTAGGGGGTCAACACAGGATTTTTCTTGCGGACTTTATTTAGGCAGACCTTTATTTAGACAAGCTTTAGGTCACCAAGTAATCCTTAAGAGCTGCAGTGAAGTGGAACAATATGTGGCTTGTGCGTGCACACAGGACCTGATCACCAAGTATTTGCCTAAATATTTCTGCACTTTCTTGCTGTTCTGAAATGCCTGCATGAAGATGGAATCTGATCTACTGAAAATCCTAGCTGGCTGAATTATAGATGGATTCTAAACAAATCTTCTTGCCCTGCTTTGCATGTTTATTCCATGGCTATTCCCAGAATAAAAGTGGACGTTACTATTGCAAAAACCTTACTTTGCTTTCCTGCTAAGAAAGCTCTCTTGTTATGTTGCTTTCCTGATGATATTTCCACTGGTACAGCCTCTTATTTATAGACAGCATTATCTTAGTATCCCTGGTTTTGCGCTAATAAGAATAATTTAATTTAAAAGTATTTTTCTGTTGTCCCTAATCAGTTGACTATATACTAGAAGCCTTCACAGAAGAAGGTGAGGCATTAAATACACATGCACTTGGGGGGGGATTTGGTTATAATTAAACATTCATGGTGAAAAGCAGCTGCTGCCTTGCTGCTGTCATGGACCTCAGCAGAGTATTTCTCTTCTGTGTTGAGCATGGGAAGAACACAAATCAGAGCTCAGGCCAGTATACACCAAGCAGAAGGATGTGTTGGAGCAGGACCTGCACTGCAGCTCCTGTTGAGATTCCTACTGTGTGACCAGCTTGATCTGCCACTGCTTTGGTTCACTTCATTACACTGCAGGGGATCAATTAGAAGTTCCATTATATGTCATAATTGGAAGTCAATACTGTGTTAAGTCAATGAAGCATGTGTAGTTCAGGCACGTATCTGGTGTGCTAAGACTAAATGCTCTTTGCTTAATTTTGCAAGAAACTGTTCCCTTGCTGACATTCCCTTACATGCTGACACGTATTAATCATGCCCTATACAAATAAAAAGTACAAGTAATTTTGAAGAAAATAAAGACTAACTCCTTTTTACTATGATCTATCTTGATGGCAGCCATTATCATTAATAAATGATTGTATGAAAATGTCTTAGACATGGAAAGCTACTTCTATTTGAAATAATCTAGCTGGTTTTAATAAAAAAATAAACAAAGATTGTGAGATTAAATATCAGAGATAAAGCACTGGTCTTTGAATGGATGGAACAGAATTGGACGAAAATATAACTACCAAAGTTAAAGTTCAGTCAGTGCACCTGAGAGTTTTGTTCTACTGAACAATAATGGAACCCTAAGTAATTGAGGATTGAGACCTCTCACAGTCATTGGCAGCACAGCTTTGCCTACACATTCTGCTGGGTGGGTTTTCAAACCTACTCTCAATTCAGGAGTGCAGCGAAATGACACCACAACTTGCCTTGTGTCGTCCTGAGTTTTGGATGCAGCGTGCTCATGCATCTACCCACCCCAGCAGTGCCAGCTGTTCTTTCTACTTGTGTCGAATCGCTGAAAAATGGTGCTTTGAAACTTTCTACAGGGCATTGAATCACAACCTGTTACTTTTGAAGTGTGACTGTCTTTTCTACTTTCACATTTGTACTTCCTTCTTTACTCATAAACTCCAGTGTAGCAGGCTTATGGCTTGATTTGTACATTACTAAAACTACATTTTCATTAAATAAAAGGTTGAGCTAGAAGTTAATGCAATTATAATTTTTTTCACTTTGTCTTACTTTTCCTAGACTTTCTTCTTAAGATGTATATTATTAGAAAATTAAATAAGCATTTTCTAACGTGTTGATGGTCATCACCCTTTAAAAAAAAGTAATAACACTTTTTATGTGGTTAAAGCACAACTTGTCTGGGTCGCCAAATCCAAAATATTTTTGAATGTTTCCTTGTGCATCACCTACTGAACTTTAATTGATCAGAGATATACCCAGGAGGGGGTAGGGTGGAGGGCTGGGAGCAGCAGATTATTGTTGTCTTTCATTCTTTGTGCCAAGTTCATTCTTGCAATATTTTTGCTGGCGGTAAAGCAAAACAAGAGTATTGAAGCTGTTGATAGACAAGGTCTTCTAAAGCTTAGGGTGTGAAATCTGCACTACTTGTGCTTCTGCTAAGAAAACTAGCATTGGGGGAAATTACCTCAACCAGAAAAACATGTTATGCATGAATTGAAAGATCTTGATCTACTACCTTTATGAAAGATTAATCTAGGCAGCTCTTAGTAGCTAGAAGCAGCTAAAGAAGTTCTCAAGAAATCATGCTTTTCACCTAAGTTACGAAAAAAAAAAGGGCCAGATGGAATCATTATGTGCAGGGATAGTAAGAATGAGAGGAATCTGTGTTTTCTTTATGAATACCTATCACAGGCACCTCAGTGAGCCTGTTCAGCTAATGTGAGTTCATGGAGTGAAATCCATGCAGGCTGACAGGCAACCAAGTGCTGTCAGTGCAGGTCGGTGGGAAGCACTGAGCACCATTAACTGGGAAGTGCCTGTTACCTCAGAACCTGCCGTGTCATCTGTTCATTTCCCACTCTAGCCTATGCCTGGCATCACAGCTGGCAGCAAGGAATCAAGTACCTGAGCTTACTGGGTGGGGGCAAATTAGATCAATAAGAGTAGAGTCTTGAGGTTTACCTTTGGAAAAAAGTGCTCAGAAAATGCAGCCTGGACTGTGCCTTTGCTGGAGAGGCAGAAGGAATGTGCATGTTGAGTGACTTCTGTAGCAACAATTGCAGTGACAGACTTCAGCTTTCTTTAGCCAATTTTTCTGAGAGTATGTTTGAGTTACCATTATTTGCTTGCTGCTGTAGAACATAATTACTGTGGTTTGGGTAAGTGAAGAGGGTTTGAAGAGAAGAAAAAAGGTATGGAGAGAGAATGAAATAACCAGACTGCAATCCTATTTGGAAGGTAAATTTGAAAGACTGATCAACACAATTGGGCTTTGGGGAAGGGCTACCAAGTCACAATACAGTTTGCTTGAAAAATTACATATTTGAAAGCCATTCTACTGGGGAGAAGAGTGAATAAACTTGAAAGAATATATAATTTCTTGGGCTTCTGTAGTAGCAATAGACCAGAAAAGTTTTCTGAGAAAGATTGAGTGATCATTGATGTTACTCTTTCTGTTTGCAGACTCCTTCTAGGCTTTGAGAACTACTGTTGCACCAGAGTTACAGTAACAGTTGTCTCAGGAGATGCTTCCTGGGTTACCACTAGAGAAATGAAATTGTTTTCAGATGCTTTGGAATTATTTTTCTGTTTATGCACCAGATTGTCCTGTATGATTTTTTTCCTTTCTCCCACAAAAGATGAACTAGGTATCACTGAGGTCTGTCAGGTTAGCAGGATTTTCCGTGCAGCACTCAGTGTGTAGTCTCATTACTGTTCGTGACATCAGAGCCTGTCCAGATTTGCTGTGTCATATCAGTCATACTGCCTTGGGTTTCAAAGGAAGGAGAATTCCAATCCCATCAGGGACTAACAGGCTTTTGTCCATTGGGTTGGATCAGCTGTGTCATAGCTGAGAACAAATTCCATATACCAGTGGTTTTTTTAAACAAAAAACAGCAGTGGTTTAAAACAATAGATAGTGGATACTACTGGAATCGTGTTCTATGAAGAAATCGAAATAATTCAGCAATATACAGACTAAATAAACAGAGCAAGGAAGTTGATACCAAGAAGTATAAAGTATGGTGGCAGGACCAGAAGGTGCTACAGTTGACAGTGGAAGGATAATTGACAGTGGCTAAGGATAATTGGAGTTACAAGCCAGAAAATTGTGACAGTGGCAAAACATAGTAAGAGCCAAAAGTGCAAGAAGAACTGAGAACGTTTGAATAAGTGAAGGCGTTACAGTAGCTGCTGAGAACGAGAGGGAAGCAGCGTTCAGTCCAAGGGCAGGCATGTGTCCGAGTTGTTGGTGCACTCTGGGGGAAGAGATGGAAGACCTGGCTTCTTGAAAAGCTTTCAAAATGTCCTAAAGTCCTACTGGAAATCCAGGGAGTAGAACACTCAGTTCTTCCAGCCAGCTGATCTGGCAACAAGCACCATGCATGACTGCAGGTATCTGTACTTGTAAGATAACTTGGAAACTTTGAGGCATAGTTTGTTCTCACTTCACAGAGTTTAAACTGGTGCCTATGGGAATAACGCCAGGAATTTTGGATTAATGCTCATCCATCTCTTCTTTAAAGATTGTAGCCTAAATTTTGATTTACAGAGAAAACAGTGAGATGTTGGCAGGGTATCAGTTACTCTACACATAAAAAAGTACTGTTCAAATATTAAGCAAAATGGATACAGCTGTAAAATTTTTGTGCTAAGTAGCTTTTGGGATATAGTGAGATCTTTCAGTGGTAATGTTAAAGCAGTGTTCTCTGCCTTTCTGTACAAGCGTCCATAATGACAGAAAAAAGTGCATCTTCAAATACCAGGGCATACTGAATGGTGGCTTTGAGTTTTTGAAGTACTTTCGTCTTTGGTTTTCATCTGGATTTTCACATTCCTGTTATATTTGGGGTTCTTGTACACAAATATGCCTCCTCTGATATTGGCTTTAGCATGTAATCTGGGTCAACATACATGAAATAAACAGGGAATTTTAATTTGTCTTATGATGAGAGCTCATTGGGTTGGTAGTTCAAATGGCAAGAAGATCCCCTTGACAATCACCTTGGTACCCTGGCACTTCCTCTTCTTACCCCACTTTCAGTAAAAACCAAAACTTTATATTTTTCCACTCTTGGGTTTTCTGTCTCAACTTACAGAGTGTGCTATTTATTTACACTATGACTAAATAATTAGTGATTATGTCCTTGCCACTCTGTCACCTCTGAAGCTGAAGATTAGATATGTACAGTAATCTGTTTACACCATAGAATTTTAACCAGAAAGTTTCAGCTTACTTGTATAAATTTAAAAAAAAATCCTTCTCCCTCTGCTCTAATGAGAAGAATTTACTCTTCTGTGCCTTTTTCTTGATTAGTCACATATCCACGAAGCTTTTAACACCTTTCTTCTCCCAGGTATTTTGCCGTGTGAATTTTAGATAGGTGATTCAAAACTGTGTTCAAAAGGTGATGAACAGGAATTCTGGATAACAATTTGGGACTGGCTGTGGTCTGCCTGACTCCCACTTCCAAGCAGTAAGGGCTGTCAAGAGCTTCTTCTGCTTTGATACCAGGAGAGAATTTTGCTTTCATCTTTCCCCATACCATCATAAATCCTTTAAATGGGGAGGAAAAAGATTTAATCACAAACTAATGCCAAGCAAATAAAAAAGAAGTATCAGCATTGGTATCTTTGGACTCAGCAGCTGCTGAAGGTAGTGCTTATTTCAATGCAAAGGATGTTTGCAAAGGCAACACTGAAACCACAGCAATTCAGATTCACTCAAGACAGTTCTGAATTAATATTGAAAAGTTGATACTGGAACAAATTGCTGCTTAAAATTGAATACAACCTTATGTCTGGAAACCTGGAGTTGTTAATTTGTTGTTTTTATTTGCTTTCTGTAGTTTATAATCTAAATGTGTAAAAGTAAAATTATTATTAAACCCCCTGGCTAGACATGGATTAAATTCTATATAAGATGAATATGCTTCTATACTTACTAAAAATTCAGTAAGCTTTCTCTAGTCAATCTTGTTTTTTAATTGAAAAGTTAGTAATTTTGTGTCACTTTAAGCAAGAATATGGGCCATACCAAATTTCTCCCTATGAAGAACATTAAAATCGAAAACTTAGGGCTCTTTCTATTTTTCTCTTCACTTTGGTGAAAAAGCATATATGTAACCTCTTCATGTGCTATCTTATCTTGGGAGTGAAGTCCTGCTTATTTCTCTTGCTGTACATGGCCCTGTACTTTATTTACCTTGGAAAACCAAAATGTACAGCCTACTTTGTTGCAGTTTTATATGTATGTACATCTTAAGTTTTGTCAACAAACACAGTTCCTATAATAGATTTGTTGATGTACTTTGACGAGCACATATTTTTCTGGTTGAAACTTATGACTAGAGAGCAATTTTTTCAAATGCCTACTAGTACTTTAAATTTAGCGTGCTGCACATTAAACCTTTGACTCCTGCTGGGGAGGGCAGGAAGCCTGCAGCTTTAATCAGAAATTTCATCAGAACTAAGAAGTGCAAGCTGTTATGACATGATGTTTAACTTCAGGTTTTATCTTTTATACCTGCTTTTTAACTTAATAAGATTTGTGTTTGTTAGTCCCAGTGTAAAAAGAAGTGCAGTGTGTTTAAACTCTGCCTTGAGATCCTGTTACAGTATTTTTCCAGAGTAGCAGCAATACAGCCAGCTGAACTCTCAAACTGGAGATTTGGCACACACGTAGCCCTTAGCGTACAGTGTGTACTGTGTAATTTGGAAAAGATTAGTATAAAAGGACAGCTCAAAGTCTGTATGATATCAGTTATGGTGTGAAGTACTGGTTAACATCATCACTCAAACCAAACATGCTACAGGCATACTGAGTAACTTCAAGGGTCACACAGACAGATCATTAAAGCTGGCCAGCAGAACTTTGCTAGCTTCCAGGAATTCATGAGCTTGATAAAAACAGTGATGATTGTTACTGTCCCTGTACTACACATGGAGGGAGGATTTTTACACTCTAACATCTCCCAGACAGGAAAGTCCTACCTGAACAGAGCTAGGTGTGAGGATCAGGTGTGAAGTTGCCAGAGGAATCAAATTTAACCCAAGGATTCCAGCCTGAGGCATACATTGGCATTAACATGTGTATCAATTTGTCATAGGCAAATAGCGACCAGCCTTTTCTTTCCACAACCTTGGATCACCTATAAACTTGTATAAACTTTAGTTTCCTTTTAAAGATATCTCTATTAAACCTGTATCTCTGAAGCATCAACAGAAAGAGCAACATGGACAACTTTATGTATCTTTCAACACTTGTCAGAAGAAGGAAATGAAGAGTTGGTTTCCTGCTATCTTATATTAAATTTCTGTAAAATCTTATATCCATTGCTACAATTGAATCATTTCTGCAGTATTCTGAAACTGTAGGGGTTTTTTTCATGGCACTGATGATACTTTGAATGAAGCTTTCATCTTCAGTAGACAATATTTCCTTTTGCTGTAGACTTGTAAGATTTAAGTATCTTCCATGAAGGTTCAGTATTTATAAAGGATCAAATGTTGGCATATTTTTGATTAGTAGTAATGGAAAAAGACATCATTTTTTAACATTCATATCAAAGCCTCTGGCTTCACCTCCTAGATAGCAATCAAAGGAAAACTGGAACATCTCTGATATCCACATGTGGAAAATATGAAATATTCAGTAAGACTGTTACATAACTTCTGGTTGTGCCCTTGGGAATAGAAGAGCTAAGAATTCAGAATAAGTGTAATGCCTTATTTCTGGTAGTATCTGACCTGTCACTCTCTCTGTTTAATCCCTTCTTCTCACATGTTTAAAGCCTGATACTAAAGATTCCACATCTCTAGCTTTTCAAGTAGAGATTGAATGTAATTTGCAGAGAAACTAGTACCAATTTTTAATTTTTGTAACTCTGTTTCCCACTAGCTCAAAAATCAGAACAAAAATAATGCTTTTAGTGGCAATAAGAACTTTCCTCATGTGTATTGTATAAACGTTTTTTACTTCCTATCCCTAGATAACCACTGTAGTGATACCCCAGGGCAATTTGAAACCCCTTGAAAAGCTCAAGATTTGAACACATGGTAAAGTACTCCAACATAAAGTAAATATTTTTCAGAAGTGATAAAATTCCACCTGATTACTTCTCAGGTCCCCAAGCAATGGGGTCAGCAATTTAATATTCAGTTCAGTTGTAATCTCACATATGGAATGCACTTACTATTAAATGAGGAAAAATTCTGCCTTTTTTTTCTTTTATATGTTTGCCAAGAAAGATTAAAAGAGCCACATTTGCAGAAGTCTAGGGTTCTCACTCGTACTGGCTTCCATATTTACTTTTTTTTAGTATTGGGTGGGAAAAGATTAACCTTTAAACTATGTCTCTTAGTGGTATGATAACAAACTTAATTTCCTTTCTTTCTTTTTTTTTTTTTTTTTTGCCAGTGTTTAAAAGTAAGTTAAGTGGTAGAAACACAAGTCCAGTTCTGTTCCAGAAGATTTCAACTGCAGGATGGCTAACACTGTCTTTAAGCTACATTGAAACTGCCTAAATTTTCAGAAAGCACAATGTTCATTATGTACGTAACTAAAGAATTGTGGAGGAGATTAGCTCAAGCCCTGCTTTGTGCCCACATGCATGCTAGAATGGTGATTTTATCACAGCATGAGTGTCAGCATAGGAATGACCAGCCCAAATTATCTGCTGTCTTCTAACTGGAGCATCAGAATAGAAAGTTCTGGCCTTTCTATAAATCCTGTTCCATCATTTGAAATGGGGTACAGAAATAAATTATACACTGTATGTCTTGTCTGTACATGTAACTTAAGGTTTTTTAGATGAGGTCACTTTTGCACAAATTTAATATCTGTAATGTGTAAGAAGAGTACGATGTTACAGTTCAGTCTTTTGGGGGAGATGGTTTGGTATCTTCCCCCTTGCATATGTATTTATTTTCACACAAAATCTCACTGGCTCAATTCTGTCCAAGACTGCTTCTCTTCTATAATTTTGAACAAGCTAGTTGGGTTCTGCCAGATGTTATTGGGTAGACAAATTAAGGCTGTGATCACGTAAGCTTTGCTTCCATAGGAAATAAAAATATCCATGAAAAGTCATTTGTAAGCTAATGTCCAGGTTAGGAACGAGAAAGATGACAGCTGACTTCTTCATACACCATTTTCAAGATGTTACCCATCCCTTTCTGTTATTACCACCACTGGAAATGAATGTGGTTGTGCTGCTGCTATGCTAAGGGAAGTGCAAGGGGGGCTATCTGCCACTCAAGAGATGAGACCACAGCCATGTCCTTCAGTTAGCTTTTTTAGTCTGCTTCTAATCTTAGTTAATATCCAAAAGATGTGATTAAAAAATGAAGTAATGACATTTTCCTTGTCATCTTGTACAGAATGTTGCACAGATTTTTACACCTTAGGCAAGATGTGAATGTAGGAATGGGTTAGTCCATTATCCTGATCTGTAACTAAGGCACCATAGCACCACCATTACAAATAGTCTAAGGAAAATAAGTATTACTCAGGCAAGTTTTTGAAGTAACGCCAGAGATACAGGAATTTTCCATTCCCCTTAGAAGAAAAATAGGGAACCGAGTACTGTAATTTGTAGTTTGGTCAGTTTGGAGTCGGGGATTACTAATGTTAGCCAAAATGTAGCAATTACCTCTATCCAAGTAATTCAGATATGTTGGAATTATAATCTCCTTCAGTACAAATATAGCTGCTAATAGCTGGCCTTTCTTGGCTGAAGTCTTAAAACTATATATAAAAAGTCTCAAATGTACATTTTGATCTAATGTGAATAGCTATGCATGAGTTTATTGTTAGGTGTTTGTAAGCACTGGTGTGCTGAGCTGACTTTCACCGTGTTAGAAATCCTGCAGGTACATTCTGTACTTGCCTGTCAGGTTTCTCATGGCAGCTCCCTCACTTCCCACCTTGCTCACTGACCCGTGCAGGACAGCTAAGGAAGGTGGAAGTGTTGCCAATGTCTGCACCAGTGGAGGTTATTTATCCCACACAATCTTGTACTCAGTTAATTTGTATTGTTTGCAGAAAAAGCAGTGATGATTTCAGTGACAGAATCCATTTTGTCCAACTTGGCCAATATTGAAAAGGATTGCAAAGATGACAGGCTTTGCCTGAAGGAAGTTAGAGCTGCTTTTTAGTGCATTCAGGGGAGGGGGGGGCAAAGGGCAGAGTGAAAGAACACGGATGCTGTTGTCAGCTGGTGGTATTGAAGTTCAATGCTTTTAAACATTCCTTTCACATGGATTGATTTCTAGTGACTGAAGCATAAATTTACACATAGAGTAGTGAAGTTTGAACATCTGGAAAATGAATTTTTAAGTCATCTTGCTAAGAGCTCTGGGCCTCTGCTTGATGCCTTAAACTTAAAAGATTATTGCAGGTTTTCTTCCTTTGTATTTAAAAGATGAGATCACAGTTTATTCCAAAAGAGTCTTCCAGGAAGGTCAAACAGAAAAGAAATAGCAGGGATACTAAAGATTAACGATAAACCAAGACACACACACAGCCCCCAGAATCCCCAGCAAGATAACTCTTAATGTTGTAGCAACAAGGAAAAAACTTACTAGGTCATCTCCATTAATCATAAACTAGCTATAAAAGCAAACCCACTATAAGCTTCAGCTGAATAACTTCAAATCTATTATATAAAATTTCTCATGTAGAAATCTACATGTGAGCAGTAGTACTGATGGCATAGCAATTCAGAATTCTTGTGTTCATAATATATTATTTCCCTTCCTTACTTCCTGCCAAAGTACAGCTTGGGTCGAATATTTTTTCAAAGATCGTTCCTCTGCAGCTGTCAAAAGACTTTTCAGGAGCTCCAAGAATTCTTACTCAAGGAAAAACTGCTACATGCTTGAAAGTGCTTTTTCCAAACAGACCTTTAGTAAAGCCATGATAATTATAGTTAAAGGGATAAAGTACTTACATCTGTACTCTGATGTATAAAATACAGTTTAAAAATCCAGCAATAAAATTACTGGATGCTATAGCATACTCTGAGATGGAATTGGGGTGGGGAAGAGTTGGAGATTTCTCTCCTGAAGTAACTTTATGACTGCTTGTGTTACAGATTGCCCTGAAATATGACCCCCAGATAGAAGAAGATCTGCGTAACTGGATAGAAGAGGTTACAGGGCTGAGTATTGGTGCAAACTTCCAACTGGGATTAAAAGATGGCATAATCTTATGCGAGTAAGCATTTATTAAGTAACCTTATTTTTAGGAGTTTTCTACTTTCAGGGAACTAAGAAGGGACTTTCTGAAGATTTCCCTTCAAAAGACATCAACAATTACAGTCAAAGATAGCTGACTCTAGGGTGGGAAACAATTTACTTGAAACTGTTGGAAAAATGAACACTTAAATCTCCTTTATATTTCAACTAAGATTTCTAAGTGTTTCTAAATTTAGTGGCATAGCTCATTTCTATAGTAATCAAATAGCACACAAAAATTCTTACAGTCTTAGACTTGTGAGACCTGAGAACTGAGCTAGGTCACTGTATGAACTAAAAATTAACCATTTTGATGAAACTAATGCAACTAATAAAGCATGAGTGAAAGTATTATATAATGCCTGCACAGATGGTATAAGGATGAGCTTTATTGTTTAAGCATTTCCCTCTTTTTCACCTCCCCAGGCTTATAAATAAGCTGCAGCCAGGATCAGTGAAGAAAATTAATCAATCAAAACTAAATTGGCACCAGGTAAAACAAAAAAAAAACAACCTCAGAACTACACCTCTAACCCCCTGAACCCCCAAACAATACTTCTGTTCTGTATTAACAAATTTGCTGTGAAAATGGTACATCTTAAATCTTAGTAGCACCAAGTTTACCTATGATACATATCCAGGAGTTGAGGATGCTGCAGACATGAACAGTGTTTAACAGAATGCAGCTACAGCTGAGGTGGTTCATCAAATGGCAGTCGAGTACCTGTATTTAATAACAGTGCTTTTAGCTGTTCAGGGAAATGTCAGATGGAAGAACAATCTAGAGCCCTATAGCAAGGCCTTCTCCAGTCTAAAACAAAAAGACAAACAAAAACAAACAAAAAAGAAAGTTTTCTTTTTATTGAATCACAGCTGAGTTTTCCATCTAGGCAATGCTGAAATATATTAGGTTAACAGCTTGCCTGTACCTAGACATCTCTGTGTGAAGTATCCTCCTGAGAAGGTGTCTGGAGAGGATGCAACATGCATTTGGAACACAATTGGAACCTTCCAATGGTTGCTGCCTAGAGTTACTGCCTTTGCTGTTGCTGGGTCTAGGTTAATACTGTTGTGTCAGCATCTTTGTTTTCTTGGCATTGAACACTTCTAAATATGGGTGAAGATTTTTTTTTAAAGTTTTAATACCTCTTAAGACTTCAGAAAGAAAGAAGCGATTCAGTCCTTACTCTTTGTATTCCGTATTGCCTTCCAATTTCTACAGCACATAGTGTTAAAAAGTGCTAATAAACCCCAAAGCTTATTAGTCCTAGGAGGAGCAGATAACACCTTCAGTCCGTACAAGGATCCCATCCACATAGTTACGGTTTTATTTTATTCAAAATTATCAATTACCGAAGTCAAATAGCATGGATACTATGACACATTTTCTGATTTTGAAGCAGGTTTTAGACTAGGTTTCCTCTTGGAAGGGACAGACAGTTGAGACAAGTCTTATCAAAGCCCACTCTAACAAAGTATATGGTACTCATTGATGGAGGGATTCCCTGGCTGGTTATCCAGGCTGGATAACTTCTTAGTCTGATTTCTGAAATCAGTTTTAAAACTAACAAAAAATAATCCCAGACTTCCCACCAGTCACTCTTAATCACGCCAACCACGTTTTGTCCAGTTTGCACTAGGCAAAGAACTTGAGTAAAACAAGCAAACAAACCAACCAACACCAGAAGCCTTTAAAATTACATAATTTCTGATTTGAAGCACTGTGTAGAAAACTGGCTCTTTTGTTTCTGTTTAGCTGGAGAACATTGGGAATTTTATCAAAGCCATCCAAATCTACGGCATGAAGCCACATGATATTTTTGAAGCAAATGATCTTTTTGAAAATGGAAATATGACTCAAGTACAGACTACCCTAGTGGCACTGGCAGGTCTGGTAAGTATTTGTACCCCTAGAGTTGGCCCAAATCCACATGCCAGTTCAGATGCACCCTTACAACCCATGTAAATACAGAAAACAGGATCCAGCCTGTCGGGAGAGCACAGGCAGTGCTGAGAGTCTGAGATACTGCAGAGGTGGCACTTCAAGGGGCTCTGTGCTTCTGCATCCCCCAGAGAAGGCTTAGAGATCAGAGTGAGGGTTCCTGACTGCTTCCATGTGCACACACAGAACAGGGGAGGCTCACAGGAGAACACTAATCCCTGCAGAATATCCTTTAGACTCGGTAGCTTTGGAGTGCCACCTTCCAATGGTGCGGGGAGCTGGTATCTTCTCTCAGCCCTGACACAGTCTCATGGAGATAGACCTGCTTGGGACATTGTTTGAGAGCCCAGGCTTCGGATGTGGAGACAGAAAATACACTTCAAAGACTGAATATTCTATTTTCCCTCTCCCTACATAGGCAAAAACTAAAGGTTTTCATACTACAATTGATATTGGTGTCAAATATGCAGAGAAACAAGCACGAAGTTTTGATGCAGGAAAACTAAAAGCTGGTCAAAGTGTAATTGGCCTGCAGGTGAGTATAAAATTCAAGTTTGCAGTTAATTTGTTACATTTGAGAACAACTTTCTTGCTTGGATTAACTGATACTGTTTATGCAAAGCCAGGTGCAGAATAGCAATGTATTCTTACTGTAGAAGGAGGAATGAGGTTTTAATTCTTGTAAGCAGTTGATTGGCTTTATAAGCTCAAGTCACTGCCTGGAGCTTGGTTTGTTTGTTTTAAATCTGCTGTAAGAGTGATAAGGAGGAAAGGAACAGTTAATATGAGCAGCATCATCTCTGTCTTTTAAGGTGGTTTTCAAGTAGGAGTCTTTGGAAAGTTGAAGTTCTTTGTATGGTAGAAACTTTTTTCCTCTCCTTTTTCCTTAGTAATCATAAAAGCCAAAATAAAATCTTTAAATTCCTGTGGTAGAGAAATTGTGGCAGTATAAATGAATCATTACTGTCTGAGGTAAAAGTTAACTTTTTTACATTTTGAGGCATGCATGCATTCTAACTGCAACACAGTTGGGCAAATGACAGTCACTGAAATGCCCTAGTATGACAGTTGCCTTTATTTTTCCTTTTGAAACTCAGTAAGGAGAAAGGGTAATTTATTACAGGTAGTGGTCAAACTACATGACAAAAACAAGCACTGAAATGACCTTTTTTTTTGTCGCTGGTCAGCCATCACAGTTACCAACCATATTTTTTTCCTTAGACTATGCTTAAAGTACAAATAAAAATAATTTCTTCTGTCCACCTCTTCCTTCCCCCAATAAAGATGGGCACCAACAAGTGTGCCAGTCAGGCAGGCATGACTGCTTATGGAACTAGAAGACACCTCTATGATCCAAAAATGCAAACTGATAAGCCATTTGACCAGACGACGATTAGCCTACAGATGGGCACTAACAAAGGAGCCAGTCAGGTAAGCAGGACTGTGTGTGACATGCAGGATGGACACAGCTCTCAGCCCAGTGGGACAGGAGAGCCTGGAGTGGTGCCCAGTTCACAGGCAGCAGTGGGTGGGTACAGTTCAGCTGTGCTTTTATGCAGTGATTGAGGGATTTGAATCTCTTATCGTAACCAGTGTGTTCTGTGCTGAGTCTTGGCATAAAAATATCCCGTGCTTCTAGAATTTCCTGCTGGCAGTGTTATACCAGGAGAAAACAGTAACTTCATTTTAAGTATTAACTAGACAGAGGCAAAAAAGAAATTGCTTACTGGCACTACCTTAGCCAGAATGCTTGGTATATTCTTTCCAAAGGGGAACATAAATTGAACCTTTCTGCAAGGACTTTCTTCTGTGACTTACCTACTAATGAACACATATTACTGTGCTCTGTTTTGTTATACTTTAATTTCTATGTTTCAGCACTTTCAGTGAGGCATACTAGTTGAAATCATAAATCTACTAATTACAGCTCTTGACTTTCTTACTAAACCTCTACAATCCTGTTTTCTTAGGCTGGTATGCTGGCACCAGGTACCAGGAGAGACATCTACGATCAGAAGCACATATTACAACCTGTGGATAACTCAACTATTTCGTTACAAATGGGTACCAACAAAGTAGCTTCGCAGAAGGGAATGAGTGTGTATGGGCTTGGACGGCAAGTGTATGACCCCAAGTACTGTGCTGCACCCACAGAGCCCGTCATCCATAACGGCAGCCAAGGAACAGGAACTAACGGGTCCGAAATCAGCGATAGCGATTATCAGGCAGAATACCCAGATGACTATCATGGAGAGTACCAAGATGACTATCAAAGAGATTACCATGGTCAGTACAGTGACCAGGGCATTGATTACTAGCTTTACATCAAAAGTTCAGTATTAGTCCATTATTTTATTCAGTAAGAACGAAACTAGCCTTGTGGAATCGTTACCTGTCTTTTCCTACACACTACGCTTAATGTACCTAAAGAAATACTGCCTTACATACATTCCTTTCTCCTTTCTCTGCCCTTTCCCTGTCTAGTTGCCTTTAGTGCTGTAACAGTTGTAGTCTACAGCATAAATAACTGCATATGAAGTAAAAGGAATACTGTGAAAGGGGGAGTGCTCTCGTACAGCCAGGTTGTTTCGTAAGGAGCTATGCATTCTCACAATCTCTACTTAAGTAGGTTTTTACATACCAAGTTAAGCCTTCATTTTACATATTTACAGCTTTTCTCCAGAGGAGATAAAAGAATCTCATGCTTAAAGTTACATGTGGTCTTTGCCAATTAAATATAAGATATCTCATTAGTGATTTAATATCATTGCTATGTTTTTAAGGTATTGTTTGTTAATGGTAAGTCCTGCATTAGACATTAAGTGTGCATTTGTGATTGTGTATTCATTCCATTATCAACACTGACCAAACTTAGAAATAGTTGTCTTACTAAAAAGGGAGCTTGTACAAAGTCTTGAGCCAACAGAAGTTCCATGATTGATGGTGCATTTACCTTTTATTGTGCCATAATATATCCATGTAGAAATGCTTTTTTCTTCCTTGAACTGTATTTATTGCCACACTTCTCAAACTGATCCCATTGTATTTTTATAAATAAATATTTTTTTCTTAAAGGTACGTAGACAATCTTGTCTCATTTGTTATGATACCAGTCTTAGAGGTCATAAGAATTATTCCTAGATAAGCATCACCTTTGCCTGTGTTAAGGGTAATGTAGAACTCTGGTCTGTTGTAGTTTGGGTTCATTCTTTTCCATGGGATTTAATCTAACAATCTTGTAAAAATCTCTCAGGAATGAGTGACACTGACTTAATAGGAGAGGAATGTAGGTCCTTCACAGCTGGATTCACTTCCCCTCTTCATGACTCTGAGGTTATGACCAGAGATCCTTAGTTGTTCACTAAATCCCTGTCATTTTCTCAAGGCAAACAAGGATTGCACATATTTATTGCTACCTCTGCTTCAGCCTGTTCCCTTTATACCATCACTTGGAGAACGCAAAGCACCCTTGCTTTAGATTATGTAAAGAGACACACAGTTGTGGTGCCTGCCAGGTACTTAGTTACTAATAGCAGAGCTTTATTCCTAAATGGAGGATGCTTTCTTCCTCACCGTAGAGTGCAGAGAAGCTGCACTAATTTACCTGTTTTTAAAAGGAGAAAAAACAGCATCTGTCAGTGGGGGCCAATGTTGCAGTTTCTAACTTCTGTAAAATAATTAAGGCTATCTTAAAAGTGTTCACTGCAGTTTAAACTTATTGCATTCATATATGAAATGTTTTACATTTGCAAGTTCTGGATTTATGAAGGATTTTTTTCCTCAAGGCTGGAAATTGTTTGTGCATGCTCCATTAGTTTCTATCATCTTTGAATGTGATGTGGTGATCTGACTTCCAGCTGACCTATTTGTTGTGTAAGTCTTAAGCTTATTTATTTTACAGAATTTAAATTAGAAAGGCTCTCTAGAGGTCACTGGTCCAAGCCCTGCATCTGAGGCAAGAGAATTATTAGCAACAGATCTGTTAAGACCTGCTCTCCTGAATGATACTATTTCTCCTCCTTCAAAATAATAGCATTTAATTATTTAAAACTGTTTTGTTGAATGCTGAAAAGTACTTCTACAATCAACAGCAAAAGCTTTGTTGTTTTTGTAGTTTGGGTGAAAGACATCTCTTTTTGAAAGCCTGACTATGCCCTCCTTTCATCTGAATCCAAAACTTAGGCTTTAAACTACTTTCACACCCTTATTATGTACTTGACCAGAAGAAACAAACAACACAAGCTGTTGTCAGTATGTGTGTTTTCTTCCATCTACAGAGGGATCCAGTGGAATCACAACTGAATTGAGAATTTGAAGTAGACACCAAGCAAGATCAAAATCAAGCTGCCTTGCTTAAAAAAGTAGGCTGCAATACTTAGCCATTTTCTGGTTAGCAGACACCAGTAGTCCCTGTCTCCTATTTTTAAGGAATATAGTTATAAAAGTACCTTTCATTCTGCTGAATCTCATCTTCCATAGTTGCAGGAGAGATGAGTCCACACTTAACTGGGCTGCTTTGCAGGGCAGTCCTCAAATTATTGGAAGTGGCTTAGCCCACTCTCAGAACCAGCAGGAACTGTATTCCCAGGAGCTGTGCCTACATACAGCCTCCTTTACAGCTGCCTCACTATAGTGCCCTGCAGGGGAAGGCAGCCCTGAGAAGCACAAATAGCATCAGCTTCTGTAGGAGTGCCTTATCCCTCTAACTCAGGTGAAGGCTCCTGCCACACAGGAATGCTACAGCTGGAGAACGTTGACACAATTGCTAGTGCAATGTATGTATGATTGGGAGGCCTTGAGTTGTAACTGAAAGCTATAAAGCTATGCTTTCTGTACAAATTTAATTAAAAGCTATATATTTGGAAGTCTTCTCTAATAATACAGTTCTCAAAATTTATTTTGTAATATAATTTCTGGACTAATGACAGTACAGTATTCCTTAAATAGAATACAATCAAATACAGCTTAACTGGCATTTTTCAGTACCTTCCTTCTTTAAAAGTTAACCCAGAATTTGTAGGAAGTGTATGAAGCCTTTCTTCACTCTGGAGCTGCAGTGAAGGCAATGAAACTGCATCATAATTGCAATGAGCAGAACCACAGACTTGTGAGATTGGAAGAGACCTCTGAAGGTCATCTAGGGATTGTCTGAAAACAAGGACATACTTACATAAAACTTTCCCTCCCTTTTTTCCACTAGAGTCCCTGAGTCAAAGGCCAAAACTTGCAGTGTGAGTATTAAATACAAACAGGAAAAAAACCCTGAAAGTGCAATAAGAACTGAGTTTTTTACTTCAAAGCAAACCTCTTATGCTTTGCAAATTGGTAAATATCATGTTTACATTGTGAAGACACTGCTTCTTGGAAGCAATCTTGGCAAACCCATGGCAGAGGAAAAGTTTTGCCCCCTTGTAAGTACCATATCTGCACACTTCCTCACTGTTAGAGAGCTATTGCTTATTCAGGACTTGTCAGAAGTTCCCACAGCATCCACAAGCCGAGAACAAAAAGTATCCAAGGGTACAGATTTAAATAAGCAGAGGTGGTGAGTCACATCCAGTACATTATCAGCTTTACCTGCCAGGCAGAAATTAATCTATTTCTTTCCCTTTTTCATCATTTTTCCTATATTCCACAACTTCTTGAAGTGGCTCATATTAAAGTATGAAGTTAATTAAATGATGGATAAAAAGCAAGTATTTCTTAGTATTTCTAGATAACGAGTCTCCTTTCAACAGCAGGAGACCAGATACAGTATTTAAATGAAACAGATTTCTTATTCAGACATCAGTGAGCTTTGCTGTACATCATTTCCAAGCTGTGACTAATCAATGTTTATCAGTCTATTCATTAAGACAGTTCTGAGTCACTTACCTGCAGTGATGTCTCACTTCCTATATTGTTACTTTACTGAAATCCCTGGTTGGCATCATTTTCCCACCACAAACTTGTCCTCAAATAAAGTTTAAAGGAGCTTTTGAACAAAGAGAAATGTGCCACCGAGTAAAATCTAAAACTACTCCATACTCTGAACAAGGTGGAGCCCACAAAGTGTATTACAGTCAGGATTCAAGTACAAAGTTTAAACAAGCTTTAAAATTCCACACAAGAAAGTACTGGCAGACTGTCACCAAGTTAATTTTTTAAAAGGTGTCTACATTTACGTTCCTCTTCTGATTAGAGCCCTGACAGTCACTCCATTTCCTCCATGATATTCCACATCCATGTTGCAGTTAATATTTCTGTAAGGTATTATTTACAACATTTTTATCTCATGTCGGTCCAGTTATTTTATCTCTGTCATCTGCTACTTTGTCAAGCTCTAAATCCAGATGCAAATTTTTCTGCTTCATCTTTCAAATTGCAGAAAGAAGGAAGGAAGGACTATTCCTTATCTGCCTTTGGAGAGGAGCTGGACAGTTTAAGATATGAACTTGTAAAAACCATTCCCAAAAGAGTAAAATTAAAAGAAAGACACCTACCTCATAACTGCTAATTATCTTGACTACAGAAATTTCTATCAAGGGTAATTTCCATCAGTGAGCTCAGTCTGTTCCTTAATTGGCTGTTCGGATATGCAGAATAAATCGGGACAAGTCATCTCAGAGCGCCTCCTCTACAAATGTTTCTGCATTTACTGTTGTAGGGATGATTCGCACAGAATTCCCAGAGAAGCCTGAAAAAATCATGTTAGCTCTATGACCTTTTTGACTTACTAATTTAGTCTGACAACATTGAAAATTTACAAAGAGTGAGTTTATTATCAACTTTCAGACTGTCATAACAAGTGTAGTAATGAAAATCAGATGTGATGACACACAAAATATTTTATTTGTACAAACAGATTGTGTGTCATTTTACCAGTGCAGAAGATACAACAGATTTAGAGAACTAATACTGTGTCCTGGGGAGTTGGTAACTTTTACTGATATGACCATTTTTGCTATTGCTGCTGTGCTTCCACACTTCCTGGTGTACTTGACGTTCAAGTCTACAAAGAGAGAAAAAAGGAGTCAAATAATGTGTAGCACTGTTTCTGTTTCTGCATTTAAATGTCATAAGAGTAAACTGGGAAAACAATTAAGGTTCTTTTGTATCTCAAATCCACAATCTTCTTGCAGGGAATAACACCCACCCAGCCTCTGGTTTCTGTGCTTGGCAAAAAATTACTGAAGAATGCAATAACAGACCCAAATAATGAAAAAACTTAGTACAACTATCCCACACTGGAGTAATAAACGGGAGGAGCACTCTGCCTGTAGCAGAATATCCACCGGATTGTGGGAGAGCTCACTAGAGCCTGGTACCTTTTGAAAGCAGATCAAGAAAAATCACCAACATCTGTTACACTTGCGTAAGTAGCTGTGACAGCAGTGGACTTGCAGCAGTGCCCAGAAAGCAGGGGTGCCAGAGGAGCTGTTCCTGCACAATCTTCCTCTTGCAGCCCTAGCTTGGCCCCCACAATGCTTGGGGAAAATCAGTCCTGATTCTGAACTTGCTGGGGCAGCTTCTCAGGTTGGGCAATTAGCAGTATTTTTTCAGACATCAGTGAGTGAGTGTGTGTTGACTCTGAGGACTTTCCCAAGCCTGGGTGTGGGGAAACACCCTTTATGGCACCTCAGCTTTGTTACCCCATCATAAAACAGAGTAAGTAAATATATGTACTGATAAGAAAGAAAAAAAAAAAAAAGAGAAAAGAAAAGAAAAGAAAAGAAAAGAAAAGAAAAGAAAAGAAAAGAAAAGAAAAGAAAAGAAAAGAAAAGAAAAGAAAAGAAAAGAAAAGAAAAGAAAAGAAAAGAAAAGAAAAAAAAGAAAAAACTAAAAGAAAAGAAAAGAAAAGAAAAGAAAAGAAAAGAAAAGAAAAGAAAAGAAAAGAAAAGAAAAGAAAAGAAAAGAAAAGAGAAAAGAAAAGAAAAAAAAGAGAAAAGGAAAGAAAAGAGCAAAGAAAAGGAGAATTTTTTTTCTTCACCAAGAGGATGAGAGGGGGAGGAAAGGCCTCTAAGCTCTAGTCTTAGAGGTCTGGAAGTTCAGCAGTTCTGGCAGCCTACCACTCTTCCGACCTTGATACAGCAGGCACGTGAAAGACTCTGAATATGATTTATCCCCCACCCCCTTGGCTCTGTCCAAACTTTCTCTTCTTCTACTGGGCACAAAAGGGAATGTGAAGAAAAAAGAGAATAATTATTTGGTCCATCCATTTTGCACTAGCAGAGGGTTTCCTGAGGAGGGAAAGCAATAGAATTAAAAACAGAACACTGGATACAGCATGTTGGTTGCTGTGAGACATCAGGAGATACGTGATAACCTCCATCCTTTCTTTTTGGAACATAAAGGCAAACACATTAGCTGGCAGGTAAATACATATCCCATGCTCCTGTCTCACCATAGGCTGGAGCTCTGTCCCATCTTCATTATCCTGGAATGGTCTTGTGCTTCTGTGTTTTCGCCCTTCTGTTAACTTGTTACTCTGACTCACAAAGGTCTACAAGCAAAATCCAAGGTGAGATCGT